>NC_090437.1:968533550-968836581 GCF_031143425.1 Pleurodeles waltl
AGAGCTCCCTATGGGTGGCAAAAGAAATGCTGCAGCCCATAGGGATCTCCTGGAACCCCAATACCCTGGGTACCTCAGTACCATATACTAGGGAATTATAAGGGTGTTCCAGTAAGCCAATGTAAATTGGTAAAAATGGTCACTAGCATGTCAGTGACAATTTGGAAAGAAATGAGAGAGCATAACCACTGAGGTTCTGATTAGCAGAGCCTCAGTGAGACAGTTAGTCACTACACAGGTAACACATTCAGGCACACTTATGAGCACTGGGGCCCTGGGTTACCAGGGTCCCAGTGACACATACAACTAAAACAACATATATACAGTGAAGAATGGGGGTAACATGCCAGGCAAGATGGTACTTTCCTACACAACCCCCCCCCAAACGAAGGACAATAAGACTAGCCATTACCTGATGAGTCTTCATTGTCTAAGTGGAAATATCTGGAGAGTCCATCTGCATTGGAGTGGCTACTCCCAGGTCTATGTTCCACTGTATAGTCCATTCCCTGTAGGGATATGGACCACCTCAACAATTTAGGATTTTCACCTTTCATTTGTTTTAGCCAAAGTAGAGGTTTGTGGTCTGTCTGAACAATGAAGTGAGTGCCAAACAGGTATGGCCTCAACTTCTTCAGAGCCCAGACCACAGCAAAGGCCTCCCTCTCAATGGCAGACCAACGCTTTTCTCTAGGGGTCAACCTTCTACTAATAAAAGCAACAGGTTGATCCTGGCCCTCAGAATTAAGTTGTGATAGGACTGCCCCTACTCCTAATTCAGATGCATCAGTTTGGACATAGAATTTTTTAGAGTAACAAGGGCTTTTCAGGACAGGTGCAGAGCACATGGCCTGCTTCAGCTCCTCAAAAGCTTTCTGACAGTTTGCTGTCCATAATACCCTTTTAGGCATTTTCTTGGATGTGAGGTCATTAAGAGGGGCTGCAATGGAGCCATAGTTCTTAATGAACCTCCTGTAATACCCAGTGAGGCCTAGGATGGCTCTCACCTGAGTCTGAGTGGTAGGGGGAACCCAATCAATAATAGTTTGGATTTTCCCCTGAAGTGGTGCAATCTGTTCCCCCCCAACAAGGTGTCCCAGATAAACCACCTTACCCTGCCCTATCTGGCACTTTGAAGCCTTGATAGTGAGGCCTGCCTTTTGCAGAGCCTCCAAAACTTTCCAAAGGTGGACCAGGTGATCATCCCAGCTGGAGCTAAAGACAGCTATATCGTCCAAATATGCTGCACTGAAAGCTTCCAGCCCTTGCAGGACTGTGTTCACCAACCTCTGAAAAGTGGCAGGTGCATTTTTCAAACCAAAAGGCATTACAGTAAACTGGTAATGTCCTCCAATGGTAGAAAATGCAGTCTTAGGTTTAGCATCTTCTGACAATTTGATCTGCCAATACCCTGCAGTCAAATCAAAAGTGCTTAGATACTTGGCAGATGCCAGTGTATCTATAAGCTCATCTGCCCTGGGTATAGGGTGAGCATCAGTTTTGGTTACCAAGTTGAGACCTCTATAGTCTACACAAAACCTCATTTCCTTCTTTCCATCTTTAGAATTGGGTTTTGGTACCAGTACCACAGGAGAAGCCCATGGACTGTCAGAGTGTTCAACCACTCCTAGTTCCAACATTTTCTGAACTTCTTGCTTTATGCAGTCCCTGACATGGTCAGGCTGCCTATAGATCTTACTTTTGACAGGTAAACTGTCTCCAGTATCTATAGTGTGCTCACACCAAGAAGTGGTGCCTGGCACAATGGAGAAGAGTTCTGAAAATTGTCCTAGGAGATTTATGCAATTATCTTTCTGCTCAGCAGTAAGACAATCAGCCAAAACTACACCTTCCACAAGAGCATCTTGTTCTGTGGAAGAGAAGAGATCAGGTAGAGGATCACTGTCTTCTTCCTGTCCCTCATCTGTTGCCATGAGCAGGGTGAGATCAGCCCTGTCATAGTAGGGTTTCAGGCGGTTGACATGGAGCACCCTAAGGGGACTCCTGGCAGTGCCTAAGTCAACCAAGTAGGTGACTTCACCCTTCTTTTCAACAATTGTGTGGGGTCCACTCCATTTATCTTGGAGTGCTCTTGGGGCCACAGGCTCCAAGACCCACACTTTCTGCCCTGGTTGGTACTGAACCAAAACAGCCTTCTGATCATGCCATTGCTTCTGGAGCTCTTGGCTGGCCTGAAGGTTTTTACTGGCCTTTTTCATGTACTCAGCCATCCTTGATCTGAGGCCAAGTACATAATCCACAATATCCTGCTTAGGAGCTTTTAAAGGTTGTTCCCAACCCTCCTTTACAAGTGTGAGTGGACCCCTAACAGGGTGTCCAAAAAGAAGTTCAAAGGGGCTGAAGCCCACTCCTTTCTGGGGTACCTCCCTGTAGGCAAAAAGGAGGCATGGTAGAAGGATATCCCATCTCCTGCGGAGTTTTTCAGGGAGACCCATAATCATGCCTTTGAGAATTTTATTAAATCTCTCTACCAGTCCATTTGTTTGTGGATGATAGGGTGTTGTGAACTTGTAAGTTACACCACACTCCTTCCACATGGCCTTTAAGTATGCAGACATGAAATTGCTTCCCCTGTCTGATACTACTTCCTTTGGGAAGCCCACCCTGGAAAATATTCCTAGGAGGGCCTTTGCCACTGCAGGTGCTGTAGTGGTCCTTAAAGGAATAGCTTCAGGATATCTTGTGGCATGGTCCACTACCACCAAGATAAACCTATTGCCTGAAGCAGTAGGAGGGTCAAGGGTGCCAACTATGTCAACCCCTACCCTTTCAAAGGGAACCCCAACCACAGGCAGTGGGATAAGGGGTGCCTTTGGAGTGCCACCTGTCTTGCCACTGGCTTGACAGGTTTCACAGGACTTACAAAATTCCTTTGTGTCCTCAGACATCCTAGGCCAATGAAACAATGGTACCAATCTGTCCCAAGTTTTCATTTGACCCAGGTGCCCAGCTAAGGGAATGTCATGTGCCAGTGTTAGGAGGAACTTTCTGTACTCCTGAGGAATCACTAATCTCCTGGCAGCTCCAGGTTTAGGATCCCTATGCTCAGTGTACAAGAGGTTGTCCTCCCAGTAAACTCTGTGAGAGTCACTGACATCCCCATTAGCCTGTTTGACAGCTTGCTGTCTGAGACCCTCTAATGTGGGACAGGTTTGCTGTGCCACACTCAGCTCCTCCCTGGCAGGCCCCCCTTCACCCAAAAGCTCAGCAGTGTCTGCTTCCAGCTCCTCTGGTGTAGGTTCTGCACAGGGAGGGAATTCTTCTTCCTCAGAATTAGAATCCACTGTAGAGGGAGGGATAGTAGGAAGTGGTTTGCTTCTACTAGCCCTAGCTTTAGGGAGCACTTGGTCCATTGTTCCAGGATCCAAGCTTCCCTGTCCTTTTTGCTTTTTGGCCTGAGCCCTTGTCAAAGCAAAAATATGCCCTGGAATGCCAAGCATTGCTGCATGGGCCTCCAACTCCACATCTGACCAAGCTGATGTCTCCAAATCATTCCCTAATAGACAGTCTACAGGTAAATCTGAAGCTACCACAACTTTCTTTGGACCAGTTACCCCCCCCCAGTTGAGATTTACAACAGCCATGGGGTGGCTTTGTGTTATGTTGTGAGCATCGGTTACTTGGTACTGGTGTCCAAGTATGTGTTGTTCAGGGTGCACCAGTTTCTCAATCACCATTGTGACACTGGCACCTGTGTCCCTGTAGGCCTGGACCTCAACACCATTTATTAGGGTTAGTTGCTTGTACTTCTCCAAGTTATGGGGGCAAGCAACCAAAGTGGCTAAATCAATAGCCCCTTCAGAGACTAAAGTAGCCTCTGTGGTCTCCCTAATCAGACCAACCCCAACTAAATTACCAAAAGTGAGCCCAGCTACTCCCTTGGATTGGCTATTAGTAGGTTTGCTCCCACCACCACTGCTATTAGTAGGGACACTGGGTGTAGCAGTAGGGGTTGTAGTGGTAGGAGCTGTGGTGCCTTTCTTTGGACAACTGGGATCTGTTGTCCAATGGCCTTTTATCTTACATAAATAGCACCATGGTTTCTTTTCCTTGTTCTGATTAAAGGAGGATTTGGGCCCACCACCCCCACCAGAGTGTTTTTGTGGGCCTGATGAAGACTCATTTTTAGATTTGTCCCCACCCTTGTCAGAAGACTTACCATCCTTCTTTTTGTTGCCATCTTTGTCACCCCCTGTATGAACTTTTCTGTTCACTCTTGTTCTGACCCATTTGTCTGCCTTCTTTCCCAATTCTTGGGGAGAGGTCAGATCAGAGTCCACCAAGTACTGGTGCAACAAATCAGACACACAATTATTAAGAATATGCTCTCTCAGGATCAAGTTATACAGGCTGTCATAATCAGTAACTTTACTGCCATGTAACCACCCCTCCAAGGCCTTCACTGCCTGGTCAATGAAATCAACCCAGTCTTGTGAAGACTCCTTTTTGGTCTCTCTGAACTTTATCCTGTACTGTTCAGTGGTTAAGCCATAACCATCCAGGAGTGCATTCTTAAGAACTTGGAAATTATTGGCATCATTTTCTTTCACTGTAAGGAGCCTATCCCTACCTTTTCCACTAAATGATAGCCATAGGATAGCAGCCCACTGCTTTTGAGGGACATCCTGTACAGCACAGGCCCTCTCAAGTGCAGCAAACCACTTGTTAATGTCATCCCCCTCCTTGTAAGGGGGAACTATCTTGTGCAGATTCCTGGAATCATGCTCTTTTGCAGGATGACTATGGGGAATACTGCTGCTGCCACCATGGGTTTCTAAACCCAACTTCTGTCTTTCCCTCTCTACTTCTAAAGACTGTCTATCCAAATCCAGCTGTTGCTTCTTGAGCTTCAGTCTGGTTTGTTCCACTCTCAATCTATTGAGCTCCCTTTCTAACAATCTGTCATCAGGGTGGGTGGGAGGGACATTTCTAGATACAGAGGTATGATGGGAATGAACAGAAGGAGACCTGTCCCTTACAGAGGGCACCCTAACAGCTTGGCTACCAGTATAATGTGAGAGCACACCATTAGTATGGTGTGATTCAACCTCTATACCAACTATGCTAGACTGTCTAGTAATGGGCAGGCTGAGAAGTTTCTTTCCTGAACCTTTTCCTGGGGGAGTCCCTGGATCAGATTGAGAACCATTAGCTACTTTTTCTACAGATTGGGCACTTATGGCCTTATCCTGTACTCTAAGCATATTAATTAACAGTTCTAAGGAAGGATTCTTCCCTACACTCAAACCTCTCTCTATGCAGAGACTCCTTTCTCCTTTCCAGCTAAGGTGATCATATGCAAGTTTGGACAGTTCAACATTTTTTCCTGTGCCAGACATTTTTTAGAGAGAGTTAAAGTGATAGAAAAAGAGAAAAAAGTTTTCAGAACTTTTTGGAAAGACAGAAAAAACTTTTTAAACTTTTAAGAACTTTTTTAAAGTTTAGAAGTACTTTTCAGCACTTAGAAAAGAGTGAAAAGAGGAAATGCAAAACTTTTTGGCTATGTGTATATACACTGACCTTGTTTTGTATATTTTTCTCTTATGAAAAGTACAATGACAAGAGTGGTAAGTAGTCTCAAGCACTTATCCCACCACTGCACAACCAATGTAGGAGGCTGGACTGGCTTGTAGTGAGTACCAAGGGGTACTTGCACCTTGCACCAGGCCCAGTTATCCCTTATTAGTGTATAGGGTGTCTAGCAGCTTAGGCTGATAGATAATGGTAGCTTAGCAGAGCAGCTTAGGCTGAACTAGGAGACGTGTGAAGCTACTACAGTACCACTCAGTGTCATATGCACAATATCATAAGAAAACACAATACACAGTTATACTAAAAATAAAGGTACTTTATTTTTATGACAATATGCCAAAGTATCTTAGAGTGTACCCTCAGTGAGAGGATAGGAAATATACACAAGATATATATACACAATAGCAAAAATATGCAGTATAGTCTTAGAAAACAGTGCAAACAATGTATAGTTACAATAGGATGCAATGGGGAAACATAGGGATAGGGGCAACACAAACCATATACTCCAAAAGTGGAATGCGAACCACGAATGGACCCCAAACCTATGTGACCTTGTAGAGGGTCGCTGGGACTATTAGAAAATAGTGAGAGTTAGAAAAATAACCCTCCCCAAGACCCTGAAAAGTGAGTGCAAAGTGCACTAAAGTTCCCCTAAGGACAAAATAGTCGTGTTAGAGGGAAAATGCAAGGAAAACACAAATCAGCAATGCAACAACGATGGATTCCTGACTGAGGGTACCTGTGGAACAAGGGGACCAAGTCCAAAAGTCACAAGCAACTCGGAGATGGGCAGATGCCCAAGAAATGCCAGCGGTTGGTGCAAAGAAGCTCTTACTAGGCTGAAGAACTGTGAATACTGCAGGAACGACAGGGGCTAGAGACTTCCCCTTTGGAGGATGGATCCCCCACGCCTTGGAGAGTCGTGCAAAAGTGTTTTCCCGCCGGATGGACGCCAACAAGCCTTGCTACACGCAAATCGTGCGTTTGGCGTTTTTGGACGCTGCTGGGGCCCAGGAGGGACCAGGAGGTCGCAAATTGGACCTGCAGAGAGAGGGGACGTCGAGCAAGACAAAGAGCCCTCACTGAAGCAGTCAGCGCCCGGAGAAGTGCCAGAAACAGGCACTACGAGGATGCGTGAAACAGTGCTCGCCGAAGTTGCACAAAGGAGTCCCACGTCGCCGGAGACCAACTTAGAAAGTCGTGCAATGCAGGTTAGAGTGCCGTGGACCCAGGCTTGGCTGTGCACAAAGGATTTCCGCCGGAAGTGCACAGGGGCCGGAGTAGCTGCAAAGTCGCGGTTCCCAGCAATGCAGCCCAGCGAGGTGAGGCAAGGACTTACCTCCACCAAACTTGGGCTGAAGAGTCACTGGACTGTGGGGGTCACTTGGACAGCGTCGCTGGATTCGAGGGACCTCGCTCGTCGTGCTGAGAGGAGACCCAAGGGACCGGTAATGCAGCTTTTTGGTGCCTGCGGTTGCAGGGGGAAGATTCCGTCGACCCACGGGAGATTTCTTCGGAGCTTCTGGTGCAGAGAGGAGGCAGACTACCCCCACATTATGCACAAGCAGGAAAACAGTTGAGAAGGCGGCAGGATCAGCGTTACAGAGTTGCAGTAGTCGTCTTTGCTACTATGTTGCAGGTTTGCAGGCTTCCAGCGCGGTCAGCGGTCGATTCCTTATCAGAAGGTGAAGAGGGAGATGCAGAGGAACTCGGCTGAGCTCATGCATTCGTTATCTAAAGTTTCCCCAGAGACAGAGACCCTAAATAGCCAGAAAAGAGGGTTTGGCTACCTAGGAGAGAGGAAAGGCTACTAACACCTGAAGGAGCCTATCACAAGGAGTCTCTGACGTCACCTGGTGGCACTGGCCACTCAGAGCAGTCCAGTGTGCCAGCAGCACCTCTGTTTCCAAGATGGCAGAGGTCTGGAGCACACTGGAGGAGCTCTGGACACCTCCCAGGGGAGGTGCAGGTCAGGGGAGTGGTCACTCCCCTTTCCTTTGTCCAGTTTCGCGCCAGAGCAGGGGCTAAGGGGTCCCTGAACCGGTGTAGACTGGCTTATGCAGAATTGGGCACATCTGTGCCCAACAAAGCATTTCCAGAGGCTGGGGGAGGCTACTCCTCCCCTGCCTTCACACCATTTTCCAAAGGGAGAGGGTGTCACACCCTCTCTCAGAGGAAGTTCTTTGTTCTGCCATCCTGGGCCAGGCCTGGCTGGACCCCAGGAGGGCAGCTGCCTGTCTG
Source organism: Pleurodeles waltl (assembly GCF_031143425.1). NCBI lineage: Eukaryota > Metazoa > Chordata > Amphibia > Caudata > Salamandridae > Pleurodeles > Pleurodeles waltl. The sequence goes on from NC_090437.1 coordinate 968,541,348, forward strand.
AGGGGTTGGCAGCAGCAGCAGCTGCAGAGAAACCCCAGGAAGGGCAGTCTGGCAGTACCAGAGTCTGTGCTACAGACCACTGGGATCATGGAATTGTACCAACAATGCCAGGATGGCATAGAGGGGGCAATTCCATGATCATAGACATGTTACATGGCCATATTCGGAGTTACCATGGTGAAGCTACATATAGGTAGTGACCTATATGTAGTGCACGCGTGTAATGGTGTCCCCGCACTCACAAAGTTCAGTGAATTGGCTCTGAACAATGTGGGGGCCCCTTGGCTAGTGCCAGGGTGCCCTCACACTAAGTAACTTTGCACCTAACCTTTACCAGGTAAAGGTTAGACATATAGGTGACTTATAAGTTACTTAAGTGCAGTGTAAAATGGCTGTGAAATAACGTGGACGTTATTTCACTCAGGCTGCAGTGGCAGGCCTGTGTAAGATTTGTCAGAGCTCCCTATGGGTGGCAAAAGAAATGCTGCAGCCCATAGGGATCTCCTGGAACCCCAATACCCTGGGTACCTCAGTACCATATACTAGGGAATTATAAGGGTGTTCCAGTAAGCCAATGTAAATTGGTAAAAATGGTCACTAGCCTGTCAGTGACAATTTGGAAAGAAATGAGAGAGCATAACCACTGAGGTTCTGATTAGCAGAGCCTCAGTGAGACAGTTAGTCACTACACAGGTAACACATTCAGGCACACTTATGAGCACTGGGGCCCTGGGTTACCAGGGTCCCAGTGACACATACAACTAAAACAACATATATACAGTGAAAAATGGGGGTAACATGCCAGGCAAGATGGTACTTTCCTACAATAAGGAATCGCAAATTGGATGGGACGACCTAAGACGCTTCTTCCATATAGTGATTCCTTATGATTTTATAAACCTGTTTAGTGATTCAGTAAGAAGTTACCAAATTGCTAAATTGTTTAGTACATTTGTACTAGGCATTTAGCGGTTGCAACTCGTATGATTTAGCAAATTGCAGGGTTTGTTACTGCTAAATAGCTTTGTACATCTGGCCCTTAGTCCCAAAAGTTTCCGATATGTGTGCCAATTGGTTGTGAAAATTTCCAAACACTCACAGACGTTCTAAGATTTTATGGGAAGGGCTTCTCAGTGGGGAAAAATATAGCAGATAGGTGTTTGGAAATGATAACTTTCGAAATGTCTTGTTGCACGTTCACACTACGATAAAAGGAGTACCTGGGACTGCCATCTAGAATATTTAAGATGGATGGTGATGAGATACAGCCTTTCTTACAGAGCTGTTCATGCTCAGTGAATAAATCAGTTTGATAGATTGCCAAATAGCACAATGCCAGATGTGGCAAAATTCAGCTACCATGATTATAAACAATGGTCTGTGTTCTAGTTCTGTTCTATATTCATCAGTGACTTGCTTTAGCCATGTTGCTATCAGTGAAAGGTTATAGGTGTGTGCAGAAAACACACATTTTCAAAGCATCCAGGTAATTGAACCACTCAGCAGGTGGAATACAGTAGAGCAAAGGAATGTATGCATTTAAAAAGACAATAGTTACCTCTGAGTGACCATTTACTACACGTGGTCGAGCTCCAGGCTCCTCAAGATGAAAGGCAAACAAGTTTGAACAAGACTTTGAAACAGGTATTGTTCAGGCTTCTAAGCTGCTTAGAGAACAGGACACCACTCATCATGGTAATTTGGATTTTTTGCCCTGCTTAATAACATATTAGTATGTTTTCAAAAGAGCAGCTGATATGGACAGAGATAACAGTATACAGTGTACAGGTCACAATATAAAGGTGGAGTCACAAGATTTTTAAAATATTGGGAGCCTCTTTATATTATGTTTCCTCTTATGATCTGGTTAGACTTCCTCCTCACGTGGGATCCATGAAAAAACTCAAGGGGCGCTCATAGCAACCGATGCAAATCAGATATCTATGCATGCACTTGCTGAAAGATCGTGAAACTAATCCTCTGTCACAGAAACGCACTTACACCTGCCTTTTAGCAGCAGTAGATTTACCTCTTCCCATTTTCAAACATAGCTTCTATTAGCAGTTGTTAAAAATCTTCAAATCGTGACTCAGTGACTCAGGATTCGGGATTTCTGAGCGCAAATCCAAATGGCATTCAGGTGCATGACACGTTTGGTGAATCGGACCAACAGTGGCAACTCGTCACTTCATGAAGGTTGCCGTTATCAAGGTGGAAAGGGACTGAAGGGAACCAACAATGATGTACTAACTTTTAGGGTCTTAGTCAGAGAGCCCCAGCAATCCTAGTGTTATTACACTCTGCATTTCCTAAGGTACCACTGCTGGTAATGGAGACCTTTTCAGGGCATGGATAATAACTGATTGTCATTTCTCAGTCCTAGTAAATTTCTTCTTTGTCTTGTTCATGGAATTTGTAAGGTATAATTAGAACATTGTAATGTTGACAGTTCCGATGCAGCCAATGGAGTGGCACGGGGCCAATAATGGCAGTTATTCACCTTCTGCTCCAATGTTCGTCTTTCTGTTTCTCTTGTTTTAAATTTAGAACATTCCACCCTCGTTGGTGTTGAATTTTCTGATAGCATTAGAGACCTTATGCCTTTGGTTGTACAGTTTACTAAGGGCCCTCTTCCTTCTTATGTGCCCTCGCCTGTGGTTCGAGCCTATAACCTGAGTTCAGGACATTTGGCAACCGACACAGGCCTCAGCAGTGGGCTATAATGTCATAGAAATCACGATATCCGAAATAACCTTTCACTTAGCTGTGTTAGTGATTATCTAACTAAAAGCAGCTTAATGCTGGTGTAACAAAGCCTGAAAGCCCGTCTCCCAGGGCATGACGAGGGTCAGGAACAGAGTTAGCATTTTGCCTTGAGGGCAAAGAAGAATTTTGACTGCTGAGGTGCTAATCGCATGCTGAAAATGACATTCCTGCCCTTTATTTGGTAACTGGCCACCACCAGAGGGTGGCCCTTTAAGGTTTTTGTCTTACGTAGCCGCACTGAAGTGCTAGCACTACTATCTACCTCAGTGTCACTAGCTCTGTACACACTCGCCTGCACAATATTACGGGTAGTTTGAAAATACAAAGGGTCTGATTTAGATCCTGGGGAGGGCATACTCCCTCACAAACGTGACAGATATCCTGTTCGTCGTATTACGATCCCCATAGGCTATAGTGGGATCAGGATATGGCGGACCAGATATCCTTCACGTTTGTGACGGAGTGACCCCCTCCGCCAGGATCTATGTCCGGCCCATAGTTTATCTCAAATGTTGTAGGAGCACTACTTACTTGCAACACGGATTCTCAGAATTTGAAATATTTCATGACCACAAATCACCACTGTGCTCACAATCCCTACCTAACCTTGTGCAGTTGTTGTTAATTCTAAGCTTAGATATGGTTAGTTTATCTGCTGGGGAACCAAAATGCCTGCTCTTACCTGAATCACTACTTCCCAACTAAATCAAATTCTGTGATCCTGGACAAATCAATGTACATCCCTGTGTCTCAATTCCCTTAACTGCCAACACCAGAAATTCTAAAGAAGCTAAATTACAGTAGGTTGTGCTAATTAAAACTAGGCATAACATTTACACAAGTCGAGGGATGGCACATGTATGCTTTGGCTCACATTAGCACACCTTGCAACAAACATATGATTTTCATTGGTATCCTCAGCAATTACAAACTGCAAAAAGGCTTCATGTTAAATGAACCTTTGTCAGGTGCTCAACGCCCATTGGGCGAAAAGGGCTTCAGTCCCACCCCACATCGTGGGTCATAGCCTGGGCTGCTTTTTCGAAGGAACGTCTCCCAAGGAATGCCCGACCGGCCGTGCAGAGTTCTGATCTGGGCTCTGCTTGGAAATCAGCGTCGGAGAAGACATTTAATTTTCTTTAAAAAGAGAGGTTCAGCATCTCCTGCTGCTAGGAGTTTATTGGTGATTCACACTATCCCAAAGTGCAGACCTCATGGTGAGGGTTCTCGCTGTGCAGGGCAATGTGTTTGAGCCTTCACATTTGGTTTAAAGGAAAGGTAGCAAATGACTGCCTTTCAGGTGATCTCTGCCCACCCCCAACTTGACTGCTACCCTTTGAATGCTTCTAAGAAAACAAGGCAGAAAATGACATATTGTATTGTGTGAAATTGCAGTTTTATTGATAGCGCTTATTACCCACGAGGAGCTGGAGCAAGCACTATATAAATGTAATGAAGGGGAAAAATGTTTCCTTTTGAAATGAGTTTGCAGTGGATAAGTGACCACCAGATATTCCTGACTTTTCTGTCAATAGCATCACATCTAGCATTCTCTTGGGGCGCAGGGGGCGTGTGGTTTTTCTTGTAAAAAAGGAATCCAAGTAATGGCTAAAACAATGAGATCCTGGAAAGTATTGGCAAATAGGGTGTATGGGCAGTACTGTGTTTCTGTGGTTGCTGGTGGATGGCACTTATTAAGAAGGCCACTGGAATTATGCAACAAGGAATGAACAAATTATGTGGCAGGTTGACTAATTTATGCAGCAAAGATAGATATACTATGTGGTGTAATGTGGCACATTTTGTGATAGTATTACTTCATTGGTTCATCATTTTTAGCCATCTGAGCTCATGTTTCACTTCATTAGTACTAGCTTACCTCCCGAATACAGGAATAAGCAACCTCTGTGTAAGGCCTTCCACTGTACATCTAGACATCGCTGCATTTTCAGTAACTTTTGATCCATTTGAGTTGGAAACACATTTTGCTGCTAAAATCTGCTATATGTGACAAATGCAAATCCACAATGATGCAAAAAAAATCTGGGGCTGAAGAATTACATAATTCCAGTGATACTATTAGTAGGGGCAGGCTTTTTTAAAACTGTTTCTGCAGGCAGCAGTCCATATCCTCTGAGTAAAATATTATCTGATCTATCTCAGAAGCAAGGCCAGCTAAATCCCAAGCACTAATGTTGCTTGTGAGACTGACATGCAGTATTGGCTTCAGGGTGATGGCTTGACAATAACGTCATGTTACACAGTTACTCTAACTGTCAATACATAGGCAGTGGTGCAGAGCAGTCCATCACTGTGATCCTTTGCCTCATACATGCTGTTTCGATAATTTTACCTAGAGCAGGACATCCACAGTACAGAGGGGATACTCATAAGGTGCAATATTCCCTTGTGCCTAGTCACGGACTACTTGGTGCTGACCTCTTGTAGTCTACTTTACAGAAGACCCTTGTGTTCCTGACCCCTTGTGTGTTTGGTGGACAGACACATAATAGACTGAGGACGTGGATCCACTTGGCACTTTGCATGGACAGGACCTGCCACTGCATCTACTGAAGCTTTCTGCTGTAGCAGCATGGTATGCCCCAGACACCTCAGCAATCATGGGGTCTACCTCTTGGTCATCTTTTCCATCTCTGCAAGTTACAGCTGGAGCTTGGAAAACCTTGAGATGAAGGGAGTAGGGAACCATGCTCTAGACCTGACATACACATACTTTTCAAAGGCTCACTTGAAATACACATTGGCTGTGCATATGCTAGGCCTTGCTGTTCTTCAAGCTGAACAATTTGTTTTTTTAATTAGATGGTGTCTGCTTCATCATCTAGAACTTAATGCAAATTTCAAACCAGCAAGTACTGTCCTGTGGGTTGACACACTTGCTGCTGTGACACAGTCCAGGTGCCTTGCCTTTTTTAAAGTCTGCTTGAAGAGTGGATTTTAAAGCTCAAGCTGGGTGTGAAGACCTAACTTGAAATTTAACACATTTATTAGTTGCCTTTTGCTTTTCTGCCCGGGTCTGCTTTTTCCTTCCCATGCACTGCAGTGCATTCCGGCTACTATTGCATCATCCATAGGCCATCAACTGGGCCCTCTGCACTGTTCATCCTGCCCTCTTCCCTGCCTCTATCACTGTAGTCATTCACCTCTTTCCTCATGCTGATTTCTCCTCTCCTGCTCCATCATCCTCTCTTTTAATTGTTTCTCCATCTGTTACTTCCCACTCCTTAAATTTCACTTTTGTCTTCTTTTTTTATTTACCATTGTCTCCTTCGTTTGGCTCTTTGCCTTTTTGTTCCTGCTCTTTCTAAATGCCCTCACTAAAAAGGAAGAACAAAAAGAGTATCAAATTGACCTAAAAGCAATAACTGTCAAGACAGCATTCACAACGAAGTGTAGATGGTGAGGAAGATGGGGGAGAAAGAGAGCTGTGTAGTAGAGAGTGACAGAAGACGAGGTAGATATATTTTGAGAGGGTCAAATGCAGTGCAAAGCATTACATGTTGAGTGTGTTACCAATAGAAGTGTTAGGATTGCTTGGGTTTGAGAAGCACATTTCAGTGGATTAAGTATAGGAACCTAAAATTAAAGTTGATTACTTGTCTTGAGTTAGGGATGAACATCTAGTAGCCATAAATGAGTTCCTCTGCTGATAAAATTAGTTGCTGTATGTTTGGAAAGAGTGGGACTCTGCAAACAAACAGGTCCCATCTTCTTGTAGAGCTGAGCTGCAACACAGATTAAGCTGAATCCCTGCATACATAGTGCTGAACCCCTGTCTAGACAAAGCAAAGTCCTTGCACTGAACTACAACTGATTCCCTGTCATACATAGAGATCTAGTTCACAGGCCCAGTTGAGCTATTTCTGTACTCATTCCAACAAGGTAAAAGCTGATCTATGTGGGGTTTGAGGTACTTGGCACCAGCTAATAGTCAGTGGAAGTACCACAGACCTCTCTCCTAAGTTAGTCTCCAACATGGCCTGTCTATGATAGGAAGTGAGGAGGAGGACAGGAGGATGAGAGTGATAGAGAGAAGGGATTGATGGAAGAAATTGTGGAGCGAGATAGAGAGATGACATAGAGAATAGTGAAGAAGAATAAAGCTAAACTGTGAGAGAATACAGAGGAAAAGGGGGAGAAAGAAAGGAGAAGCAAATGTGACTGAGACAGCAAAGAAGAGAGGAGTGTGAAATGAAAGATGGCAGAGTGAGTGATTTGTGAACAAGCAGCACAATGGTGTAAAAGCAAAATATACCTCACTTTTCCCTAATTTATTTTGCTTACTTCTTCACCAGATGTGTGGGTGTCACATTGTCAGTAGGTGATGCTAGCCCTGGCAGTGGATGCCACAGGTACTAATCTCCAACCCAATATTTTGAACAACAGCACCTTGACAGCTGGGGACCTGGATTTGGGTAGAGCTTGACATGGCACTTAAATGAAAATTGAGCAGCTCTTGGCAAAACACTTAATCTCACTATGCGTAATCTTTAAATATGAGAGATGCTAGTTTAAATGTGTATAACTCAAAGATTAAGGCCCCCACTTGGCATCATTTCTCGTAATTTACAGTGCTCTGTTGCTAACCAGTTAGGTCTATATCACCACATACTTGTTTTTACATTGTGAACTGGTACTTCACTTATTCCGCTTTGTGAATCCCACTCCCGTTTGAGCTCTCGGTGATGCAGCCTCACTTTGTGACAGCCATATATAAGCCCCCCATAATTTTATTAATCCTAGTACATGCTCCATATCATTATTTGGATTCACCTAAGTCTACTTCTCTGCGTCTGTGTAATCACATTCATGTGCTTATTGGGAGATCCTCCCCCAAACATCTTCTTGTTCCTTCGAACCATTTGTTTATTATTTTGACTTATGTTGCTTTTACTAAGAAAATATACTTTCCAATAGGGCTTGGCTGCTTTCTTTTTTGTGTGTCAGATATGAAGACCAGACACAGCACTTACTTGGTACCATCCTACAGACATCAGATGCTCGCAGGCCTGGTGGGCACGTTTAAAGCTCCAGCTATGTTAAATGTCTCAGGGGAAAGCACTGGCAAAGCCAATACATCTAGTTAGAAAAACAGGCATGAATAAATGCTGTTTTCATGCATTAGTAGTTAAAGGCGCACATGCTTGCTTTGCTGATATGTTTTCTCATACTGGCTCAGAGGATGACTCTGCCCCATAGCTTGAAGTACGAGCCCCCCTGCTCCCAAAGTTCAAGTTTAATTGCGCCCCCGTCCTATGTCTACAATAATATGTTTGTTGCTTAAAAGTGGCACACAGGCTAAATATATTGTCTAGTAAATGACAGCACAATTGTGTTAAGACTGAGGTTGTGCTGCATTTGAAAGGGAAGCATTACCTGCTTAAGTGGTGAAAACGATATTTTAATAGAACGTTCGCAAACTAAAACATACTGTTCATGGTCAAAATAACATACATGACCGAGACAAGTGGGGGACAATGTCAGGTCGTTGCTGCGTGCCACAGAAATTGCAGAACGAGAAGAGCCACACGTCTTCGTCCTCATGCTAGAGGTGGAGAAAGCATTTGATAATTAACCTGATATTTCCTTAAAATATTGATGGCTGGAAAGTGATTGGGTTCTAGAATCATCGACTCCTGTTAGCGTGTTTTGTCCTCCCGCACACCAACATCTAATTAAAAACGAGACTGACCCAAAAAGATTACTCTATGTTGTAAAACTCAACAGGGATTTCCTCTTTGCTAATAGAAATACCCATGGAATCCTCAGTGCAGAAAATGAAACATAATCAGAATTTCAAAGGTATACATATCTACAAAAGCTGCTGCTGCAAACGTCTCTAAATACAGAAGCTATCCCTATTCTCTTGAGTGAACTGCGGTGATCCCCCTACCTATTGTGAGAGTCAGAGAAATTCAGTTATCGCGATTCAAAATAAATGATTTCAAATACAAAGCTATGAGTATTTGAGAAGGTGATTTGGTCTCTCAGGAACTAGTTACTTCCAATGGCGTCCAATGAGCAACAGGCGAAGTGCACTCTCTGAAAGCAGCCATAAGAGATCCAGGTAAACAGGATATTCAAAGGGGTAGTGAACTCTTTTCATGAAAGCGTTGGGACAAGAGATCTTATGGTTTGGAATGGTAAATGGAATTAGAACGATCTTTCTTCTGGCATTTTTGGACACCAAAGCATCTGGGATAGAATGCCACTAGATAGCTTCAAAATTATTCAGTGCAAACTCTTAAATTCAATCTAAGCCAAAAAGTGATTGCTGATACCTAAAACATCCTTAAGGAATCTGTTTAAGAAGTGGTTTGGGCACGCCGAAAATTGAAAGGTGCACACAGCTCAGTCTAAAGCAGACCTAGCAACCCTAGAATGGGTAGGTAAACTGAGGCACAGTGCTGGTTTACAGTAGAACAAGAACACTGCACCATACCCTTGGGTAATCTAGTAATCCCCACATCCCACTAAACCACCATACCACCATAGCAAAGTTGGTAATGTGTTTTCCTCATCACATACCACATTGTGGCACTGAGTGAAAGGGTTAGACTGAGAATTGAACCTACATTCTATGCCTGAACAGAACACGTTAGATTCCGATACATGCAATTGAGGCTCGGGCTGGTCCAAGACAGGGTGAAATGGGAAGTAACCTTACCAGAGTAGAGTAAATGTTTGAACAGAAATCACAGATGTGGGCCACTTAGTATGCAAATTACTGAAGTTCATAATTCTCAACCCTTGTGAGGTAGTAAAACTGTCGATGAAGATGCCATTTTATTTCAAGGATTGGACCCTAGGCGAGAATGTCTCAGCTGCAGGTCTTTGGGCAAACACGAAACACAGCTAAGAAGACTGAGGGGCTTGTTAAGGCCTAGAGGCACTCTCATGCTGCTGGGGCAGTGGAGACTTCCCCTGAATCCATGAAAAGCATTAAATCGATCTGTAGAAGTCGGTCTCGGATGTGTGCTTCAGTATCTAATAGAACGGTGGTCCTTACCCTTTTGACTTCTGTGGACCCCAACTTTATCATTACTGGAACCTGGGGACCTCCACTGAATCATTATTGAAATCTGGGGACCCCTACTGAGTCATTACTGGATGCCAGGCACCCCAGGCTAAACATTGTCGATAATTTGAACAGAAAACAATAAACAAAAAATACAAAAACAAGCATTCCATCAAAGGGGGCGTGGGCAAGACCGGCATGGTGTGAGAGTATGGGAGCTCCGGGACCCGCAACTGCTCCCGCACCTCCATAACCCCTCCTGAAAGGATCTCACGGGGGGAGCAAATAGCAGACTTGCCAGTGACCAGGGAACTGACGACGGCGCTCTCAAAAGTGGCGCAATCGCCCTATAAAGCTAACTTTGATTGCGGCTGGTGCCGCGCACAAAATGGCGGCTGCCGCCGGGAGTCGGAACTAAACAGCGACTCCACGAGGCGGACACACCTCTTGAATGGAGAAGCACGTGAACAGAGAAAGCTGAATGTCAGCGTGTAGGAGGGCAGGCAAAACGGCAGTGAGACCCGCAGAGCACACCTACACGGCTCAGAGAGAAGCAGCCCCCAGATCGTTGGCCTCAGCGAGCACCTGAGCAGAGCATCACCAGAGCAAACACACGGCGACCACATAAAACGAAAGTGGAGAGCGTTGTCATGCAAGCGTGGCACCACTGATATGGTGGAGGGCGATGGGCAACAGGTATGACGAAGAAAGTCTAGGGCTGTGGCACGATGGGTGTTAGCAGATAATCCACCTCACGCTGCGAGGTTGAAAAAACAGATTGCGAGCGTCCAGCACAGTTAATTTGACTACCAACAAGGCATCACGAACTCGCACTGCCAGATATCTAGATCGAGACACCTTGAGGAGTAATAAGCACAAAGAATATGATACTGTTATAGCTGTCAGAGGCTTCTCACACATCACTCTGCATGAAGCACTGAGAACACTTAATTAGAACTATTGCGAAGCTGATGTGCATAGCGAGGACAGGATCACACTAACAGATGGTCCCTTACCGGAATAACCTGGGGCGCACGCAAAATTGCGGCCGCGCTATGGCGGCGAATCCCGACAGCACAAAAATTAAGTGACGTGCTTGGTAGGCTCTGAAAATCATCGAGGACGAAGTTGGCGCTGCAACGGAAAACTAACAAGGCAGGCATCGGAGCACTGTTCATGAACCATGCTCAATAAAGAGACCCACGCGCGGTCTAACAATACTACCTGAGCGCACACCCACCAATAGGTGACACAGCTTGAGGGACCCAGTAAATGACTCCAATATCCCAGGCGAAATACTATATCTGGCTCTGGTTCAGCTGAGGGGACTAAACAAGTGCTTCCCTGTCCAGCGCTTGGTGGTTTTGAAATGTGAAAAGTGCCCACTGTGGATGTGAAATCAAGGCTAATATACAAAGAAAAAGATGTTAACACAACAGAAGCATTAAAATATAGATTGCATGACCCCAGCATAGCCAGATAGCGTCAAGAAACACAGACCTGCAGCTGTGGAGTGGCAAGCGGAACCTGTGATACCGCTTGGAAGCGAAGAAACAACAACTTTATGAACAAGTAGCTTCAGTGGGCAGAGGGAGCACTCCTTAGCCTGGCCAATGTACAGATTAGCGACCTAGTAGACTAAAACCAACCTCACAGCGTTGTCCTGAGTGACAGCAACACGGCATCAATACCAGTCTCGGAGTTTCTCAACACAGCAAAATAATTAAATAAACAAAACTTATTGGGGTAATCAGATGCAGCGCATAGATGGGGAAGACCATCAGAAAAATAAACTGTGATATAGGGAATCCCCCACACCCTAGAACTCACACAGAGGGGATGGGCCCCACAACACATGGTTCACTAATAACAGAACCCAACAAACCCACCCTCCAAGATGTACTGCAAGCCAAAGCGGCATCCCGAACAGCACTGGAAGTCAAAATAGACACGTTAAGCATCAATCTGGGCCTCTTAGGGGGTGATCACAAAAGGCTGGCAGAAAGAGTAGCTACTACCGAAAGGGACCTTGTGGAAACAATTCCTACGCTTACACTAACAAGTAATAGATTAAATAATGCAGAAGCTCGCCTCAAAACACTGAAAGACAGAGTGGAAGACGCTGAAAAATAGGGCGAGGCGCAATAATATTAGAATCATAGGTCTCCCAGAAAACTGCGAAGGGTCCAATATGATAGACTTTCTGGAGAACTGGCTGAGGACTGAAGTCGCCGCAGAGGGCCTGTCCAACTTCTTTGCCGTAGAGAGAGCTCACAGAGTCCCTGGCAGGAGACCACTCCCAGGGGCTCCCCCAAGACCAGTAATAGCGAAATTACTACATTTCAGAGATAGAGACCACATTTTGAGGCAGGCACGGCAGCGAGGAGAATTAACAGCTGCGAATAGCAAGATCTCCATTTTCCCAGACTTCTCAAGAGAAGTACAATGCACAAGAGCAAACTTTAACGCAGTAAAACGCAAACTGCGTGAACTGGAGCTTTCCTACTCAATGCAATTTCCTACCAGGCTCAGAGTAGTTACCTCATCGAGCACAGAATTATTTTCTACACCGGAGGAAACTTGGACATGGCTAGAGTACAGACCAACCCCAGAATTAAACGCCAGCACACAGCATGGAACAAAGCGTAGGCGCCCCAGATCGAATAGAAGGCAGACAACCTACAGAAGTGACCACCCCACAGCAGACAAGGTTCAAATAGAGGGGAGGTAGGCGATGGAAGCAGTAGCAATGATCGGCAGGAGTACTGGGAGATCGGAAGCCACCTCACCCCAGAGCACTCAGAAAGAGGATGAACATTCAGACTCCGACGATGAAACTGCGACTTCCACACAGTTGAGCGTATTGTTGCCAAGAGTCACCCCAAGTACAGCAGATGAGTTAATCTGAACAGCAAACACTAACAAAAGATGCCCGAACAGAAGAACAAGATGCACAATAAGAGAGCCTGGCGAGCAGGATGAGCCTCGCCCTCAGCACCGCGATTGTCAGCCCGCTTGAGTCATCATTTGTACACATCCCCTACATTTTAGATTGACGGTGCAGTGAGTTTGGCTCGGGGGATCCCCAGTTAACAGACTCAGCACCCCCATAACAGTTGTGTACAACATTGTTGATAATAGGATACTAACTTAAGTCTTGTTTCTATTTAACAGTTTGGGAAAAGACACTATGGGGGTGATTCCAACTCTGGCGGGCGGCGGTAGCGGAAACCGCCATTTGGCCGCCATGCGGGCAAATTTCCGTGGTCCCCATTCCAACATTCCTGCTGGGCTGGCGAGCGCTAACCAAGTTAGCGCCCGCCGGCCCAGCGGGAATGAGGCCGCAACACAGGAGCCGGCTCCGAATGGAGCCGGCGGTGTTGCAGCGGTGCGACGGGTGCAGTTGCACCCGTCGCGCTTTTCACTGTCTGCTAGGAAGACAGTGAAAAGCTGGCCGGGGCCCTGTTAGGGGGCCCTGCACTGCCCATGCCACTGGCATGGGCAGTGCAGGGGCCCCCAGGGGCCCCAGGACACCCCTTACCGCCAGCCTCTTCCTGGCGGTGAAAACCGCCAGAAACAGGCTGGCGGTACGGGGGTCAGAATCCCCAGGGCAGCGCTGCTTGCAGCGCTGCCCTGGCGGATTCTCCCAGCCGTGGCAAAAACAGCGGAATACCGCCGGCCCCGGCAGGGCGACCGCAGCTTTACCGCCGCGGTCAGAATGCCATTTGAAGCACCGCCAGCCTGTTGGCGGTGCTTCCGTCATTCGTGACCCTGGCGGTCCAAGACCGCCAGGGTCAGAATGACCCCCTATGTCCTTCATCCTGGGGATGAGGAGTTGTGTTTTTTGTTATTTAAACATGTTGCAGTTTAAGCCGAGTGCCTACGGTAAGATGCAAATCCATGGTTCACATAGAATATTCTGTCAATCAGATGGGTAGTGTAAGCGACCTGAAATGCCTAACATGGAATGTTAGGGGGATCAGATCCATGACTAAATGCCACAAAGTCTTTGCTTACCTTAATAGAAGGGGTGTCCACTTTGCAATGCTCCAAGAGACACACCTAGATTCAACCGAGGGTCCAGCTCTCCAGAAGCGTTGGAGAGGCAGGGTTTTTTGTACAACATACTCCGCCTTCGCTAGGGGGACCCTTATTTGGGTAAGAGCAGGAGTTCCCTACCAACACATGAAGGCCATTAATGATCCACTAGGCCGATATACTGTAATTGTGGGAAAGCTAGACGGTAAAGAGATTACATTAGGTAGTCTCTACGGTCCCAACTTAAATCAAGGAGAGTTTTTGACAACCTTGTCATTAAAGCTAGCGGGGCACCTGTCGGAGACGATAATTCTGGGAGGGGACTTTAATTGCATAGCGGGTATAGCACTGGACAGATCACACCCTCCCCTCCCTACTTCCCCAACAGTTCAAACGGCGCACGCATACCGAATGTGGCAAAACAACTGGGGATTGGTAGACATATGGCGGGCCCAACATACTCAAGATCAAGAATACTCATTCTACTCGCACATGCATGACCTACTTGTCAGACTAGATACTTTTCTCGCCTCACCAGAAGTATATAGGAAAGTGCAAATGAGCGAATACCTGGCCCGAACAATCTCGGACCATAATCCACTCCTTGTCCGATTGAGCTGGTCCCGGGCTAAAGCGCCAATACCCACCTGGCGACTGCAACCGGCCCTGCTAGAGGACAGAGCATTTAAGCACGCTATTGATGAAACAATAGATACATACTTTGCTACGAATGAGGGTTTGTCTTCCTCCAGATTAATAGAATGGGATGCCTTTAAAGTGGTAATCAGAGGGAAGTGCAAATCAGTAGTATCTGGAGTGAGACGGGTACTTCTACGGGATATTGAAGTTGCTGAATGCTGTCAGAGAGATAGAACGACAATGCCCCAGAACATCAAGCTTGAGAGAGTCACTCACTATTGCACGGGAAAAGACTCTGTTGGCAACCGATCATTTACGCTGCTATGATTACACAGCTTATTTAGCTCGCTCACACGCAGAAGGGGATCGGGCAAGTACATTGTTAACGTGGCTGGTGAACCCTGCAAAGAAAAGTTCAGTAATAGTAGAACTTAGCACGCCTGGAGGAACCCGGGTGAACTCCCAACTGGCTATCAATGAGGAATTTAGGAAATATTATGCGTACTTGTACGCAAGCAAAGTACACCCCCCACTAGAGGAAATCCAGAATTTCCTACATCTTCTACCACTCCCCAAACTATCAACACCAGACGCAATTAAACTAGGGGCACCAATCACCCTGACAGAACTTAAAGAATTAAAATCCTCTATGGCACGTAATAAAACAACAGGCTCGGACGGGCTGCCGATAGAATTCTACCTATCTTATCTTCCTAAACTAGGGCCCAAACTAGTAGAAATATATAACACAGCAGCTGAAAACCAGTCTTTCCCCTTGTCGGCACAGGAAGCTTTGATTATACCGCTCTTGAAGCCGGGGAAGGACCCGACGGATGTAGCCTCCTACCGGCCACTATCAATGTTAACTACAGATGATAAAATATTAAGCAAAATATTAGCACTCAACTTATGCCACACATGCCCCAAATAGTACACTTGGATAAAGCTGGCTTTATTCCAGGGCGCCAAACAACACAACATATACGCCTGCATAGGGCATATTTAACACCAGGCAGAATCAAGAGGCATTTTGGGGCCTCGGGGGCTAGCTGCCCTAGATGCCGGGAGGAGGGAGCTGAATTTCTACGCGTGTTCTGGGAATGCCCAGCACTATGAGAGTACTGGCACATCATAATACAACTTCTTTCTGGCGTAACCAGGCATACGTTATTAGAAAATCCCAGGCATTGCCTATTGGGAGACTATCGACATCAGCCCAAACACAAATACACTAATCAATTCCAGGATCTGGCTCTGGTCTTGGCCAAAAGAGAGATTGCAATGACTTGGAAAGCGGAGACAGGTCCAAGATTACAGGCATGGACAAGGGAAGTCCTCAAATGGGCTAAAGCCGAAGAGACGATCAGACATAGAGAAGCACTGAGAGGTCAGGGTCCCATAGAGAGAGCTAAAGCCTGGAGCACACTGACAGATGAATGGGAAAAGAGACTTAAAGAAACACAACAACCCCGACATCCATAAGAGTAATTAGATGGATTGGCCCAGCCCCCAGTAGGTTACCATAATACACGCATCTTACTACAGCACCCCTTCAGGAAGGCATCACTCCCACCCATGATCGAAGCATACTCCAGTCCATTCCAGTCGAGATCAAGCTCTTACATATACTAGCTACCCCACAGCACTTACTGGGCACTCGAACGGCAGTTGGGAGGTGGGGAGGGAGGGGGGAGGTTCGACCCTCTCAAGGGGAAACTCATAAGTTGATAGCAGCTTGTGGGCTGCAATATTACCCAATGGAAATTTTTCACTCCTTACCATATTAACAGACATAAGGGAAGTAGCACATGAGAATGTCAATTCACGAGTCCACTGATGAAGAAACACATAGCAAAAAAATGTAATGCCTACAAGAAATGCTATAATTAACCAATACTACATCTTGTCATTCTACTTGAGAGGGATGTTCGACATGTTGTAATGTTTGTCTTTTAACCTGTACCAAAACCCAATAAAATGTTTAAAATAAAAAAAACAAGCATTCCATCAAACACATACACAAATGATAGCATATTTTATTTAATTTGTAAAGAAATATAAGTAAAAAAGAAAACAATTAATTTTAATAGACAGGTTGAAGTTTTTCTAAATTCAATAAAGTCACACACCATTCCTACTATGTTCTGTTTGATGCACCTGCACTTTTACTAGTACTCAATCTGAGGATACTAATGTAACTACTTTTTGCCTCTAATTACAAATTCCTTGACATTTACAGTACATTTGAAAAGTTTACATTGTATATTAATTTATATACACTTTATTAATCTGTTGATTTTATTTAATTTTCTGAGCAGTCACAGAGCCCCTGAGGAGGCTTTGCGGACCCCGAGAGGTCCCTGGACCACAGGTTGGGAGCCACTGTTATAGAATGTTGTCTGTAAATTCTCACCTGGCGTGGCACTGTTCCCTACTACACTGGAATAGAGAACACACCTGAATTTTCTGGCTCCAATCTGGGTCCTTCTGCTCTTGTAACATTGTGGCACAAAGTTGGAAATACTAGAGACCCATCTATGTGATATTGAAACAATTGTGCCTTATTTATATGTGTCGTATTTATATGGCACTCGTTAGCACAATAGCATCAACATTTTTTATACAATTGTGGCGCTTTGCTACATTAGTGTCAAAAAGTTTGACGCTAGGGTAGCGAAGTGCAAGGAGGCCCATAAGTCTCTGAGCAGGCATTAAAAATGTCACTGCACCATTTGTGTGGGCCTCCTAGCGCTGGAACATCTCTTTTGCATACATTATGCCTGGCGCAGGCATAATGTGGCACAAGGGTTTACAAAGTGTTGAAATGCATGCATTGCGCCACTTTGTAATATGGCGTGGGGAAAAAGGCACTTTAGTGTTAAAAAAAATGACGCTATGGCGGCGCTAAGGGCTCTTCAATATGCCCCAAAGTACTAGACTCTCACTACAGATGATGATGGTAAGAGATGCTGAATGTTTCATCATTTTGATAGGCTTAGGGGGAGTATGGGTTAAGCTGGCTTTCTGGGAGAGGGTGGAGCTAGAGAAAGGACAGAAATAGCTAAACTCACAGTACAGGAGTATCTAATTATTCAAACATCCCTGGTTTAGAACCCTATCTTGCAATGATCAATAATGAGTGTGGAAGACATTTATTGACACATTTCCGAATAGGTAGTATAAGAGATTATCTGTCTTTCCCTATGAGCCAATATTACACAGTGAGAGCCTCAGTTTGTCCAGGTCTGCGTGATGAAACCTCAACTCGGAAAATGTTGCACTTTAATTTTTTGTCTACATTTTATAGACATTTTACTCTCCAATAATCGTCAGCAGTCCTTGAAGTATGTGGTTTTCATTTATACAAACCTGCACTTTATTTCTTACAGGATCTTTTTAACCATGTTGTCTGCAGATCGGATGGTTTATTTTAAAATCTGCTGTGCGCCTACGGAAATCAATGCCTATTTAATGGGGGCAACGTAAATGGAATGAAATAGAAATGTTATTGTTGTTTTAATTAGTTATTTATTATCTGTTTACAGAGGTTGTATTTTTACAGTTATAACGACTGATGATGTTTATACTTTTATGGCTGAATATGTTCGCAGAATAAAGACGATGATGATGGTGATAGTCTTACTGATGTGGTCTAGCTTGAGCTGGTCTTAAGCCTGAGCTGGTGTTTTCTGTCCAGTGTGAATATATAGTGCATTTTCTGTTCTATGATTGCAAAGAGACCAGCAGGAGACATACTGGCAAGCCAGCCCAGTGAAAACAGTGCTGTTGTTATAAAATGCTAGATGCATATTCCCTGTTTCATGTTAAGATATTTGAAATGTAGCATGATAAGATCACAGGTTGTTTTTTAAATCTTGTCATACATTTTAATTGACTTTTTTATAAAACTACTAGAAATAATAAATGTTATGTTTATAAATGTTTCTCCTGTCTCACTTAAACATATCGTGCTTTACTATGTCTGACTGCAAGCAATACTGGTCAAGGCTGTCCTCATGTAATTATCTGGCTAGGCCTGCCTTCAACCTTACAAATGAAACTGGACTGTTGTTCTTGAAGACAATTCTACTGGCCTTAAGGCTACTAAAAGACGAATACTAGAATCAAACCAGCTTTCCAAAGTGAACTGATGACACGTTTATTTGAAGTAAGTATTGTATTCATTTGTTCTTACTGGGGGTGTACAAACACAACTACATGTCAAGGACTGGATGCAATTTAGGTTTGTTGAGTGTCCTGTGAGACTGCCCAAGGAAAGAATGACTCCTCCTGGTAACCATGGTGCCACCCTTCACATAATATTAGACATTAAAAGTTCCAGGTGTCACCTGCAGGGGGTCAAGCTAGGAAGAAAGAAAATTGTTTTACTATCTATGCAGATCTTGAGTTATGATGTAGATTGCTTAGGAGCTAATAAGCAAGACACTACGTTATCCCTGATGTTAGGAGTGAGAAAAGAGCCAAGCAGAAAATAAATCCAGAACCTGGGCTCCTGTGGATGTGGTGGGGCCAGAGCGACTCAGATGAATAGAAGGCATGGCAAAAGTGAACACACTGAACAGGAGCATGTCCAATTTTTCTCCTCCAATTAAAGTTGCACAGGCTTGAATATGTTCTAGTTCTTTGAATGGACATTGAGCATAAATGTAAAAGTATGCCCTCTACAGAAGCTACTACTGTAGTTTATCCTGATGTTTTTGGAAAAAAATGACCAACCCACACAGGAGCATGAACCGAAGCAGCATGTGCCCAGTATCATCCACATGGAGATGAATCCCTCCACTGACTAGCAAATTGAAGATGTCTGGCTTTTTTTGAGTTACTATTCTCTTGGGCTTTATAGTCAGGTTATCCTTGTACCGTGATTAGTGGAGGTTCATCCGGGTGCAATAAGTCACATCGGGCTTCAGTTACAAGAATAAAAGACAGGATGGATTCTCCATGTTTAAGGTTCTTTAACTGGGAAGCCCTATGATTAACCTGATGTGCTATTACAACTTTATAAATCCCCCTAAAAATCATGGCAAAAACCTTACTGGAGAAGTATGAATTGGAACAAAATGGGCAGACCACCAAACCTTCACCCCAAAGCCAAAGGAAGTGGGTTTGATTTTGATTTGTCAATACCCCTTTTCATCATAATTTTGGTACGATGTAAACTTTCCGAAATGAGTTGTCTATGCTTGCTTGATTGACTGTGAAGTATTCTGTAGTCATAGGAATTAAAGGATCAATTTGAGGAGGATTTGGAAAAACTATTGAATGAAAACCTTGCATATAAAAGAACGGTGATATCGTAGTTGCACTGTGAGTGGCACTGTTATAAGAAAACTATGCAATTGGACGATAAGGAAACCAATCATCATGGATGGCATTATAGGAACATTACAAGTATTGCTCCAGACTTTGACTGGCTCATTCTGTCTGCCCATCGGATTAAGGATGAGAACCAGAAGGAAAAGCTTGCTCAATTTCCAAATTTTTTCATAAATATGACAGATACTGAGTATCTCTTCTAGAGAAAACTGTATGTACCTAAACATCATCCAAGCACAACCGGACAAATTGATTCAACATATCAAGGACTATTGAGTCCATAAAGTGGTGAAAATTAAGAGGTGCGCTGCACAGCCCAACCAGCATCACACAATATGTATCATTCCCAAAAAAGGTGTGGAGAGCTGTCTTCCATTTATCTCCTTACTTAAAGCAGAACAGTTTAGTAAAGACTTAAGATTCAAGAGCAGATTCCAAACAAAATAAGATTCCCTGATAGGTGGCAAGGAATAGCTATCCCTGATCTGTGGTTGTCTTAAGTCCTCTACAAATAATGGTCGATCTTAAATTGTGATTTTTCTTTGGAAAAGAGCCAAATTACACATATGTAGCAAAGGGGCATTGAGAGTAATGAAAAATAGGGAACATTCGGTCCAAATGTACTAAGCATTTTAACAGTCACAAATGCTCTGATTCAGAATTTTTGACCATTAATATGTTTTTTGTGTGCATTAATCCCATTTTGGAGTCAGAAAAGTTCATCCAGTTCCTAAAATGGGGTTCATAATCAAAACCAATTTGGCATTTGGAGGAGGTATGTTTTAGCTGTCCCTTTTCAAATATCAAATTGGTAAATCGTTTATCAATGATTTACAACCAAATTCAGGTAGCAAAATACTGAAAATGTACTGACATCTCAAAGGAAGAGTAACCCATTCCCCTTTATGAATGTAACAAAAATGTTTGCTAAAAGAGTACGTACTGGCCAGAGGACAAACCTTGAAGAAAACAAACCTTTTTTTAAACACAGCCCTTTTCCTCTAAGGAAAGGGGCCTGTATTTAAAAAAAGGTTGACCTGACTGCCTGCTGACTCCTACAGGCCACCACTCATGTGATTGTGGCCACTTGACTTCAGTCACAATTTGCAATCTACCTAATGAATATTAATTAGATAAGTCAGAAGGATCTCAATTCAAGTTTTGTTTGAACAAACTGAACTAATGGCACACAGGTCGGGTTGTAAAAATATTTACTGGTCACAAAATATTGGTAGCAAATTACAAACAGTATTTTGCAACCTGTGAATAGTACATCTGGTCCAAAATGCATAGCGATGTATCAACCCCTTCTATGCACTGCCTTTTAAATCCCAAAAACAGAAACTGACCTCAGAAGAAAAGAGGGAAAGACCACCATTTTGATCGAATGCTTTACAGAGACATGATCTGCACTTTACTGGGAACTCCTGCATCTCCACTAATAAGGGGAAACATCGCTAGCAACGCGGTCAATGCAACGCAATGCATTGACCACGCTGCAATTACCACACATTTACATTTACTACGCATGCTTTTAGCATGCAGCATATGCGTGGTAACGGCACAGAGAGCAATCCGGGCGGAACAGTAAGGAGTAGAGACCAGAGGAGAGAAAGGTAAGTGGAGCCGGGTTGGGGTAGTTTTTAGGACAGGGTCAAAGGGTAGAGGTAGTTTTTAGCACAGGGTAGCTTTTAGGGTTTAGGGCAGGGTGGGGAGTTGGGATAGTTTGTAGGAGAGGACGGGGTAGGTTTGTATGACAGGGCAGCTTTTAGGGTTTAGGGCGGGGTAGTTTTTAGGACAGGACAGAGTAGTATTTAGTGTATAGGGAGGGGCGGGGTAGTTGTTAGGACAGGGCAGGTTTCAGGACAGGGCAGCTTTTAGGGTTTAGGATGAAAGTGGGGGTCGCATAGTTTTTAAGGACAGGGCGGGGTAGGTTTTTAGGACAGGGTAAGTTTTAAGGTTTAGGGCGAGGGGTCAGTGTAGTTTTTTAGGACAGGGAGGGGTAGGTTTAGAACAGGGTAGGGTAGCTTTTAGGGCGAAGGCGGAGGCCGGGTAGTTTTTAGGACAAGGTGGGGTAGTTTTAGGATAGGGTAGGTTTTAGGACAGGGCAGGGTAGGTTTTGACAGGGCACGGTAGGTTTTAGGGTTCAGGACGGGGAGGGATAGTTTTAGGACAGGGCAGGGTAGGTTTTAGGGTTTAGGGTGGGGTATTTGTTAGGACAGGGTGGGGTAGGTTTTAGGACATGGTAGGTTTTAGGGTGGAGGGTCAGGGTAATTTTAGGACAGGGCGGGGTAGGTTTTATGACAGAGAGCAGAGTAGCTTTTAGGGTTTAGGGCAAAGCGGGGGTCGGGAAATTTTTAGGACAGGGCAGGGTAGGTTTTAGGGTTTAGGTTGGGCGGAGTCGTTTTTAGGAGAGTGGGTTAGTTTTTAGGACAGGGCAGGGTAGCTTTTAGGGTTTAGGGTGGGGGAGGGGAGATTTTATGGCAGGGTGGGCTTTAGGACAGGGCGGGGTAGGTTTTAGGACAATGCAGGGTAGCTTTTTGGGTTTAGGGCGGGGAGTGGTAGTTTTAGGAGAGGGCAGGGTAGGTTTTAGGGCAGGGCTCAGTCGTTTTTAGGACAGAGCAGGTTTTAGGACAGGGTAGATTTTAGGGATTAGCACGGGGGTTGGGGTAGTTTTCATGACAGGGTGGGGTAGTTGTTAGGACAGGGTAAATTTTAGGGTTGAGGGCGGGAGGTTGGGGTAATTTTTAGGACAGAGAGGGGTAGGTCTTAGGACAGAGCAGGGGTGCTTTTAGAGTTTAGGGTGAGGTTCGGGGTAGTTTTTAGGACAGAGCGGGTAGGTTTTAGGTTCGGGGTTAGGGTCGTGATAGTTTTCGGGATAGGGTGAAGTAATTTTTAGGACAGTGTAGGTTTTATGGTATAGGGCTGGGGGTTAGTGTAGTTTTCAGGACAGGGCAGAGTAGGTTTTAGGACAGGGCAGGGTAGCTTTTAGGATTTAGGGTGGGGTTGGGATAGTTTTTAGGACAGGGTGGGGTAGGTTTTAGGACAGGGCAGGGCAGCTTTTTGGGTTTAGGGCAGGGGAGGGGTAGTTTTAGAACAGGGAAAGGTAGGGTGGGGGCTAAGGGTAGCTTTTAGAACAGGGCGGGGTAGGTATTAGGACAGGGTAGATTTTAATGTTTAGCGCAGGGGTTGGGGTAGTTTTTAGTTAGGACAGGGTGGGCTAGTTGTTAGGGTTGATGGTGGGGGTCAGGGTAGTTTTTAGGACAAGGTGGGGCAGTTTTTAGGACAGGGCAGGGTAGCTTTTAGGGTTTAGGGTGGGGTGTCAGGGTAGTTTTTAGGACAGGACGGCAAAGATTTTAGAACAGGGTAAGTTTTAGGGTTTAGGACGGGTGTCAGGATAATTTTTAGGACAGGGCAGGGTAGGTTTTAGGACAGGGCAGGGTAGCTTTTAGGGTTTAGGGCAAAGGTGGGGGGGTCGCAGTAGTTTTTAGGACAGGGTGGGGTAGGTTTTAGGGTTCAGAGTTGGGCGGAGAAGTCGGGTAGGTTTTAGGACAGGGTGGTGTAATTCTTAGGACAGGGTAAGAATTAGGGTTTAGGGTGGGTGATTGGGGTAGTTTTTAGGCCAGGGCAGGATAGGTTTTAGGACAGGACAGGGTATGGTTTAGGTTGGGGGTGGGAGGGTCAGGGTAGTTTTTAGGGCAAGGTAGGTTTTAGGGTTTAGGGCAGGGGTCGGGTAGTTTTTAGGGCAGGGTGGGGTAGTGATTAGGACAGTGCAGGGTAGCTTTTGGGGCAGGGGTCGGGGTAATTTTTAGGACAGGGCAGGTTTTAGGTTTCAGTGCCGGGGGTCAGAGAAGTTTTTAGGACAGGGAGGGGTAGTTTTTAGGACAGTTAGGTTTTACTGTTTAGGGCGGAAGGTCAGGGTATTTTAAGGACAGGGCGGGGTAAGTTTGAGGACAGGGCATGGTGGCTTTTAAGGCTTAGGGTAGAAGCCGGGGTAGTTTTTAGGACAGGACAGGGTAGGTTTTAGGTTTTAAGGCGGGGTGGGGTGCGGGGTCAGGTAGTTTTTAGGACAGGACGGGGTAAGTTTTAGGGGAGGGCAGGATAGTTTTTAGGGCTTAGGGTGGGAGTCAGGGGTCGGGGTCATTTTTAGGACAGGGCGGGGTGGGTTTTCGGACAGGGTAGGACAGGGGGGGTTAGGGCTCAGGGTAGGGTGTGGAGGAGGCAGTTTTAAGGGTTTGTGCGGTTGGATTATGGTGTCAAGTGTTGGGTGCAGGGTGGGGGAGAATTTACCACGCATTTTCTTTTACCAAACATGCTTTTACAACAAATTTCGTTGTAAAGGCATGGTGGTAAAGGTATGCGTGTTAAAGACACAGTCGTTGTAGAGACCGCGTTGTAAAGGCATGCAGGATATTTGCATGCGTTGTTCCATCATACATCCCTAATAAGAAGCCCAAGGTTGATATTCCATATATCATGCAATAATCTGGAATGCCACTACCACCACCAGCATTCCATGCTGTCTTCTACCCAATGGATCCCTTAAGGATTCTCTGGGATCACTCTGCAAACAAAAGAATCAACTCTGAACATGGCAAACAACGGTGCACTGAATAGGAGTGCATCAATGACAACCCTCTAAAAGCTCAACATCTTGAATAATTTCTACTTCTTTGTTTAACTCTGGACACAAACATGACAAACAACTCTATGTATCATGATGCAGGGCAGTAGCTCAATTACCATACCAAGAAACCAGTAACATGTCACCAGTTGATAGTGGGGGATTTATCATAACTTTAAAAAGTAGCCTTTAATGACGCTTGTTTATCTATTCCAATATACATACAATTAGTTTTCTATACATGAGGAGAGCTTACTTACTCTCCTTAGAGTCTTGATTCCAGAATCAAATAGCTAGCCAGATTTCCACTTCAATTAGGCAGCTCAGGCACCAAAAATTGTCCTTTTCGCTAAAAGAGGTATTTTGCTAAAAGTCTCTTGTAGGGGCTGAGATAACCTCTGAAAAAGGCAAGCCTCTTCCCTGACCAGTTCACCAGTAACAGTTTGGCCTCCTCTTCAGAAACAATTGACACCCTCGAAAGTAAGTCTCTTCAATGGAAACCCTCCACCAGACCGAGCGACACAGTGTTATATAGCTATGTGATGTTCTGAATCCTCTGGTTAAAATACTGTGATGATTTCCTTGTCTAACTTTAAAGGGAAATGCTCTCTTTAGTTATAATAATCTTAATATAGCAATTAAAACAACATAGAGAACCCACACCATTCTGTGTCTACAAAAACAAGTAATCTGCCGTGGATTCTAATCAATAAATCATTTATTTTACTTATTCATTCTAAAAGAAGGATGTTTCTCTTATAAAAAGTATTTCCAGTTCAAAATTGCAAACTCTGTTTTACTATGCAAGAAAATGTTGTCCTAAAGAGCAAA
The DNA here is from genome assembly GCF_031143425.1 of Pleurodeles waltl. NCBI lineage: Eukaryota > Metazoa > Chordata > Amphibia > Caudata > Salamandridae > Pleurodeles > Pleurodeles waltl. Next base: position 968,566,622 of record NC_090437.1, read on the forward strand.
TGAAGACCCTCTCCAGCAATAAATACGAAGTAGTATTGAGAAAATTAAAACATCCCCCACTTTGAACGTTATCTGTAATATTTCTGAATGAGAGAGTGATGCGAGTGAGCAATGGAACTTGTCATGGGACGGAGGATGGGGTTGTAGTCTTTCTTACTTTTCTTCATTCACTTTCACCAACCCACCAGACACCTATGCTCTCTGTCACTCACGCACATTCTCCACATCTGCAAAAGCAAAACTGGAGGTTGCTTATTCTGGTACACTACAACCAAGACGTGAAAAGGCCTCCCTCAACACATCAGAGCCTCTTCCTCACTTCTTGAGTTTTGCAAGAATCTGAAGATCTGGTGCTTTGTATAAGCACCTTGGGGATCACACACATGCCCAAGCGCCTGGATACTCTCTTAGGTGATTAGTACACCATATAATTTAACATATCATAAAATTCATCCATCTATCCACCAGTCCATCCATCCTTTTTGTAAGTCTTTTTAGTGTTAACAGTAATCATTTTACCAAAATGTTGTTACTGCATTTCGCTGGTTCCAAATCGTTTTATGTACCTTCTTCAGAACTATTAGGTTTAATTGACAAACATATACACTTCTGGTTCTATAATAATTTATTTGTAGAGTCAATTCTGCTCTTCCCAATAATCACTAAAATAGTATAATTACAATATTTCTTAACCTCCTGTCTTTTGTTAACTCTAATAAGTGTATACTTTTTAGACACAAAGGTAAGCTTACACTTTTGTGTAAGTTTACAATAGTTTGCTATTCACAAAGATATTTTACGAGTAGTATCTTAAGGACTGCGGAGTCTCTGCACATAAAAAGAAAATTGACAGACGAATGGAAGCTTAAAATGAAAGATGGTGGAAAGGGTAGATAGGTGAAAGGATGCACGCTTTGGTGAAAAGATGGATAAAAGTTAGATGGGTGAAACGATGGTTGGGTGGGTGAAAGGATGTGTGGGTGGGTGAAAGGGTAAATGGGTGAAAAGATGCGTGGGTGAGGAAATAGATGAAAGGATGAGTGGGTGAAAGAATGGATGAGTAAAAGGGTGGATGGGTGAAAGGATAGCTGAATGGATGGATAGAGTGGTGAATTACTGAATTATGGGTGAACAAATAAATGGATTTCAGAATGTAAAGGTGAAATTGTAGTTTATCAGCAGGTAAATAGAAGGGTGAGGGATGGAAGAGAAAACTAGCTCTTCTGGGGAGGACTGGCCTCAACCACTTCCCTTGCACAGTGCCATCAGAACTCTGGTTCAAAGTGGAAGGTATTTTAATTTTCTGGCTACTCCCTTGGTTATAAGATTTGTCACTGTATATGGACAAGGCAGTATTCTGACCTAATCACTGGGGAACAGTTTGAGGTGATTTGTTTGGTCACACAGCAGAGAAACTCACTTGAAAAGCAATGTACTCAATTGAGACATCACATCAACCCCTGAGGCCGTATCACATAACAAAGTGGTAATTTAAGACACAGGGCCTGATTTAGAGTTTGGCAGAGGAAGTTACTCCGTCACAAACATGATGGATATCCCATCCTCTGTATTACAATCCCATAATAGCCTATGGAGACCGTAATATGGCAGATCGGATATCCATCACGTTTGTGACAGAGTAGCCTATCGGTCAAACTCAATATCAGGACCATAGTTTCTGTCAGTTTTGTACCGTTTGGTGTCTTAAATGGTTGAAGTGCTGAAGAAATGATATTTTACCAAGTTAGTGTGTAGTAAATGGTTGGCTGTCCCAGGAACTTTAGAAGCATATGCTGCTTTTAGCTGGAACTATATAAACATTTGTTTAACATATCTAAAGTAAACAACAGAACCTAACTTAACAACTCACACTATATTTGTCCCCATCTGCAAACACCAGTTAAATTAAGCACTGGTTCTGAGCGTTGATGATGTCCAGGGGGAGGTCACAAGGTATGCGCTGACATAGTGCAATAATGTGCAGAACAAAGGCCATGACAATCTTGTGCAGTACAGTTGATTAGTGTAGGAGCGCCACTCTCATGTGATTCACACACATGAAGCATGATATTAGCAGTTCAAATGGTCGCTCACTTATACCATGGCTGTGTATGTATGTTGTGCTGTACCTTTGCTGAGGATGGTTGTAAAATGTATAAAGGATATCAGGAAAGGTGTTTAGAGAGGCTAAGCACTGTCACTTGTATGTAAATAATGCACATTAAGGTAAGCCATTGTCACACATTATTATATCTACCTTTATGAAGGAATACTTATTCCAGTTTGTGCACCCGTGCTTTTCATGGCAATGAACCTTTTCATTAACTGCAACGTTTAGATGCACGCTGATGAGCACTAAAGCCCATATTTATACTTTTTTAGCACCACATTTGCGCCGCTTTTTGACGCAAAAACGGCGCAAACTTACAAAATACAATTGTATTTTGTGTCACAAAATGACGCAAATGCGACGCTAAAAAAAGTATAAATATGGCCTTAAGTGTCCACCTATTGCTGCACTGTCCGGCATACATCTCTGCTACAAATGTCTATGTCATGTATTGCATCTAGGAACTTTACATACCCAATCATAAAGTTCCCCATTATATCACAGATGACCTGTAGATTACATTGACAGAGTCTAGGCAAGGATGAACCCTAAATAAGATGTTGTATGGTTAGGGGCATCTGTAATATGAACTCTGCAGTCTAGTGCCCACAGCACCTGTGTATAGTTCTGTGTGATGTTGAATCTCAGTGTCACATCCTTCCTCTTGTGCATGGACTGTGGCATGGTTGTGTAGTCTAGTAATGATACACCACAGTCACTTGTGCAAATAATGGCACTGGCTTATCAGAGGTCCTCGTAAAGATGCTATTGATTAGGATGTGCAAAACAGCAGCTACCTTGACACAGATAGAGGTGGATAGAGGTGGAGTCTTCCAATCACTGACCATGACCATGTCCAGAATCAAATGTGATAGGAAGTGACATCCCCTATCAGCTTTTCTTCTACGATGTCAGAGTATGATAATTTTCCAATAAACATCCTCTCTCTTTCTGTGCTTGATCAGTAAAGTCTTTGTAGTAGTGCCTGGTACTGACATTTGGCATATTATGTGCGGCCAATGGCTGTCAGCTGCAGCCAGTGGCTGACTCAGTTGTCCCGCCTGTGTAGTCAGATTGTACATTTCCAGTGTATTGGGTAGATTTGAATAATGTAAATAAATGTGTGATATCATTTTTTTTTTTTAATTCACATTACCTTGCTATTGTGTGTTTGTGTCACCTTTCATTAGATAGGGTGTTGTTTGCTATGACCCTTTGTAGTGTTACTCTACCATTTGCAATGCCTGTAATCTGTGACATCCAGGGTTTAACTTCTAGCTGAATGCCTTTTTTATGACAAGCCCAATGGCACTCCCCTCCCTTTTCACTGTTAGGGTAACTTCAGAAATCAAATAAATCTACTTCCTCCTGCATCTCACCTGATAGAATTAAATTGTCTGGGAAAACATCACCTCTATCACCCCTAGCTGGGAGGAGGGGTTCAAAATGGAGCCCACAGCCCTCCAGCACTCTGCTTTGCTTAGACATACAATACCTATACTACAGTGGCCTCATACACAAGTGTGACAACATACACTTGGTGGGTATTAGGTGACAGGTTATAAATCTGACTGCAGATTAGTGAAATGCTCTCAGCCAGTGCCAAATGACTATTGTTTTTGTGAGTGAGTGAAATAATTTTTTAATTACAGAATAGTGAAGGTAGATCATTAAATTGGATCTACTCTTTTTTCAACGCCAACTTCCCCTTTGCAGAATACAGACCTTGTAACAAAGTTGAAATGCTCTAGACCATATTTAAAAATGCTGCCATAGGCTTGTCATACAGCAGGTTCAGGCTCTCACTGTATAAAGGTGTGTAGACTTTCAAATCACGTTTAAACTTTCTGCCCCAGAAATGGAGCATTATGTATAATGTTGTTTCTTTCTACAGCTTACATTCTCCAATTGCTTTCTGTCTCAGAAATCCTTTGCCTTATATACTCCTAAAACCCTGCATGAAGAAATTACCTTGATTTACTTCCGTTTGATCCCTCTCTTTTCTTTTTCCAGAGTGACCCTCTTCTTACCTTCTATATTCTGCATTTCTGTTTTTGGAGTACAGTCTCCTCTCATTTTAATGCCTGTCTGCCTCAGTACTTCATACAGTAATTCTGCATTTGGCTGATACCTCATATCGTAGATCACAACCTCATTTCACAGATCACAACATCTCCTCTTTAAAACCCACCCCATCCCTGTATCCTAACATTACCTAATCTCCGTCAGCATATCTATCTCACCAGCCAGTCACCTGTGCCCACATAGCCTCCACTAATGATCACACCTAACTGCTATTAATATAACCTATCACTAAGTAACTGGAGTAAATGCATGCAATTTTTTCTTGAGAGTATATGACTAATCACAATTACCACTAGATTGACCACTAATCCTGGGTACCGGAGTAGCGTGCTACTCACCCTAAAACGGTTCAACACCTCGTTAGGGGTACTAGGCGCAGTATGAATACAATTATAAGTAATCCCAAGTAATCAAGGCAAAAGCATTGCTTTCTCCCTTTGAGAATAACAGGAATATGATGCAACACTTTCGTCACTGTTACACAGGTTAGGTGTCACACAATACTTTTAATTGTATCCCATATTTATTAAATGTATCCATAGTAATCAGAAAATACAAAGTCCACCAAACATCACACACAAATGTAACACAGTAATCAGATAATGTAACACATTAATCACATAATGAACCTGTAATCCCACCCAGATGATGCAAATAGTAAAACCACTTAAGAACAATGAGACCAGGACCAATGTCTGAATACATAGTAAAAATTCATAAAGCTCTAGAGTTTGCAAAGCTCTGATGTTCATTTAGCTAAGAACACAACTAGAATAGGAGAAGCTCAGACGCAACAGAATGCAGAATGAAATGAACTGGTCATAAACGTAGCCTTTGTTGGCAAAAGGCTACTGTTCTTGAAGCACAATTGATTACAAGATAGGATACTATAACAAAGAAGGGCCACAATCACCCACAGGCATTGTTGCCTTGTAGCAGTTCAGTAAAGATTACAGCTTGTTGAGATCTGAATGGCACAAAGAAAACAGAATAACCATCGCAAATTGAGTGACCACATCCTTGGTAGCAGCAAAGGAAATGGGTAGTTCTTGGAGATTATGGATGCGTTATTGAACCTTTGGGGCAACCACAGCCTGACCCACAGCAAAAGGCGTAAGTCCACAAGCACACAGATCACTGCATACTACATGGGTATCTACGCACAGCTAGCTGGCTTGCTAAATGGACTTTCCACACCACAGTCGGACAGGTTGGGGTTCAATTAAGGAAATAAAAAGGTAGACACAGGATGTCATCACCAAGCTCTCCTGCACTTTGCAGCAGTTAACCTCTCAGAGGCCTGCCTCTGTCTCTGGTAAGCTGTTTGAAAAGTTTAGCAGATGTTTGCGAAGATCGGTTGACATCAAGATCAGTTATTCTCATGCTGAGATGCCACGTGGGCCTTCAGACTCTCCTCAGCATCCCATGTATCCTTGGGCTAACATCCTCTGCATGGACAGATGCGGAAATTGAGGAGGCAAGCAGGGCTTGGGGAGGTCATCGAGGCTTAGTCTTAGTCAGGATATAGTGAGCCACAGCAACAAGACCACGGAGGTTTATGCCCATGACATGATGAACAAGCTGCAGAGCAGTTCCAGATTATGCATGCAAAGCCAGGTAGTTGGAAAGATGCCCTCAGAATCAGTATCAGTGGATCCTTACAGTTCAGATCCAGTGAATCAGGCTGGGTCAGTCCTTCCCTCTTCAGAGAGAAGTCAGGAAAGGTAATCGCTGATGAGTGCATTGAGATTGCCTTCTCTTGTTCGGGAAACTGTGTGGGTTCCCTTTAGACTGGCCTTCTAACAAAGAACAGAAGAGGAAGAAGGCATGTGTTGGGTGGGAAGAGGGGAGGTGGTGGTTGTTGTTGCCAGCACTCATGTTCCATATCGTAAATGCTATTGCTACGGAGAGGTAAATATTTACAATTAGCTGCACTAACACTACCAAAAGGTGCACTCGTAGAGTTCACAAAACATTCATGAACATTACATTTAACAAGTAAACAAGGAGAGGCTCTAGGTTGGCCCAAGTCACTGCACTTCCATTAATACAAGGAGGTCCTTGGGTGCACCTAGCTACCCCTAAACCTATGAGCAGGCAGTGTTAACGCAGAAGAGGCCAAGTGGCGTTAACCCTTTGATGCTACATAGTAGGCAATGGCAATTCTACCCAGTTCCAGGGCACACTTATGGTGTGCCTTGAGAAGCACCCACAAACCCTACCAAAAAGCAATGGTCTATAATTTTTTTAGGGGCAAAGGAAAATGGGTGTGGATGGCAGAGCCTTTGATCTGGTTCCTCTCTGAAATGCAATACCTACTAATGTTCTAATCTGTTTATAGATCCATTGTAAAAGGAATTTAAGAAATCTGATTCCCATGTTGAATATTTCAAACACCACGGTTTCATCTCTATTCCTTGACGGGGGAACCACCTAGCTGGGATCAAAGAGGCGCTACGGCCCCATTGAGGCCATTTATATTACTGGTTATTGTAGACGAAATTCCGCACACCTACCTCAGCCTAATAAATATATTTTTGAATACGTATTTTTAAAACAAGACCTAAACGATAAACATAAACATTTGATTGTTAGAATACGTTTGTTTATTTTCTAAACTTGCTTTTTGATGCCTCGAGCTAAAAAATACATTCCTGTACATCCAGAGCTGCTTTATTGGACTTTCTTTTTGATCATGATAGACATTGCTTCCATTCTTACTTGAATGCAAGAAGTATAATTAATTCCATCCTGTCTGTTCAGTGTATATATAGAAACAGTCTTTCTGAACTGAACGAGACCATTTCCTCATTTCCTCCTTACTTTTAACAATAGCAAAACAATGTATATTTACCACTACAGTCTACAGTTTGTGGAAATCTACGAAACAACATGTTTGATAAGAGTGCAGTCTGCTTCTATCCTATTTTCGTTGTCTGATTGTACATAGAGTGTTAACGCAATTACACGTATGCATTTTCTTGCAACAAACTTGTTTTTCCAAAACACAAAGTAGGAAGCATCAAACTATTTTTCCTGTTTTGTTGTGAACAATATAAATACATTTCAGTTGCTTCTGTTCATTAGATGCATGATCACTCCAAACTTTTGGACTGATGCTGCTGGCTTTTCGACTCTGAGAGTGCACTGAAGCCCGCTGACCAGCCATAGGGCCAGTGTTCCAACCCTGTACCAAACAGATGTTGAACTGGCTACCTCAATTGGCATATGTTAACTTACTTGTAAGTCCCTGGTATATCATACTAGGGGTACCTAGGGCGTGTAAGTTAAAGTAGTGTCCACCACAGGGCTGCAGCGCTGATTGTGCCACTCTGAGTGCAACAAAGCACAACACGACTCCCAGCCTGCCACTGCAGACTGGGAGATCAGTTTTTAAACTACTAGTTCGACTTCTGCCATTTATACTTATGGCAAAGCCCAAACCTCCCTTAATGACATCTATAAATCACCCCTACGTAAGGCCTATAGAGCCATAGGGCAGGGTGCTCTATATTATTAAGTAGGGCATATATTTCCATATGTCCAATCAGTAAAAACCCCAAATTGGTATTTTTACTGTGGAAAGGCCAGTTGCCCCATTGGTAGGCACAAAGTTATGTGCTGCTATCTCAGCCATACCAACTTCTAAATGAGACTACTATAGTTGGCACTTCAAGGTATCAAATTAATTGTGGCATAAAACCCAGCCTGATGCCCAAGTCTGATTTAATGTCACTTTTAAGAAAGGCAAATTTTAGAAAGTTGCCACTCTGTTGACCAGTTATCTGAGTGGCCATTCAAAGCTGCTGGCCACCAGACAGTCTTCTGTCCTCCTAGGGAGGAGTATGAGTAACTCTCAAGCACAGAAACAATGCAGGCCTGCTACAACGAGAGGTGTTATCATCCTGTTAGAAATTGGGTCTGTAGGTCACAGAGTTTGCACTCTGTCCAAGTAGGGATCACAATCCTAGTCAGGGCAAGTGAGATTCACACTAAAGGTTTACCTGTGCCCACCTTCTGGTAGCTTGGCACAGAGCAGTCAAACTAAACTAAAGAGGCAATATGTAAAGTATTTCTGCACACACACAGTAACAAAGTGAAAACACCACAATAGGACTCCACACCAGTTTAAAAAATAGCCAATATATATCTGAGGCAAACAAGACCAAAACAAAAAACATCCAACATACACAAGTCAAGTTATGAATTTTCAAAGATTAAATCAAAATGCAGTGATTAGAATACAATAGATCCAACAGTGGCTATCTGGTAGCGCTAGACCAGGGCAAACCCAAAAATTCAGTCCGACCGCAATGGAGCGCGTGCTGGGTACAGGAGTCATGCAGACCCACTGACAGTAACTTTGTTGCGTTGATGCTCAAGGACGATACGTTGATCCAAAGGAGAGGATGCGCTGCTCTTGCAGGCGATGTGATCTTTCCTGATTGGGCAACGTCATTAATGCGCAGATGTCCAGAAGCGATGAATACTGGTTCTGATGCATCAGTGCTGCATCAACCAAGTCGTTGCTGCATTGAAAGTCAGAGTTGTTGCGTTGCGCAGTCAGCGAGCGGTGTCTACAGTGTCTTTTTTGCCGTAGGATGCAGCACCACACTCACCCACAAGGGCATGGGACTGGATTTGGTACCCGTTAGCAGAGCAGGACCCACCGCAGAGGAGTCAATGTGCTGGTACCAAGATGCAGGTGAAGTCATTGATATCCCTCAGAAACAGGAGGCAAGCTTAGTTAAACCCTTGGAGAAACTTTAGATTGTAGGATGCAGAGAGTTAGTTACAGTCCTCCCACTCCCAGGCAAGAAGCATCAGGCACCATGCCAACACAGCAGAGCAAACAGCAAAGTGACAGTCCCTCCTGACAGCACAACAGTCTTTCTTTCTGGTAGAATGTCTTCAGTCCAGAAGTGTTCTGAGTATGTGGTTTCAGAGGCCCGGTACTTACACCCAAAATGGACTTTGATGTATGGCTAACTTCAAAAGAAGGATCCCTTTCAACCCAGCCATGGCTCCAGACTACAAGTAGGGGGTAATTAGGGCATTGAGTGAGGGTAAGACACAACCTATTCAGATGTGTGTGTGAACTACCTCTTCCTCTCACTGCCCAGGATGAGTATCAGAATGCATATGTGTTTGAAATGGGGTCTCTGGTTGGCAGCCGGTTTGCACCATTGCCAAGTAGGGACCCTCACTCTAGTCATGATAAGGGAGATACCCACTCAGACAACTACTGCTCACCCCCTTGGTAGCTTGGCACGAGCAGTCAGGCTTATCTCAGAAGCAATGTGTAAAGTGTTTGCACATAACACACAGTAAAAAGTGAAAACACTACAAAAGGACACCACACCAGTTTTAGAACAATAGCCAACATTTATCTGTGTAAAACAAGACCAAAACAATAAAAATCCAACATACAGTGTTAAAGATATTAATTTTGCAAGATTTACTTTCAAAAACAGTTCTTTGATGTCGATAGCACCACCTGGGGCTATCACAGTGCAACAGTTCAGGACAGCTGCGGCATTGTGGGCCAGCTATGGTGTCGGGAAGTCCCGCAAAACAGTACCTTTAGAATTGCAGGGCATCAGGAACCTCGCGTTGAGCTCCGGAGAGCGGTGTTGCTGATGATGCGTTGTCAGTTCCGGAGTCGGTGCGGGGATCATCGGGCCCTTGAAGTCACACGTGTTGCAGATCGAACTCCAGGCTGATGAAGTAAGGAGCGCTGGCTCTTGGAGAACTTCCTCAAGCAGGACACACAGCAAAGTTCACCCTTTGCAATCTTGTCAGGCAGAAGCAGCAACTGCAGGCCAGTCCAGCAAAGCGACACAGCAAAGGGACAGTACTCCTCCTCCAGCTCTTCAGATCTTCTCTTGGACAGAGGATCCTCTTGATTCCAGAAAGATTCTAAAAGTCTGGGGTTTTGGGTCTTCTTCTTATACCCCTTTCTGCCTTTGAAGTTGGCAATCTTCAAAGCAAAGTCTCAAGTGTTAGCAAGATCCTTCCTTGTCCAGGTCAGGCCCTAGACACACACCAAGGGGTTGGAGACTGTATTGTGTGAGGGCAGACACAGTCCTTTCAGGTGCAAGCAACCACTCCTCCTTCCACTCTAGTTTAGATGGCTCATCAAGATTTGCAGGCTACACCCAGCTCCCTTTGTGTCATTGTTTGGAGGAGAGACGTGAACAGCCCAACTGTCAAACTGACCCACACGGTGAAAATACAAACAGGCAGAGTCATAGAATGGTTTAAGCAAGAAAATGACTACTTTCTAAAAGTGGCATTTTCAAACTCACAATCTAAAAACAAACTTCACTAAAAGATGCATTTGTAATTGTGAGTTCAGAGACCCCAAACTCCACATTTCTATCTGCCCTCAAAGGGAATCTGCGCTTTAAAGTTATTTAAAAGCAGCCCCCATGTTAACCTATGAGGGAGATAGGCCTTGCAACAGTGAAACCCGATTTTGGCAGTATTTCACTGTTAGGACATGTAAAACACACCAGTACATGTCTTACCTTTTAAATACACTGCACCCTGCCCCTGGGGCTACCTAGGGCCTACCCTAGGGGTGCCTTATATGTACCAAAAGGGAAAGTTTTGGCCTGGCAAGTGGGTAAATATGCTAGTTCGAATTGGCAGTTTAAACTGCATGCACAGACACTGCAGTGACAGGTCTGAGCCATGTCTACAGGGCTACTAATGTTGGTGGCACAACCAGTGCTGCAGACCCACTAGTAGCATTTAATGTACAGGGCCTAGGCACCTCTAGTGCACTTTACTATGGAGTTACTAGTAAATCAAATATGCCAATAAGGAATAAACCAATCAACAATACAATTTACAGAGAGCTTATGCACTGATTAACAGTGGTAAAGTGCCCAGAGTCATGAAGCCAACAAAAACTGGTCAGAAAAATTAGGAGGAAGGAGGCAAAATGATTGGGAATGACCCTGCAAAAAGGGCCAGGTGCAACAATATGAATGCAGATGTATTTCCTATCATACCCAGCCATTTCTGTTTGTGGATATCTAGAGAGAAAGCACAAATGTAGCTGCCACCTAAACCCAGATGTTTATTCAGAGAGAGGCCGAGGCACAGAATGGTTAAAATAAGAAAATGCCAACTTTCTAATAGTGGCATGTTCAGACCTGCAAATTACAAACCAAATTTACCAAAAGATGTATTTTAAATTGTGAGTCCAGTTACCCAAACTCCATTTTCCTATCTTTTCCTAATTGGAAATTACACTTAAAAGATGTTTCAAGGTAACCCCAATGTTAGTCTATGGGAGAGATAGTACTTGCAATAGTGAAAAATGCATTTAAGAGTTTTTCACTATCTCAGACATGTTAAACTTAAAAGTACATATCCAACTTTTTAAATACAATGCATTGGGGCTAACTAGGCCCTACCTAAGGGGTGACTTACATGTAATAAAAAGGGAAGGTTTGGGCCTGGCAAATTGGCACACTTGCCAGGCCAGAGAGGCAGTTTAAACTGCACACAAAGGCTTTGCAATGGCAGGCCTGAGGTATGTTTGAAAGGCTACTGTGGTGGGTGGCACAACCAGTGCTGCAGGCCCACTAGTAGCATTTGACTTACAGGCCCTGGGCACACATAGAGCACTTCACTAGGAAATTACTAGTAACTCAACTATGCCAATCATGGGGAAGCCAATGTTACCATGTTTTAGACGCAGAACACATGCACTTTTGCACTGGTCAGCAGTGAAACAGTGCACAGGGTCCTAAAGATCAGCACACAGTCAAAACAGGAGGCCAGAAAGCAAAAAGTCAGATGAAACCATACCAAACGTTGCCAGGTCTAAAACTCCCCCTGACCGGAAACCACACATGGTGTTGTCCCAAAAGGTGAGCTTCAAAGGAGAGGTCATCTTTGAGGGGCAAATGACAACCACGTATGAGAGGGGCTGCTCCTTTGTTAAGGTAGATAGGCTTGAGCAGTTGTCAACTGTGGGCATGTTGGCTAGGGTGGGCTACCAAGATCCACACACCAAGAGTGGGGTTCAGACATCTTGGTACTGGGTAGAATAGTGCATTCTGGGATAGCCAATATGCCACACATAGCCAAAACTCATCATAAGGGTGGGAGGGAACCTAGAAGGCCATTGGTAAGTGACTGCTTTATCCCCTGAGTGCAGTTTTTGGGCATAAATCTGGCAACCAGACCTCAGCTCACATCTGGACTACAGAAAACACCAAAGAAGGACTGCCCTTCTTACCCCTGGGCCTAACAAGAGAGGTTGCACCAGCCTCTGGACTGCATCTGCTGCTCCTTGGACTAGTAAAGAGAAGACTGTAACTGTGGTGCCTGGCTCATGGAAAAGCCTCTCCAGATCCTGAGACAGAAAGGTGAACTCCAAGAGTCAGTTGACTGACTCACTGCTTCAGAACCAGGGCCATGAAAGCTGAAGTAGCCTGTTCTGGCCAGTCAGTAGCCATAGTCATCAAGTTGCTTCTGACCACTAACTTGACCACTCCTTGGCACTCAACAGTTGCACTGGAGTCTATTGGACTATAGCTTAGCACTAACTGAACTTCTGCTGAACCAAAGAGGACTTTGAGGGCCATTGACTGTTGTGGCAAAAGTCACTCCTCCTGGACCGTGGACCAAGGAATAACCTTTGCTTTTATCTTGCAGGGGTCGCTGATTAATGAAGGACTACCTGGACCAGCAACCCTTGTGGCAGAGGAGGCGCCGAGGTTGCCAGGGCCACGGCCACTGCCTGAGCACATATAAGTGCACCTGCTTCTCTCACAGAGTGGGACTCTTCTATCTTACAGGGGCCTCTGAATACTGAGGGACTACCTGAACCAGTAACCCTTGCACTGAAGGAGGCATCTACGTGCCAAGGCCACTCCTGCTGCCCCAGAGCATATACGTGCAACTGCTTCTCCTGCAGTGTAGGATGCCTCTACCCAGCGGGGGCCACTGATTACTGAGGGACTACTAGGACCAGTAACCCTTACACCAGAATAGGCGCCGACATTGCCAGGGCCATACCCACTGCCCCAGCATATATAAGTGCACCTGCTTCTCAAACAGCACAGGACATTTCTACCTGCTGGGGGCCGCTAATTACTGAGGCATACCTGGACCAGTAACCCTTGCACCAGAGGAGGTGTTGACGTTGCCAGAGCCACTCCCACTGCCCCAGCACATATAAGTGCACCTGCCTCTACTGCAGTGTGGAACACTTTTACCCAGTGGGGGCTGCTGATTACTGAGGGACTACCTGGACCAGTAACCGTTGTGCCAGAGGAGGTGCCAGCGTTGCCAGGGTCACCCCCACTGCCTCAGCGCATATAAGTGTGACTGCTTCTCCTGCAGCGTGGCCCACTTAGGTCATGCCTGGGCAAATCCTGGGCCAGAAGCACACCCATCCATGCCTGTCAGAGCCCAGAGGAGGCTTTAATGGGCCACACTCTAATGTTTTTTTCAAGGTACTGGTTGGCTTTGTTCCTTTGGTGGCAAAACCATCACAATGTAGTCTATTGCTCTATTCTATACCCCTAGAATCGAACTTGAGGGGCTAATCACAAATCATTATCCTATTGTGATCTTTCCTGCACGTAGATAGTTAATGATTGAGTAGGAAGTGTTGTGTCACTGTTTTGTGTTGACTCTGAATTCCTGCAAGGCACTTGTAATTTTTTCAATTGGTTGAAGTTACACTCAAATGTTTCTTTTAATAAAAGGTAGAGTTTTGATCCCCAAATGGCGATAATTCCTGGTTGATATGGATAAAAGGAAGCAACTTGAGGGGGCACTAGTCTCTGCTAAAGCTAAAAACAATCCCAACATTCGGCAGGTGATAATTGTGCAATGGACAAGATTGACATTTTGCTGGTAGAATGCAAAGAGATTCTTAACTCAACTCCCCCGTGGTCCCCACAGTTTTACTCTCTTCTCCATCCACAAATAAATCCAAAAAGCGCCTCACACAAATGTTTGGCAAAGCACTAACTCATGCTTTTGTACAGCCACCTATTGGTATCTCCGAGAAGTCCCCTTCTCGTAACTCCGCTCTTAGAGTTTACTTACTCAAACAGAAAAATTTAGCATTTGAGTGCCAAACTTCTATTGTGCCCTATATATTGACAAAGTGCCTAATGATTAAAGGGACATGAATACGATCAGAGGGGAAAATCACGGGGTCTAGAAGATGGTTAAAAGGCATAATTAGTGTGTTGAAGGAGAAAGAGTCTGCCCTCAAAAAAGTTGTTGAAGGTTTGGAAAAACGGATTGGTGGGCTATTAGACCAGAATGTTGCCAACCATGAAGGGAGGGCTATGTGAGGGTTCGGTGTGGGTTCAAGGGAAAGGTTGAACTGGGATCCCTAATTCACAAGTCCTAGAGTACCTTACCCCCTGACCCAACTTGAACACAAACCCCCAATTCCTCCAACTTTGATTGTTCCTTCAAAAACCCATTCAATGGTTTACAAGGGTAGGAGAGTACCACAAAAATGATCCTACTAGGGCGTTAGACTGACGGCTTGGGGGATCTGGGCAGCGATGGTACACCCTGTGAGACCTGCATTGCAATATCCAAAACCTGTCCATACCAATAGGGCGTTCCACACAGGAATCTATCATTGTGGTCCGGAAAATACAAATTATGCCGTAGTTTATCTAGTCTTGGTCCCAAAGTTGGCTGGTGGTGTAATAGAAGATTAGTACTCACTAACAAATAAAGTCAGAGGCATTGCTATTCAGTCATCAGAAGTGATATAATTAGAGCTGAGAGGAATGTATCTGCAGTTGGGGCTTCTGATTCGGTGAAGGCAGTCTTCATTCACAATGATCTGGTGGAGGGCGTAATGGCTATTGATTCATTATTAATTTGCGATGGCAAGACTCAAATTTGGATCAAGTATAGTCGCCAAGAAGAATCTAAAGCTCAATTTAATCCAGCAAAAGGTGTTCCCAGTAATGAACAGGGCAAACCTGGTCTAGGACAGACTATCAGAACACTTTGACAAGGATTGGAGAGTTTACCAAGCTCTTATCTGGGAAGGAGTTATTGTGGAGGAGAACTGTTGGCTCGGGAGTTTGGGGCTTCAAATTTGCTTATGTCTCCATGTAGTGAAGGATTTGGCAAATCGACTGAACATAGTATGGTATCTCTGCTTTAAGGAGCGAAGAAGGAGAAAGTAATTGGGGGCTTAACGTAGAGGTCACTAGAAGTAAAAAACTTCTTGAAGCACCGAGCATGTGTGTTTTTCGTAATCCCACTGAAGGCTCTCAGAATCAGATTCAAATATTATCCTGGAATGTTGCAGGGATCAGCATTGCAGTCAAAACTAGATTATGGTATGTTCATAGATGCCCATGACATGTGCTTATTCCAGGTGACTTGGTGCTCTACCCCCATTTTACAGAATGGGCTTATGTCTTTTTGCATAAATGCAGTACTTTCAGGTAGGGGAAGATCTTCGGGGGGGATCTAGCAATCTGGGTTAAGGCCTCACTCCAATGCACAATTAGACCTATTCATATTGACTTGTCAGATGTACTAGCATCTTTCCTTCAGTTATGCCCCTAAACATGTACAATATTTATAATATGGTGGAAGTTTTCAGTGTTGAGTCAATGGTATTAAATGTGTTGGAGAGTACTCTTTCAGAGATATCCAGAAAGAGCTACCTAATAGTGGTTGGGGATTTCAAGCTTTGATCCTATGACAGTAACCCCCCTGATTTTACCAAAGACCAGAATAGCCAGTGGATGATTCTGCAAATTGAACTTCCTATCATGAAATGGTCACCTAGGGCTGCACAAGTGTTGGCGCTGATGCCACATTTTGATCTTCGAGCAGCTTCTGGAAGGTCACCTTCAGATAGGGAAGGCAAGACAGACTTTAACAGACTGGGCCACTCAAGCAGAATTGATTACTTTCTAATTGATTTATGCCTTGGCCTTTTCTAATGGACATGGTAGTGGTCGATAGAGTGGATAGTGACAACTATGATCTGTGTTTCTGTCACTAGTGGGCAATTTGGCTAAGAAACCCTCAATCATGGATAGAGTGGACATTTGTAATCTTTCTCACACTAACAATGGGAAAGCTATTCAGTGGTGTTGGGTAGTCAAGCATCCGTCAGCCTTTGAGTCTGTTCTTAGGAAGTTTAAAGTGGAATTCTTTGTCCAACCCCAAGAGTGGGTAACCACTTTAGCAGCTTATACTCTTACAGCATTGATTTAGTACAGGATAGCAAATATTTCCTATTAGTCTCTGACTCATCCAAACCAACTAATTAGAATTTGATTTAAGTGAACCCTTAGTAGCTATTAACTCCTGTCTTGCGTCTAGAGCTCCTGGGCCTGACATGATCCCAAATTATCTTTAGATGGCTAATTCAAAAATGTGGGGATCTTACATTAATTTTTTATCTAATGCAATTTTACTAAGTATGGAGATCCCTCCCTCATGGAACATCGCCATGATCATGCACATTTTTAAGACTGAGAATTATATAATCCTCTGAACTATAGGCCCAGTTTTATTGATGCTCTACAAAAGTTTTTTTTGCTAACAGGTGCTCTCCCAGTAACAACATTGAATGCATGAAAATGATGTGTTATCTGATTTCCAGATGGCCTTTAGAAGTAATGTCAGTACTCGGGAGCAGGTTTTTTGCTTTACTTGTAACTTTTTGAGAGATGTCAGCAATCAACAGGGGTAAACTATATGTTGCCTTTAATGATTTACATGCTGCCTTTGATTCCCGGTGGTAAGCTGTGGAGGGTTCTGGAGGCAATGGATATCCAAGGAAACCTATTGGATATCCTGGTGCCTCTACATGCTCAAAACATCACCCAAATCAGGTGGGGAGAACATGGGCCATTGAGAGAGACCATCAGGATTAAATGTGGAGTCAGGCAGGGTTGTGTTCTTTGCCTTACCCCGTTTTCCTTGTATATTAACGGGTTAGTGTGACTGTTCAAAGGTAGAGGACCTGGGGGTGCCTACCTTACTCTTTGTGGACCACTCCCTTCTATTCTCCAAGTCTCCACATGGGCTACAACAGCTGTTAAACAATTTTAATGTATTTTGTGTTGAACTGGGCTGGAACTGAATAGCTCAAAAACGTAATTTATGATATTCTGCTATGCGAAACAAAATAATCACAATGGAAATATGTATGTGGCCAATCATTCAATCGACTAGGTGCCAAACTTTGATTACTTGGGTGTAAGATTAACGCCAAATTTAAATAGGCTCCCAAATCACAAAAAACGCATAATTTACTAACTCATCACACAGCGACCATAGCTAAGATTCATAGACGGACCACATCTAGGAGGGTGGTACTGGCTTTAGAGATATAGGGGGTCATTCTGACCCCGGCGGGCGGCGGTCGCCGCCCGCCTGGCAGGAACCGCCATTTGGCCGCTCCGCGGTCAAAAGACCGCTGCAGCCATTCCGACCTTCCCGCTGGGCCGGCGGGCGCTAACAATGTTAGTGCCCGCCGGCCCAGCAGGAAGGGGGCCTGCATCACTGAAGCCGGCTCCGAATGGAGCCGGCGGTGTTGCAGGTGTGCGACGGGTGCAGTTGCACCCTTCGCGCTTTTCACTGTCTGCTATGCAGACAGTGAAAAGCAGGCTGGGGCCCTGTTAGGGGGCCCCTGCACTGCCTATGTCAGTGGCATGGGCAGTGCAGGGGCCCCCAGGGGCCCCTAGACACCCGTTACCGCCAGCCTCTTCCTGGCGGTGTAAACCGCCAGAAACAGGCTGGCGGTAAGGGGGTCAGAATCCCCATGCAGCGCCGCCATGGCGGATTCGCCCAGCCGGGGGAAATCCCGCCGGACCCGGTTTTCTGACCGCGGCTTTAACGCCGCGGTCAGAATGGGCAGGGAAGCACTGCCAGCCTGTTGGCGGTGCTTCCGTCATCCACCAGGGTCGGAATGACCCCCATAGAGTATCAGGGCCATAGGGGCTGCTATGTGTGGTGCAGAAATTTGGTAACAGTCAAATCTAAGTACATTATGGCCCTCATTCCGACCCTGGCGGTCAAAGACCGCCAGGGCCGCGGGCAACGGAAGCACCGCCAACAGCCGCGGTCGGAAAACCGGGTCCGGCGGTTTCCCGCCGGATTAGCCCCGGCTGGGCGAATCCTCCATGGCGGCACTGCAAGCAGCGCCGCAATGGGGATTCCGACCCCCTTCCCGCCAGCCTGTTTCTGGCGGTTTTCACCGCCAGAAACAGGATGGCGGGAACGGGTGTCCTGGGGCCCCTGGGGGCCCCTGCACTGCCCATGCCACTGGCATGGGCAGTGCAGGGGCCCCGTAACAGGGCCCCAGTATGCTTTTCACTGTCTGCTTAGCAGACAGTGAAAAGCGCGACGGGTGCAACTGCACCCGTCGCACACCTGCAACACCGCCGGCTCCATTCGGAGCCGGCTTCTGTGTTGCAGGCCCTTTCCCGCTGGCCCGGCGGGCGCTCCATTGGCGGGCGCCCGCCGGCCCAGCGGGAAAGTCAGAATGGCCCCCGCGGTCTTTTGACCAAGGAGCGGCCAATTGGCGGTTCCCGCTTGGCGGGTGACAACCGCCGCCCGCCACACTTGGAAGGAGGGCCTATATCTCTTGTAGGGCTACCAGTGAGCACACCAATGACACCTATGTGATTGGATTTGGCACAAAGGAGTATATCTCAGAAAATAGAATGTAGACTTTTAATTTACTATCATTGATTGTAGACCTCCCCAGCCCTCGAATTGTACTGGGTTGGCTTAAGAGATCTAATGTGTCTGGCATGTCTTTGTAAAATCCCGTGGTTGATCTTTGTAAAATCATTTCTGGGGATATTGGATTTGGAGACGTGTTGATCATTTCCAGAGGAGAAGTATGCAAATTCTAAAGCGGGGCTGAAAGAAACTTATTGAGAGTATGTAGCTTTTCAAACTGTGGTCTAGTGCAGAGGAGCCTTAACAATGGAGTTCATAGAGGCTAAACCTTGTCCACGGTATGAGTCCACAATTGAAGAAATTACACCGTCTTGCTCGCAAATTGTGTATTCAGTTTAGACCCTCCCAACAAAAAGGTTCTGTAGCAAGTCTGCAGAGGGCTCTGGGAGTGACCCATGCCCTGCCTGCGTGTGGGTGCCAGAATCATTAACCTACATTTTATTATTTTGCCCAGTATGTCATAGTCAACTTGCACAGTGGATAGGCCCTTCATGTAGTACTTTGGGTACTAGATGACACGTGGAGGCTTTTAGGATCCTCAGTGCTGCCACCAGGAGAGTGGTGGCCTTCTCTATCACCAAAACTTTGATGCCAGTTTTGATCAGGCACTGCAAGTGTATCCAGCACACATAATGAAGCTGGTTCTATGGCCTACTATTTTACACACCCCTATGAGCCGGAACGAACTGGCACTTCGGTTGGTTATAGTTTTATTATGCCATATGCCGAAATAATTGTGTTCACTCCTAATTTGAGTCTATTCTTTTAGTTGGTCGTTTGCTGCCCATGGTTATTGCACTTTCTTACCGGTAGCACACCCCGAATAAATGATCCGTGGTTTCTAAAATGTATGAGCCACCTTTTTAGAACTACTCTAAGTCAGTTTGTTACTGTTAGTGTTGATGTCATTATATTTAAGTAGGAGCCCGCACACCGAATTATTGCATACCGTTGAGTATGACCTGCACGCTGTTGTTGTGCACCTTGCCTGCTCATTCTCACTGACCAACCTTGTAAAGCATCAGCCTTTTTTCAAGTAGTTAATGTACATTATTGTATTTATTGTTTGAAGTGATGTTATTTATTTTTTTCATTTTATTAGGGGAAGCAAGCTGTGCTCAACGAAGTTTTGAAAGGTTTGAAAATGTTCTGCTCTTGTAAGTGTTTTTAAGTACTGAAGTTTATCAAGCCGTATTTTTATTAATGAAATAAATGATTTAAACAGATTGTTATATGCATTAGATGCAGTACTATACTTGAATCAGGGTCTTTAGATCAGTCTTAATATAAATTTAGAAGTAACTGTGTCCGAGCATTTCTTGTTTTATTTTATGATGGTTTTATTGTTTTTTTTAAACCTTTTATGTATTTCGCTGTGATGGCTCCATGTTTGAACTTTATGATCCTAGAGATCAAAATAAAGTTTTATGATGTTAATGATGAATAACCACAGGAATACCCTTGTCAGTCACACAACACCCAAAGCATCTTAAAACATCCTCAGCATCAGGGCCACTCCAGTCTATGGTGGTCCATGCATAAAGTGTGGAAGTGGACTTAATACTGCTTTGGTGACCAGGTAACTGTCCTAACACTCCTTATTGGTCCCCTGACCTTTACCTTTTTGGAACTGGTCTCTTAGTCCTGACTGGAGTAGTTGTTAAAAGTTTTAGAAAGGTTTCATACTTTACAGTTACTAATGGCTGTATGTGTTTTGGGCTAAAACACTAGGATTTACACTCTACTTACAGATCTACATCTCCTGATCCCTCTGGTGGATTTTGCTCATCTTTGTGTCTAAAAATTCATAATTTTCATTTGTGTTCAGTAGCTTTCTTATTTTTATGTTTGGTGCATCTAAATGTTATACACTAGTTCCTTTGTTTAAGCCTTGGTGCTCAAAGTCACAGCTAACCAGTTAACTTCTCTTTTAAAAAACACTCAGACATTCCTTTTAAAAACATGTTAAAATAAAGTTAGGACTGCAAAACAAAACAAAACTAAAAAAAAACGAAATTGGCCAATGATGATTAGCTACATGACCCATAATTTACACTCCTGCCCCCCAAATGAACTGTTGATGACCTCCCAATATTTATACCAAGGAAAAACAAAAACAAATAAATCCAGGATTTGTAAAGCATGGCAAATCACCTGTGGGGGTCGCAAGGCACTGAATCGTAGGCATGTGGAAATTAAGTGATTTGCCCAGAATCACATGCTGTTGAGCCCATGACAAGAATCGAACCTGGTTCCCAAAGCTCTGAAGTCAGCAGCTCAGGCCATTTCCACTTTGAAATGCTGTGCCTATGACACATTGTGCAATCATTATTATCAGTGGTGGTGCTCGTTTTATTCCTAGAGGTGTCTGTTTGTTTTGTGAACTCATCAATTTTCTCATGCCATCAATTTTATCATGCCATATCCTAGGTATCAGAGAATACTTTTTTCAAATATATCTCAAACACTTCACGACGTTCTTGTTTTTAGACTTGCAATTTAGGGGAATCGCTATACAATATATAACAACTATTTGCCTTGAATAAAATCTTGAATTTCTCTGCAGAAGCTAGGAAAGTCTACATTTTTGCCCAATTCCTTTTTTTCATCTTGAAATATTGAAGGGTAAGTTTAAGTGTGATAGATTGTTATTATACTGCTTTGAATGTTCTTATTTATTTTTCTATGATGGCTGAAATGGAGAGCAGTGACACTTATTTCAAATAAATAGGCTGCATTGTAACCTGTGACGGTGCCAGGGATTCAACACCCCAAAACTATCTTACAAGTGCAGGCTTTCAATGTTGATAGAGCGTTCCGTATTAACAATTTACCTGTGTTTTGGACGCTCTTGGGTCGATGAATCTTTTGGCCTAGTAGGACTCTCCTTACCCGAGAGAAAACCAACCTTGTCAAATCAATAATCAATAATCGATGATCAATAACGAACATAAGCAGTACCACGAACAACATAACACTTCACAATTAATCCAGACATCATTTCGGCGAAACCGTGACCTTTCGGCCGCGAATAACCACACCAATTTTATGCCAAGTTAGTCAATTTATTTCTCTATATTAACAAAGCTAGCACAATGTAAATGTGTCTTAACACTAAATGATAAATGTAAATGAACATTAATAGCTGTCCATATCTACGGAAGAGATGCAACCTATGTAGCATTTGAATAATAATGCCTTCTATAATGGCAACGCAAACTACTAAAACAATAATCTGTAATGAGCTAATTGCATACATTGATCAGCATAACAAGGTCTCAAATTTGCATCGTGCATCGAATGACTCCTCTCCTAACCTCAAATTAGCATCAGCATGTGGGACTTCATGCAAAACAATTTGGCAACATCAATTTGGAAAAACGCCTAACTAGGGCACTAATCAAAATCAGCAGTTGGTTACCTAAAAAGAAAACGCAATGCAATTGTACATTTATATCTTTTCATATTTACCAAATTCAATCAGCATTCAAGGAAGTCTTCGTCTCGCAGGTATCAGGTTCGATCGGCATTGGGACGGGGCAAAGGGTAGGGTGGACGGGGCAATTGCATCACGGCGGCAAGACTAAGGACACATTTACTTCATGCAAGGGACGAATCAAAGTTAAAGTCTCTAGGGCAAGAATCTCTTTCTCTCGATTAGAGAAAGCATCAGGGTCTCATTCAAAATGGCGTCGCTCATCAATTGGCTCGATGGGTGCAATGGCGTCGATGGCGTCAATAGCCTATAATGGAATAATTTCTCCTCGTGCACCTGATTTTTATAGACAACAGTTCAAATCCAGTAGGGTCTTCCATTGGAGGGTTCATAGGTTAGCTTCAAATTGACCAATCAAAAACAACAGTTTACAAGCTTTTACTTAAGCATACATTATCCTTGGAGTCGGGTACGTAGGTTGCAACATTTTATACCAATTAACTCTCTCTCAGAGCTTCCATTGTCCGCACCTGCAGATTGACCTTGGAGCGAAGAGGAAGATGCCTTGCTGGCATGAAACCTTAAGATAAGCATGTGAACCGAGCCCACTGGAAAAGTACAGCTTCAAGCAAGAATACACGTTTATTCAGCACAGTGGAAAAATACGAGCATCTAAACCGTGAGACAAAGCAACTAGGCCGAAGCTTCTACTAAAGTTATGCTAAGCTAATACATTTTAAACGAGCAAATCATGGCACACGTTTACGACTATGTCGGATTAGTACATTTCTAATACATCACGTTATATAAAGCACGCTTATAAATGATGGCAAACCACTCTGAGGGCACATTTTGTCCCCGTACAATCTTCATTAGTTCGGTTAAAGTCACACATGATTATTACAATACTACGTTTATGCGCTAATAAATGTAAAACCTTCATTTCCGCGTCACCAATGTCACAATGTAGCAGAGGTGTTTTACACAAACTATGTCAGATTCTGTCAAGGTTCATAGCATGAACCCGCTTGGTGAGGTCAAAATATAGCGACAGAGTTTTCAAAGAACACTGGCATTCACAAGATAGTATTCACTTAATCTTACACACTCACCTTATAACACCTTCATCATTTTACCCTGAGAAGGCTCATAAAAACAAAAATATTATTATTATAGTGGTGAGCTCTTACAACTCAAAAGGAAAGACAATAATGTAACTTGATTTCATAACAGACATTTCTTTGAAAGACAAACATTGGCAATGCCAATAGGTTTTGCCTATGCAAGAACTTTTTGCTATGGCAATGTGTTTTAGCCATGTTGTACACCACTGTGGCTGCTGTGCAGCATAGCTAAAAGTTAGCTGTATGGGGTGGGGTTGGGCGAAGTGTGGTGTAGTTGAGTGGATTGTGGTACAGTGGGGTAGATTGGGGTGGAGTGGAGGGTGGTAGATTGGGGTACATTGTAGTGGAATATAGTGGTATAGATTTGAGGGGGTTATGTGAGATAGATTAAAGTAGAGTAGAGTGGGGTAGATTGGAGTTATGTGGGGTAGATTGAAGTGGGGGCTGGGGTGAAGTGTGGTGGAGTGGGGTGGAGTGGGTGGGGTAGATTGGGAGAGATGCATTGCATTGGGTAGGTTAGAGAGGGGGAGCACAGTAGATTGGAGTGGTAGATTGGAATGGGGTAGATTTGATTGTGGTAGATAGAGGTGGATAACTTGAGTGGGGTGGATTGGATTACAGTGGGGTAGATTACAGTGAACTGGGGGTAGATTGCAGTATATTTGAGAGGAGTAGATTGGAGTATACTGGGTAGATTGGAGTGGGGTAGATTGGAGTAGAGCAGATTGTGGTAAATTGTGGGCGAGTGGGGTAGATTGGAGTGGAGTAGATTGGAACGGAGTGGGGTAAATTGGGGTGGAGTGGGGTAGATTGGGTCAGGGGTGTAGCCTGGTTAGTATGACTGGGGGTGTGTGCTTCAGGACAAGGGGAGGGCTAGTGGGCAGTGGAAAGAAAGGGGAGGGCAGATTGTTAGGGGCACTTAAAACCCAAACTTTTTTAAACTAATCAACATTTTTAAGGCCTTCAAAACATAGACGAGAGAGTGTGTGTGCTTTTGTCAATGTGAGCATGTAAAACTCCCAGGTGGAATTCAACACACACTTCACATTACCCGAGTAAAAGCACTTGTACCCAGCTATTTATTATCAAATACATTTTTAGGATGTTGTAACACCCCCACACAACCCCTGGAGCTACACTCCTGATTGGTGTGGAGTGGGATAGATTGGGGGAAGAGAGGAGTGGATTGGGGTAGATTGGGATAGTTTGTAGTGGAGTGGGGAAGATCAGAGCAGGGTAGATTTGAATGGATTGAAGTAGTTTTGGCGTAGATCTGAGCAGAGTGAGGTGAATTGAAAAGGAGTGGACTAGATTGTGGTAGAGTGAGTGGGGTAGATTAGATTGGAGTGGGAAGAGTGGATTAGATTGAGGGGAGTGGATTGGAGTAGAATGGAGTAGACTGGAGTGGTGTACATTGGGTAGATTGGAGTGGAGTGGGATAGATTGGGATAGAGTGGACTGGTGTAGATTATAGTAGAGTAGATTTGAGTGGGGTAGTGGAGTAGATTGGCTCAAAGTGGAGTGGAGTAGGGTAGATTGGAATGGAGTAGGTAAGAGTACAGTACATTCAAGTGGAGTTTGGTAGACTGGGGTAGGTTGGAGTGGGGTGGGGTAGATTGTAGTGGGGTAAGGCAGGGTAGATTGGAGTGGATTGGTGTGGATTGGTGTAGATTGGGGTAGATTAAGGTGAAATGTGTTAGATTAGGGTAGATTGGGGTGGAGTGAGGTAGATTGGAGTGGTAGAATGGGGCAGAGTGGAGTGGGGTAGAATGAGGTAGAGTGGAGTGGTGTAGATGGGAATAGAGTGGGATAGACTGGAGTGTAGCCGGTTAGAGTGGAGTGGGGTATGATGAGGTAGAGTGGAGTGGTGAAGATTTGGGTACCGTGTAGTGGAGTGTGGAAGGTTGGGGTAGATTTGAGTGAAGGAAGTGTGGTAGATTAGAGTAGGGTAGACTGAAGTGCAATGGGATGGGGTAGATTGGGGTTGGTGTGGGCTGGATTGGAGTGGAATGGACGGGGTGGAGGGTAGTAGACTGGGGTGGGTTGGGTTAGATTGGTGTGGGGTGGGGTAGATTGGAGTGGAGTAGGGTAGATTGGGGTAGAATGGGGTAGATTTAGGTAGAGGGGAGTAGATCCAATGTATTGCAGTGGGTTAGGTTGGAGTGGAGTGGGGTAGAGTGGAGTGGGATAGACTGTAGTAGACTGTAGTAGGGAAGATTGTGGTAGATTGGAGTAGTGTAGATTGGGGTAGTTTGAAATAAAGTGAAGTGGGTAGATTGGAGTGAGAATTGTAGTGGGGTAGGATAGAATGCAGGGTAGATTGGAGAAGGGTAGATTGGACTGGGGTAGATTAGAATTTGGTAAATTGGGGTGGAGTGGGGTAGACTGGAGTGGAGTGATTTTGAGTGGGGTAACTTGGCTAAAGTGAGTTATACTGGGGTACAGGGGATAGACTGCTGTCGATTGGTTTAGATGGGAGTGGGGTACATTGTGGTGGATTGAGTGGATTGAAGTTGAGAGGGGTAGATTGGAATAGATTGGAGTGGAATGGTGTATCTTGGAGTTGAATGGAGTGGGGTAGATTAAAGGGGAGTGGGATCGATTGGGGTAGATTTGAGTGGGTATATTAAAGTGGGGTGGGTGGATTGTATTGAACTGGAGTGTGGTAGATTAGGGTAGATTAGAGTGGAGTGGTTTGGGGTAGATTGCAGTACATGGGGTTGATTGGAGTGGGGTTGGGGTAGATTGGAGTGGGTTAGGTTGGAGTGTGGTAGATTGAGGTAGATTGTAGTGCAGTGGGTAAGTGGTGTGGAGGGGTGGGGAGTAGATTGGAGGGATGTTGAGTGGAAGGGAGTAGAGTAGAGTGGAGTAGCATGGAGCTGAGTGATGTAGAGTGGAGCGTGTGGCATTTTGTAGAGTGAGGGGCTTAGAGTGGAGTGTTGTTTCATAGAGTGGAGTGACACAGAGTGACATAAAATGAAGTGGTGTGACGTAGACTGGAGGGGGGAGTGTTGTAGAATGGAATGGCATAGACTGGAAGAGAATAGGGTGGAGTTCAGTGTTGTAGAGTGAAGTGGTGTAGAGTGGCGTGGGATTGTGTAGAGTATGCAGGGTGTGGTACTGCACTGCCATTACAGGCAACACATTTTCAATTGAAATGACCATTACATTTGCACAGACATACTTTACTCAGCACAATAATACAAACAACAATGTGTGGAAGTATCACCACCTAGTGTATTGATATGTTTGATTGCATTCAACATTCTTCAGAATTACAAAAAAATAAACTTAATTTGTACTTTCCTAATTCTAATACATTTTAAATGATCAGCATAGTTCATTTTTTTGTTGTGCTGTAGAAAAAAGCTTTTTGTTTCACAGAAAGATGGTCACATAAATTCTTTCACTTTGGAGTCAGAGAAAGAAAACACCAGGGGCCTGATTTATACTTTTTTAGCACTGCATTAGCGTCATTTTTTGGTGCAAAAGTGGCCCAAACGTACAAAATTCAATTATATTTTGTTCGTTTGTGCCGCTTTTGTGTCAAGAAATGACGCAAATGTGGCACTAAAAAAAGTATAAATAAGGTCCCAAACTCCCTAGGAATACAGGGCCTGCCTTTTGACCTTTGTCTTTAAATGCACAGCAAAGGCGACAAGATATGAACAATATTTAAAAGCCTATTTACAGAAAACAAGCACTCAGAAGGATACAATAAATAGACAGTGCTCCACTGGACAGATGAATACAAACTGGACAGCCTAAAACAAACAAAGCCTGCATACAGAAAGCAAGAAAATGTCAGTTGCAAACCGCAAAGCCAATCCTCACCAATGGGTGGAATGCATTCCCAAGGAAGCTTTCAAAATGTCTACAAGAAGTCACTAGCAAACCAGACAGCTGCGCTGCCTGGTAGGCTTTGACCTAAAAATGGTTGCATGCAATGTGACATGAGCAGCACTTCAAATCCTATGAAGCCCTTTCTAAGTTTTGTTTCAGCCATTTCTGTGCAATAACATGGAAATACCTAGCAATAATATTGCAGTTTGGCCTGTAAATCTTGCTCATGGCAAAATACATGTAAATATGGTTCCTGCGAATGCTAGTATGCTTTTATTGCAGTTTCCGGTCAAATGCTCAGCTTGTGCCAAACTAGAAAGATGGAATACTCTGATACATTGTGTTGATTTAATATTACAGAAAAATTAGAAACACTATTCTCCTGTAAAGGCAGGGCAGTTTTCCCACATTCAAAATCAGGAAGACAATCTTAGAAAATGTTATTATATCTCATTTCTTTGAGATAATCAATAATTTCTATTCCAACTTTCAAATGTATTAATATTCAACAAATCTATGTCCTTGTAGCAAAGGAACACATGTAAGAAGACATAACACTGGTTAACTAAGAATAACATTTGTTAAGTGTTCAAATGTCATATGGTTCACCAAAAGGGTGAACAACAATGGATACAAATGCTGCCACAAGTCCATCTCTCTGCTTAGCCACAAGCAAGTAGTAAGAGAGGATAGACAAACATAATACAGAGAGTTAGCTCAGAAAACATTCAATTCCTTTTCTAATCCTCTGCTGCGAAGGGGAATTATAAATTGCGGTCTCTCTGGAGTCTCTTCTCTTCACCTTGTGCATATTGACACCAGGGCCCAGTTTTTCAAATGCTTTATGCTGGCACTCAATGCTGGACCCAAACCAAAAATTTGTTCAGAAGCTGTGGCCAGCAGTGAAAAAGGTTGTGTTGCTGAATGCCAAGGCTGCGTCATCTTCATTCCATTCATGCATCTTTAATCCATCATCAAATTCTCCCTGTACCAGTATCTCACTCTTGCATCTTCGTTTTGGTCCCTGCTTTTTCCCTTTGTCACTGTTTTTTCATCTTTCTCTTCCTCCTTCTTTGTTATTATATATATATTTAAAGCACACCATCACCCACAAGGGTATGCTAGCGCTGAGGTGTGTGTGTGTGTGTCTAGCCCTACTTTGGTAGGTTGTCTAATTGAAAAGCCAGGTCTTCAGTTTCTTGAAGAATTCAAGAAGAGAGGAGTAGGCTCTGATGTGGAGTAGGAGGCCTTTCATGCTTTTTGGAGAATGTAAGTGCATGCCTGCCCTGTTGATCTGGTTCTGTGTATGCACGGAAAGTGTGTGAGTAGGATTCCTGCAGAGCCGAGGTGTCTGTGTGGTTGTTGGAAGGAGATGCAACAGTTCAGGTAGGTGAGACCTAGGTTGTGTGGTGTTATGAATGTGTGTGAGAAGAGTTTGAAATGAGCATATTTGTGTAGCAGGAGCCAGTGGAGCTACCTTAGGTGTGGTATGATGTTACGTCTGTGAGGGAGGTTGAAGATGAGTCGGACTTTCGAGTTCTGGATGGTTTGTATTCTTCTAGTAAGTTGTTTGTGATCCCGGTATAGAGAGTTTTCATGTAATCCAACTTGCTGATGACTAGGTTGTAAGTCACAGTTTTTACAGTTTTTCTAGTGGTGCTGGGGAGTCATTTGAAGATCTTACTCAGCATCTTGAGGGAGTGGAAGCAGGATGCAGTGACTTATGCACTCTATGCACTCCGATTTGCTGTTGATGATTATTCGGAGGTTCCTGGTGTGGGTGGTGGGTGTGGGTGTGACTTTGTGTTCATCAGGCCAGTTGGTGTCCCATGGTGAGGTCTTCTTGTTAAAGACCACTGCTTCTGTTATGTCGATGGTGAGCTTGAGACAGTTGGCTTTCATCCAGTTAGCGAATTCGGTGATGAAGGTGGTGAATTTTATTCTTGTGCTGGGTCTCTTGTCCAAGAGACAGAGTATGAGTTGTGTGCCACCAGCATAGGAGAGGATGGTGATGTCACGTGCACGAATGATGTTTGCAAGAGGGTTCATGTATTTATTGAAGATGGTAGAGATGAGTCATGAGCCTTTAGGTACTCAACAGATGAGTTTGCAGGCTTTCGAGGAGTAAGGTGCCAGGGTGACAGCTTGTGTTCTATTGTGTAGGCACCTGATGAGGATATGGTGTGAGATTGTGTCAAATGCTGGAGAGCGATCCAGGAGAATGAGGGCTGCCATGTCTCTTTTGTCAAGGGTCATGCAGATGGCATCTGCGGCAGTGATGAGTACATTTTCTGTAATGTGGTTGGGCCTGAATCTGGGCTGCATGACATCGAGGAGCTGGTAGTTGCTGCGGTGGTCAGTGAGGTTGGTTGATTAATTTCTCTAATACCTGTGCCAGATTTGGTAGGGAGAGATGGGTTTGTAGTTGGAAAGCATGTCTGGGTTTGCAGATGGTTTCTTGAGCAGGGACATGATGGTGGCATATTTCTAGATAATTGGGATGATGGAAGCATTGAGGGTAAGTGTAGGAGTCCTTCGGTGAAACCCAGGGGTCAGATGGGGCCCCCAAGTGGATGCTCTTCCAGGTAGCAGTGATTTTGATGGTCGTGATGGCAGGCTAAGGGATCAGGATTCATTCTTCAACTGTAATAGCAAGTTGGGTTTTGATGGTGATGGTTAAGGGTCAAGATTGCTGTATGTGGAGGTGATTTTTTTACAGAACATTACAGAGCGCTTTTTGCAAAGACCTTGTGAGTGGGTGATGTTGCTGGAGGAGGCAGGAGACGTGCGAAATCTTTGATGATGACAAAGATTTTCTTGCTGCTGTTAGTACCGTCTTCAATGAGATCCACAAGAGCACCTCCACCCAGCACTATCGAATGTCAGGGGTGCTGAATACAATGGCAGTGTAGTCCAGATTCCACCTCATGCCTATTTCATCCACCACCCAACATTCCCTGCCACATTATATCACTCTTCCCGTTCATTTTAAAACATCTGCTTCATAGCTTTGTCACTGTTTTCCCACTTTATCTTCCCCTTTCTCTCCCAATATTTGTGTTTTTCTCTTTCTTGTCCAGGCCAAAGACTGATAAGAAAAAATAAGTGACAGTCGCCAAAAAGGAGTGCCTATATGCCCCGCCTACAACTACTGGCTCAAATCAAGTACTGGCTGTGTCCAAAAAGAAGTGCAGGTGTGTCCAACCTTCAAAAACTGTCTCAAATTAATTATTGCTTGCACTAGTGCAAGATAAACTGGCATATGCTATGAACTATTTAGGACAAAATGTGTTTTGCACAGGAAAGGTGCTCTTTCCTTAGCACCAAAAATGTTTTTTTCGGCTGTGCATTCAGATGGGTCTATGCAAACACCCTTAGGTTGTGACATAAAGCCTGACCTATTAAGATAGCCACACCAGGCTTTGTAACATAAATTAAAGCTTACTAAAAGCAGGCTCAAAGAAAGGGGAATGCTTTGATTTCCCTCACAGCCCAACACATTGCATGTATTCTGCAGTACACAGCTCATATCCAATCCATCTGATCCTTCTGTGTTTGGCTATGCTTAGGATATTTTACTGGAAGGGTATGCTTCTACAAATCCAGTGCTAGACAAAGGAAAGCTCCAGCAGCAAGCCAATCTTTATAGATGAAGTACTTCACCGTATTTCACCCATGTGCTGCACAGCAATGTTGGATTCTGCTCTGTTTTGCATGAAAAATGTATACATCTGGGCGCAGAATAGATTAGATGAGTAGTTCCAATTTCTACTTTTCATTTACATTGGCCTATGACTGGAGAAGTTCTAAAACAACAGAACAATGTCCCATAAATGTGTATCAGTGGATTAAAGGGATGGACATTGGGAAACTATAAATCTACTGGCAAAAATAAAAGGGGCAGAGGAAATGAGCTTTTGTCCAAGTAAAGAGGAATAGGACACTGACAGCAGTTTGAAACCATATTTGGAATAAAGGACAGAAATTTGTAAATTAATTCCAAGTGTTCGGGCTCAGGGAATTACAGGATAGTTTGAGCACAAAATGACAATCAAAGGGAAAAAAAGAAAAGTTGTAGTGGATTTACTCCTGTCATTTGCGAAACTGAAGAGTGCATCAAAAGTTCAATATCTTGTTTTTTTCCTGCAGGAAAACATGAAATATTGCTGTTTTCTACAATTTTGTTAATTTTGTCTCTTGATTGCAACCAGGGGTATTGTATGTCTTCTGCATCACAAACTTATGCATTGCTTGCTCTCCATTTGGACTTTCCATTATAAAGATGAAATATTGGCAAAGGTCATGGCTGAAATGCTAACTCTGATTCAATGGTTGCAGATTTTGAGTGACTAGTTGCGAAGGATCGGGACATTAGGGCTGAAGGTGATCTGTGTGATCCTTCAGAATTGCTTCTTTGACGTACCTTTGTCAAAGTTTCTATGGCAGTGCAAACGACTGTGTACCAGTTGGACGGTTGACCAGAGACCATGCTACCAGGAGACAGTTCTGACTTGGCTGACTGAGCAAACATACTATATTGGTCAAATTTTCAAATATAGAATCTTAATGGAGACCTCTGGGCACTGCACACAACTTCTGTTCATTCAGCAGCTCATCAGTGTTATGAGAAAGCAAATATCCAGTAGAGCTGATTTGGATTCAGTTTTTTTAATAACACTTTGCGTTGATGTAACCATGAGTCATAATGGGGCATCACTGATTGCGCCAATATTATGTGAAACACAAGATTCATCAATATATATGGCTCTCATGTTTGAATCAATTATTGCAATAATTTTAGTTGTAGTTTTTTGTATATCTCACCATAGTTAGAATTATTATTGTGCGTCATCCTACACTTTTGCTTGTTGTTTCTGAGGATGATGCAGAGAGATAATGAATATATAAAGAAGGGAATGATGAAGCTCTTTTCTAATGGAATTTTCGATTTTTTTTCTCCCAGAAAAAACAGGGATTGTGAAAGTGAGAGAGCGTAGCTTATATAATCTATATTAACATGAAATGTTTATGAACTACTGTATAATAATGCCGCATAGAAATTGTATTAATATGTTTTTCTGAAAACGTGCACTTGAATTGTGCCCACGGGGAGTGGCCGCCAATGTATACGGGGACTAATGAAAATGACTAATGTTTATGAATTATTGCATTTAAATGGTTATATACTAATTATTATTGAGTATGTTATTAAAGTTCTGCTAATAAATCTTTTAGGTCTTAGCATGAGTCGAGGCCGAGCGGCCTGGCTCTCATATTAAATATGTTTTTCTAACGTGTAGTGTGCTGACTCGCTAAAGGACATGAACTCTTGTTTTTTTCTTCAAACTAGAAGCTGAATGTAACTATAGTAGATCCGTTCTCATGAAATTCATATTGCTTGTAGAAATGTACTAGCTAAATGCAACAGTGTAGACTAATATTAAATACAAGGTCGACCAAACCGGTACAGACAATTGAGCTACTGACCGAAGATGTTCAAAGAATTACAGAATGATGAAATCATACCGGACATTCTACCTCTAAGGACGTCAATCATATGGACCAATAAAAGGCCTGAGAACTGATGCGGGGTGAAAGATTTAATGACATAATGTGTTTTTAATTGGCTAAAGATAGTGGGGTGCAACCCTTGTCCAACCAGAGTTTAGGGGAATGTACAACGAAAAGGGGAGAAAAACCCCTCTCACCAGGAAGTAAATTAGAATTAGGGAGCAGGAGACTAGGAGAGGGGGAGATGCTGATGCTATGTTTTATGATCCAGAAACTTTGTCACTTTGATTAGTGACTGGCTGATTTACTTATAACCGTCCTTGCCCTTAGGTTGCCCATTTACGTTTTACCTCCTTATGAGGGAAGTGCCCCTTTCTTACCTGAGCTGAGTTCCTGACTGATGGTGAATCAACTGATGTCCTGGAGACGAAGACCGAACCTGAGTGCTGACCCAAACCTTGGAGGGTAACTATATGACAATTAAATTGTGATTGTCTGTTTGCTTTTCCTTTCTAGGTCCCAACTGCTTTTCTTTTGACAGAGACCATAGCTAAATGTTTTCCAAATTTGTGTTACTAAATTGTTTTGCATGAAGCCCAACATGCCAATGCTAATTAGAGGTTAGTTGAGAGGGGTTCACTAAACTGACGCAAATAGACAAATGACTGAATCAATGCTTTGTTGATGATACTTTGCTAAGGATAGCCTACGTTCACACCTTGCTATGTTCTAATGGTTGTGATTCTTGCATTAATGAAATCTTACCAGAGTTGCCATATTGTGACTATGTTATTGTGCTTGTTGGTTTTAAGGTTAATAAACTTAATAGTAGTATTGTAACAAGTAGGGAATAAATATCACTAAATTCATACTAAACTGGTGTGGTTATTCATGACTGCAAGGTCATGGTGGTGTCTTGAGTTGATTAATGTCTTTGACTGAAGTGAAATGCATTGTTGTAATAAATATTGATGATATTATTGACGTATTGATTGACATGATAATTAGCTATCTCGTCCTAAGGTGTCTCTCAACTGGGTCAAAAGATTCATTTGCCTAAAACGAGTCCCAATGTGTAATAATTTATTATAAAGGGACGCGTTAGCAGTTCTGGTAGCAGAGCGACGGTTTGGCACTTTGGGGCCCTAGGATGGAAAATTACTATTTAGATTTGTTTTTCGAGATGATACAAATTGGAGGTATGATGCGCTTCTAAATTCCCCATGACTTTCCTGGGATCTCGGAGCCTGTCTAAGTGAGTTGGGAATGTTCTCGGCGTTTTGGCATGTGTGGTATAGAAATTTGCGCTTGCTCAGCTTATGCATATTGCAGGTAATTTGTGAAGATTGTGTGTGTTTAGGCCAGGTAATGTTGTTTTAGCAGGAGTGGGCGTACTCCGCAGTATGAGAGTAGGGAAGTCGGCGTACTTCATATGAGTGTGGCGCTTTGTGCTAAAAAATTATCCACGTGGTTGGTTGGTAATGTACGGCCCGTCGTGGTCTAAGACTCCGGAGTATATTGACAAGTGTAGGAGACACTTGGGTTTATGTTGTAATTTGTGCGGTTTAATAGGTCAATCGGGCATGGTTGACAAGTCAAGTTTGAGTCAAATTGTGTGAATGAAACCTTCGATGGAGATTTGGCAAGTTCTAAAGTGCACTAGGGCAAACTATTGACAAGTCGAGAGTAGGATTTGCGGGTCGAATTCTGCTTGCGTTTGCTGGAGCTTAGAAGGAGAGAGTAGCAGCCGAGGCTTCAAGTGAAATCTCTGTAAAGTCCTGAAGCAAATGTGTTACCCTTCCTATAGTAAACCGGCAAATTTAAGTTGTTGTTTTTGTTAAAGGTGCCCGCAATTTTGCATTAGTTTGGTGTGAATCTAGTGTAAGGAGGACAAGCCGCAAGACTTTGTCAGCTGCAGTGTGTGTAAGTGTGACATCAGTGGTACCGCGCTGAGATAGGTCAGTTGCCGAGAGGGGTCACGCACGGATTGGCAGCCGTCCGTGAGAGGCAATAGGTTGAGAAAGGTGGGTGAAGAGTGTCCTGGGAATTAAAGTCACTTCCTGATTAGTTTAAAACAAAAATAAAAGATGCAAAATGAACTTCTTCAAGGCTTTAAAGAGCGCTCTAAAAGGAGACGCATATATTATGGCAAGTGAAGGGAAGCTGACACCACCTGAGGGTACTCCAGCTTCCACAGTAGTGGAGGAAAAGGGAGTCACGCCTTGCTTATGGATGAAACAGTGGCGCAAATTAACAGAGGAGGGATGTTTAGCGTTTCCTGAGCACGGAACATTTAATACGAGAATTTTAGAAAATTTGAGGTGGATGTTAAGTGTACAAAAGCCGCCTCCTAGACCAGCTCAGTATGAGGCATTAGCAGTCTGGGATTTAATGGCTATACGACAAAGACAGCAGAAATTTGAGAGGAGAATGAAAAGGGTGGAGAAGACTTTAGCTGGAGAAGGGGAATAGTTGACTGACTCAAATTGTTTCCAGCAATATCACAAGAACACGAGACACATGGAAAGAAAGCTACCTGTAAGACAGATAAGGGCCCGAGCAAGCCAAAAGAGACTAAGAGGTCTTGGATAGAGGAAGACGATTCAGACGATGAAGAGTTTCTTAACCAGTTGTTGCATGATCGCCCGCCACCTTATGCAAAAGATGACAATGCCCGAGCACTAGTGCAGGTCCTGGGAACCAGACTCAGAGCAAAGAAGTTACAAATATAGTACAGACTAGGGATACAGAGTTGATACAGAATGGTGTCAGTGTACCCACTGAGCCAGACATGCAGATACAGTTGCAACCTCTGTCACATATACAGAGGATTTATCCAGACGTCCCAGTGCTAGAGACTACTACGAGTCTGATAGTGCCGCCTGATCCAATATATACTAAGTCGAGGTTAGTGCAGATTGAGCCAACTCCACAATTGCTGCCCCAGCTGCAGCAACAGCTGATTCCGGGTTATAGTCCAGCGGCAGGACCTCCGTTAGTACCTGCACCGGCCACAGTGAGTCAAGCTTTGGGAGTTTCTGCTCCACGGGGTTTGGGACCAGGTCAGACGCCAGCTGCCATATCATTACCAAATACGGTTGGCCCCCCGGTACCATTGTATGCGCAAGGTAAGCCTGGCACCTGCGATCAGGGAGTGAGAACCCAAGGGACAAGAAGAGGAGGGTTTACAGGAACTCCCCAGCCCATTCTACTGAGAGAGCAAGCAGCAGAAGGTCACAGATCTCTGTTAGACCTTAGTCCTATTGGGGCTCCTTTGGAAGCAATGAGACAAGCAGGGTTAAGGGTGTTAGCCCCACAGACACTGAGTACGGATACGGCACAATCACCATTGATGCAGTCAGGGAACATTTCGTTGCAAGGCTTTTCCGTGCAACAGTTGAATGAGTGGTTAGAAAAGACTAATACTTCACAATCTACTGCAGTGACCGCAGAGAGGTCAGAGAGGGATGAATACCTGAACTTTGTGAGACTGGGAGTAGAAGCTGCTGAACTAGTGGAAGGAACAAAGGGGGTAAATAGACTACAGTCATACACAGAAGCAGAATTGAGGTATCTATGCCCTAAAATCACTAAAGAAGTGGGCAAGGTGCATCAGAGGTTTGCGAACCTGGCAGATAAATACAATATAGGCATTGAGAATACTAAACATTTGAAAAGAAGCTACAGATTAGACTTAGATTCTAAAGATTTTGATCACATGAGGTCCACCGGAATGAAAGCGCATCTTAAAGAAATACTGCAAAGTGCGCAAATCTGAGGAGCCTTAGAAAAGTGGGAAGGCAGATGGGCAAAGAAAAGAGATAAGGTGAAAAGTGACAGTCCGGAATCAAATTAGACTAAAGCTTCACTGGACACTGGAACAGTAAACATGTTACCAATGAGAGAAACAGCTGGAGGGGTTCTAGTCCATGTGCCGTGGTCCAGGGGAGACATTCTGTCATTCACAAATGATTATCCCAGATTGAGGGAGAAGCCGATAGAGTGGTACCAGTAGACAGATAGGTTTGTGAAGCTTGCGAAATGTCTCTGGGAGGACTTGAATACCCTGTTTGAAATCATTGTTCCACCCGACTTATGGCTTGAGTGCAAGAGAGGTTTGGACTGGCCGACACAGGATCCAGCAAGGGATAAGGTGACTGGAGCACCATCTGAGGAGGTGATGAAGTACTATCATAAAGTGACTGAGGCCCATATTTATACTTTTTTAGCTCCGCATTTGCGCCGCTTTTTGATGCAAAAATGGCGCAAACTTACAATATACAATTGTATTTTGCTAGTTTGCGCCGTTTTTGCATCAAAAAGCGGTGCAAATGCGGCGCTTAAAAAGTATAAATATGGGCTTGAGTTTTTGAAGCAGAAAGTGTCGCCAAAAGTGACTGATTGGCAGAAAATCGACCGGACCTCACAGGAGGTTAAAGAGTCGATCCATGCTTATTATGAGAGATTGTTGAAAGTGTTCAAGCATTACAGTGGCACTGGGACTATTGAGCCGAATTACATGAACCACCTTGTGTTCAGGTTTGTTGAAGGACTGAGACCAGAGGTTAGCCAGTTGATTGAGAATCATTTGATCTGTTGGCAGGCAAAGCCGATTGATGAGGTGTTACAGTATGCGAAATACTATAGTGACGAAATTGAACTGAAGCAGAGAAAGTTGAAGGAGAAAGTGATGGTGATGCAGATTAAGGCAGCGCAGGCAGGTATGCAGGGGAATGGAATCCAGCAGATGGTACAGCAGCAACCACAAGGGAATGGCATGTTTCAGACGCAACCAAGGGGTCGAGGTCGAGGTTTTGTGAATCGCGGTCCAGACTTGAATACTGTTGTGGTTCAAAATGATGCGCAGGGGATGAAAAAGATGTCACCATGTCACGCGTGCATGGGCGTGGGGCATTGGAAACGGGAATGCCCCAATGTGGTGCATGATGGTGTTGTTCAACAAAGCACTGATGTTGGTACATTTCAAAATGTGAGGGGTCCAAAATTGAGAGGTCAAAATCAGAACTTCCAGAATAACATGGTTCAGATGCAGGGGTTACAGCCCATGCAGCAAATAAAAATGCTGCATGTTCAACCAGCACAAATGCAGCAAGCACAACTGCAGGTTCCCATGGTACCTAGGCAGCAAATGCAATTACCATTATCTCCAATGGGACAGCAACAGGTGATGCTTCCTCAGCAGGTCACAGGCCAAGTGATGAGTCAAAATAACACAGTGCAGCAGTTCCCATTGTGTGATGAGGATGGAATAAACGATGAATGGTCGGATAATAGTTCAGGCAGTGAGGAGTGCAGGCTTGCAGCATCCCTAGAAGTAGATCAGAGGGGACCCTATATAGAGGGAAAAGTAATGGGCCACAAAGTTTCATTCCTGGTTGATACAGGAGCTACACGCTCTACAGTTAGAAGTGCAGAGGTTCCGAAACTGCCACTTTCAGGGCGTACCATAAGGGTGGTAGGAGTAGCAAATCAGTATTTGACAAATCCGATTACAGACCCAGTCCAGGTTGAGACTGGAAACTTTCAGGGACTGCATAAGTTTGTAGTCTGAGATTCTAGTCCAATGTCCCTACTGGGAAGAGACTTACTGTGTAAGACAAGATGTTCCATTACCTGTTCAAATGAAGGGATTGAAGTGCAGACAAACAGTGATGATGAAGGAGATGATGGTCAGTACTCAGAGTTAGAGACAGAGGCCCTCATTCTGACCCTGGCGGTCGGCGGAGAGACGGCGGTCGGACCGCGAACAGACCGGCGGTATTAAAAATGGCATTCTGACCGCGGCGGTCCCCGCCGCGACCAACCGCCACTTCTCCACTCCGACCGCCACGGCGGTCATGACCGCGGGGCTGGAGTTTGCGCACTCCGGCCCGGCGGTCGTCCCAAGACCGCCAAGGGTATTATGACCCTGCCTACCGCCGCGGTTTCTTGCGGGCGGGAACCGCCGTGCGAACCATGGCGGTAAGCACTATCGGGCCAGGGAATTCCTTCCCTGGCACTGATAGGGGTCTCCCCCACCCCCCACTACCCACCCGAGTCCTCCCCCCACACCCTCCACCCCCCTGCCACCCCCCAGAGGTCGTACGAACCCCCTCCCCACCCCCACCCCGACATGCACATACATGCACCCCGACATGCACACACCCCCAACATGCACATATACACACCCCCTACACACACATACACAACGGGGACACATACCCGCACACATACATGCAGACATGCGCACCTGCCGAACAGCACACATTACCCATAGACACAGCAGCACCCCCCGCCCGCATACACGCACTCACACACCACCTCTACACACTCACAGGCACACCCCCATGCACGCCCACATCACACAACACCCCCCCACCCCCTCCCCTCACGGACGGTCAACTTACCTTGTGCGTTGGTCCTCCGGGAGGCGACGGGAGCCATGGGGAGGTGACCGCCAACAGAAGACCGCCAACAGAAGACCGCCACACAGAAATGTGGGTCGTAATTCTGTGGGCGGTGTTCTGCTGGCGTGGCGGTGGAGGTTGACCAGTCTCCACTTTCCCGCCGACCGCCAGTGTGGCTGCTGGCGGTTTTCCGGCGGAACGCTCCCAGCGGTCAGAATGCGCACAGCGGCATACCGACGCGGTCGGCGGTCTTCACCGCGGCGGTAACTCGGCGGTCTTGCGAAAAGACCGCCAAGGTCAGAATGAGGGCCAGAGTCTGCAAATGAGGAATACCCTCTAAAAATCCTATTCCCGATGCTTACAGTATCAGACTTATCAGCTGAGTTGCAGGGAACAGTGACAGAGAAAGTGTGGGACCTGACAGGAAAGGAAGTGGGACTGATAAAAGGAGTAGAACCAGTTAAAGTACAGGTAAAGCCAAATGCAGTGTTTCCCCAAATACCGCCATACCACATGGCACAAGATGTCCTCATTCAAGTGTTGCAGGTAATTGCGGATTTTGTAAAGCAAGGGGTACTGAAGGAGGCTGCTCAGCCCGTGTAACTCACCAATAATGGGTCTGAAAAAGCCTTGTGGGAAGGTTCGAATTGTTCAGGACTTGAGAAAAATAAACAATATTGTGGTAAAATGTTGCCCCATAGTGCCAAATCCAGCAGCAATCATGTTTCAGGTTCCGTGTGATGCAGAGTGGTTCACAGTTGTGGATTTGTCTCAAGCGTTCTTTTCGGTGCCTCTTCAAGAGGACAGCCAATTTCTCTTCAGTTTCAAATTCCTGGACAAGGTGTACAGTTGGTGCAGAATTCCTCAAGGGTTTTCTGAGTCACCTTCCATCTTCAATCAGATATTGAAGAAGGACTTAGAGGCGTTAGAACTGCCTTTCAGTTCGACTCTAGTGCAGTACATTGATGATCTGTTGATCGCGTCCAGAACAAAAGACGACTGTAGGTATGACACAATTGCTTATTGAACCATTTGGGAAAGAACAGACATAAAGTGTCCCCAAAGAAACTGCAGTACTGTCAGAAAGAGGTGAAGTACTTAGGGCACTTGATTGAGATAGGGTCCAGGAGAATATCAAAAGAAAGGGTGACAGCCATTCTGCAGATGAATCCTCCGACAACCAAAAGAGATGTCAGGATGTTTTTGGGAATGGTGGGCTACTGTCACCAGTGGATTCCCAACTTTTCGATTATCTCTAAACCATTGATAAAACTGACAGGCTAGGAAGTTAAGGATGACCCGAATACCATAACCCTGTCTGAAGAAGAACTTGAGGCATTCATGGAATTGAGAGAGTGCATGTGTAGGGCACCAGCTTTAGGTATGCCTGATTACACGAAGCCTTTTCTGCTGTTTTGTCATGAACGTGATGCTTGTTCTTTGTCTGTCTTAACACAGGTCCATGGAGGTGCAAACCGCCCTGTAGCACATTTTTCAGCTACTTTGGACCCAGTCGCAGCAGCCTTACCAGGTTGTTTGTACGCAGTTGCAGCAGTTGGTCAGAGCCTCACTCAATGTGAAGACATAGTGATGGGCCATCCCCTAACAGTAATGGTTCCACATTCAGTTGAAATTCTGCTAACCCGAACTAAGACTCAGCATATGAGAAATGCTAGGCTGACGAGATATGAGACCATTATACTGGGGTCTCCGAATGTTTCCTTGAAGAGGTGTACTGTATTGAACCCGGCAACTCTACTTCCTGTTGAAAATGCTGAGATTAGCAATACACAGGAAGTGGAACATGATTGTCTTGAGGTAACAGAACTATGCACCAAACCCAGAACTGACATCAAAGATACACAGTTAAAACAAAATGACTACATTATATTTGTTGATGGATCATGTTTGAGAGACTCTGTCACGACTCACGTGCTGCTGGCGCCTGGAAACCGCAGATCTAGTGGCGTAGGTCTTGAGGGTTCGGCTTTGGCCCAGAAAGGGGCGACTCTTTCTAGTAGCCACGGTGCTGCAGGCAGTGGAAACGCCAAGAACAGACCGTGCCCTTTAGAATTAGTGCCAGAGGGAAAAAACCCCAATAAAGGGGAAAAAACCTCCAAAAAATGGATTCCTGAAACAAAAACAAAACCAGGAATCAAACAGGAACAAAATGCAGGTAAATGCAAAATTGAAAAGATTCAGAACCGAAGGCTAAGAATCAGGAGCGAAGACACAATCTGAGCAGAAAGTGATGCAGCGCAAGGAAAGGGAGAAAACAGAGCCCTTATATACCAAGAAACAGGAAGTGACCAACAGGAAGTAAAAAGACACCATTTTAGATAGGGAAAAAGTACATAGGATAGAATAGAACAGGAACCATAGAAAATAGGGACCAAGGACTGCTGGGAAGAAAAAGGTAACATGGGAAGGGGGAAAGACATAAAGAAAGGACAGAAAATGCCTC
The DNA here is from genome assembly GCF_031143425.1 of Pleurodeles waltl. Lineage (NCBI taxonomy): Eukaryota > Metazoa > Chordata > Amphibia > Caudata > Salamandridae > Pleurodeles > Pleurodeles waltl. Next base: position 968,608,326 of record NC_090437.1, read on the forward strand.
GAAAAGTAAAGAAGAAGAAGAAAGAAAAAGAAACAGGTAAGGAGGGGTCAGGGGAGAACAGGGACACCACAGAAGGCAGAGCGAGGCCCAAAATAATATCTGGGGCCTCGCGCTGTACAAAGAAGACTCGGGCGCGCCGCGTCCTGAGAACGCGCTGCGCGGCGCGAGCCGAATGCTCGGCTTGCGCCGCACCACGCGGCGCAACAGTAGGTCCCCCCCCCGAAGGTCCAGGTTTGAAGGGAAACAAACGATGAAAACGAGAAATCAAAAGAGGGGCGTGAACAGAAGAAGCATCTTCCCAAGAGCATTCACTAAGAGGATAACCCTTCCAGTGAATCAAATACTGAAGACGCCGGTGAAAAAGGCGAGAGTCACAAATTTCTTGAACCTCATATTCAGGGACATCATTCACCAACACAGGAGGAGGACAAGGAAACTGACGAGAGAAAGGATCAGTGACATAAGGTTTGAGTTGGGATACATGAAAGACCGGATGAATTTTCCAAGTATGAGGCAAGCGAAGACGAACAGTGACAGGATTGAGCAACTGAAGAATACGAAAAGGCCCATAATAGCGAGGCGTGAACTTATTCAGAGAAAGACGAGAGGGCAAGAATTTGGAAGAAAGCCAGACTTTATCCTGAGGGTGATAATCAGGAGTGGGTCCACGTTTCTTATCAGCGATCTTCTTCATATACCTCTTAGTGTGCAATAAATTAGATCTAATGAGCTTATGGAGTTGCAGGAGACGTTTGGAAAAAGATGTAATGGCAGGCAGAGGAGAGGTAGATTGAGGAGCAGTAGGAAAAGAGGTCGGATGATAGCCATAGGAACAGAAAAAGGGAGTGACCTTGGAGGCACTATGGACAGAATTGTTGTAGGAATATTCAGCAATAGGAAGATAAGTGTTCCAGTTGCTTTGGGTGGAATTACAAAAACAACGAAGGTATTGTTCTAGTCCTTGATTCAAACGCTCAGTTTGTCCATTGGTCTGAGGATGGAAACCGGATGATAGTGCTATATTGATATTCAGTGTCTTGCAAAAATGTTTCCAAAACCGGGAAATATACTGGGGACCCCTGTCAGACACAATGGTATGTGGAAGTCCATGGAGACGGAAAATATGGTCGATAAATATCTGGCTCAATTCTTGGGATGTTGGTAATTTCTTTAGAGCAGTAAAGTGGGCCATCTTAGTGAAAGAATCAACAGTGACCATGATAACCTGGTTTCCAGCTGATGGCGGAAGTGAACACATGAAGTCAGTGGAAATAGTATGCCATGGCGTTGGTGGAACTGGCAAAGGCTGTAGTAATCCTGCAGGTCTGCTACGGGGAATCTTGACTTGGGCACATATGGGACAAGCCTGAACATATCTTTCGACATCTGATTTCCAGGTAGGCCACCAGAAAGATCGCGAAAGAAGTTCTTGTGTGGCCTTAATACCTCTATGTCCAGCAACCGGTGAATCATGGCACATCTGTAATGCTTTGTCTCGCACTCTGTTAGTAGGGAGGAATCACAGCTTCTGATGAAAAAAGAATCCTTCTTTCTTGCATAAAAAGGTTCTTAATTTCTCTATTTCGCTATTAGACAGGCTGGAATACTCCAGTTGTACCTCATCCAGAAAAGATTGAGCAACTCCAATGATCTTACTAGGCTCCAGTAGAAACTGAGATGGGGAAGGAGTACAATCTGGATAGCGTCGAGACAGAGCATCAGCCAGAATGTTTTGAGATCCAGGAATATAGGTGATGTAAAAGTCATACTGACTAAAGAAAAAGGCCCAACGCGCCTGGCGACTATTTTGGCATACAAAATTACGTAGACATTGCAGATTACGGTGATCTGTTCTCGTCTCGAAAGGCTCCTTGGATCCCATCAGAAACTGTCTCCATTCGATGCAGGCTGTCTTCAGAGCTAACAACTCTCTTTCTAGTACAGAGTAATGTTGTTCAGCTGAAGAGAGAATATGGGACAAATAGAAAACAGGATGTTCAAGACCATCATCTTCTTGAAGTTGAAGCAAGACTGCTCCAATAGCTTTTTCTGAAGCATCGGTAACTACGATAAACTGTTTATTGGTATCTGGATGTCTCAAGATGGGAGCTTGAGTGAATGCCTTCTTTAATTCTTGAAAAGCTGTTTCAGCCGCCTTGGTCCAGACAAACCCCTGTTTTAGATTTTCCTTCTTTAAGGTATGGGTTATATGGCTGGTCTGTTTAGCAAAGTCTTGAATGAACTGTCGGTAAAAATTTGCTAATCCTAGGAAACATTGTGTTTCTTTGATAGAAGAGGGAGAAGGCCACTCTAGAATTGCTTGTACCTTTTCTAGGTCCATAGCTATGCCGGTGGAACTTAAATGATAACCCAGATATTTGACTTCCGTCTTATCGAACTCACACTTTTCGGGTTTACAGAATAGTAGATATGCTCGGAGTCTGTGAAGGACTTGTTTCACATGAGAAGAATGGAGTTCGGGGTGTCTGGAAAAAATAAGGATGTCGTCCAAGTAGATTACGAGTGTCTGGTTCAAGAGATCGGAAAATATTGAGTCCATAAACCTTTGAAATATAGCAGGAGCGTTCGTAAGACCAAAGGGCATGACTTTATATTCAAAATGACCGAACGGTGTCCTGAATGCTGTTTTCCACTCGTCTCCTTCTTTTATACGTAAAAGGTGGTAAGCTCCCCGAAGATCCAACTTGGTAAAACGTTGAGCCCCTCTGACTGCCTCTAAAATATCCTTAATGAGGGGCAAAGGATAACGATCCTTTATAGTTATCTTGTTTAGGCCTCGAAAGTCTATGCAAGGACGAAGATCTTTGGTCTTCTTAGGTACAAAAAAGAGAGGAGCCCCTGCTGGAGAAGATGATGGAACAATGAGACCACCCTGTACATTTTCCTCCAGATACTCCTTAAGAACTTCCTTTTCAGGTTCCGTGAGAGAATACATCCTCCCAAAGGGAACGACTGTTCCAGGTTCCAAAGGAATAGCACAATCGTACTCTCGATGTGGAGGTAATACAGGTCTGGATGGTTTTTGAAACACGTCTTGGAACTCTAAATAATGTTCAGGAACCCCTTGGACAGTGTTGATGGAATACTCCGTAGTACTCTTCATAGGTGTTAATTTGTTTGGTGACCAATATTTATCGGAAGCAAAGCAATTTTCTTGACAAAACTGTGAGGATAAAGAAATTGTCCGGGTTACCCAGTTCACATATGGGTTATGTCTAGTAAACCATGGAATTCCGAGAATAATGGTATGGTTGGGAGATGAAATGAGATCAAAAGAGAGGTGTTCTTGATGATTACCAAACTGTAAATTTAACATCAAGGTCGTAGTATCGACTGGACCTGAGGATATTAAAGATCCATCCACGGTGTGTACTTGTTCAGGAATGTCTTTGGGTTGAGTGGGAATTTGCAGATTAGTGGCCCATGTCTTATCCATGTATATACCACTAGCACCACAATCCAATAATGCCATAGTTCTTTTTTGGCGGCCATCAGGTAGTTGTAATATGACTGGTAACACGAACAAGTAAGTTGTATTGTCGTTGAATGAGCTGATAGAAGGTATAGCCGATGATCCAGTCCCCTCCCTTCTTACAGAGGACGGGAGGTGGCGTTTCCCAAGGGTCTAGGTGGACGTACAGGACATGTACGAAGCAGGTGACCAGCAGAACCACAGTAGAGGCACAATCCCTTCCTCCGTCTGTCTTCCTTCTCACTAGCAGAGAGTGGCCCTCGAGCAGTATCCACTTGCATGGGTTCCCCTTCTATATCTTTAGCAGGAGGACGAGATTCCTCAGGATGAGGTGGATACATCCGTGAAGAGCTTGGCTGAGACGCTCCTCTACTCCTTCTCTTCTCCATTCGTCGTTCTTGAAGACGATACTCGATGGAAAGTGCTTGATCCATGAGGCCACGAAGATCTTCAACTCTGGTGGAATGTACTAATTCATCCTTAATTTCTTCCTTAAGTCCTCTGCGAAACAAAGTTACCAGGGTACGCTCTATCCAAGTGGTCTCTGCCGCTAATTGACGGAAACGTGTAATATATCGGAGGACATCCTGGGAACCTTGCTGGATATCACATAATGCTTCCTCTGCCGAGGCTTCCAATCCTGGGCGACTAAACATTTGTTTGAAGCGGGTCACGAAGGCAGAATAGTCCGACAATACTGGATCGTTGGATGACACCATCGGGGTTGCCCAGGCCAAGGCAGGACCGGATAATGCACTAATAAGATATCCCACCTTTGTCCTGTCATGAGAGAATTGGCTAGGTCTGAAGGCGAAGTAAACCGTTAATGCATCCAGGAATTCACGCAGTTTAGTTGGTTCACCAGAGAAGCGAGGCGTTGAGGCGGAGATAGTCGGAACATCGCCACTGCGGAGGGCCAAAGCCTGTCGTAAGACCGCATTCTCGTTGCGCAATTGTTGCAATTCCTGAGCTTGTTGTTGAATAGTAGTCAAAAAAGATGAATCAGGATCTGCAGCCGCCGCCACTGTGTCATCCATAGTATCAGAAGATGTCGGAATGGTTTGGCGCTGCATTCTGTCACGACTCACGTGCTGCTGGCGCCTGGAAACCGCAGATCTAGTGGCGTAGGTCTTGAGGGTTCGGCTTTGGCCCAGAAAGGGGCGACTCTTTCTAGTAGCCACGGTGCTGCAGGCAGTGGAAACGCCAAGAACAGACCGTGCCCTTTAGAATTAGTGCCAGAGGGAAAAAACCCCAATAAAGGGGAAAAAACCTCCAAAAAATGGATTCCTGAAACAAAAACAAAACCAGGAATCAAACAGGAACAAAATGCAGGTAAATGCAAAATTGAAAAGATTCAGAACCGAAGGCTAAGAATCAGGAGCGAAGACACAATCTGAGCAGAAAGTGATGCAGCGCAAGGAAAGGGAGAAAACAGAGCCCTTATTTACCAAGAAACAGGAAGTGACCAACAGGAAGTAAAAAGACACCATTTTAGATAGGGAAAAAGTACATAGGATAGAATAGAACAGGAACCATAGAAAATAGGGACCAAGGAATGCTGGGAAGAAAAAGGTAACATGGGAAGGGGGAAAGACATAAAGAAAGGACAGAAAATGCCTCGAAAAGTAAAGAAGAAGAAGAAAGAAAAAGAAACAGGTAAGGAGGGGTCAGGGGAGAACAGGGACACCACAGAAGGCAGAGCGAGGCCCAAAATAATATCTGGGGCCTCGCGCTGTACAAAGAAGACTCGGGGAGCGCCGCGTCCTGAGAACGCGCTGCGCGGCGCGAGCCGAATGCTCGGCTTGCGCCGCACCACGCGGCGCAACAGACTCAGTCGGAGAACTGAGAGCTGGTTATGCTGTGTGTACAATCACCGGTATTCTAGAAGATTCCTGGCTCGAAAGAGTGTACTCTGCACAAGTGGCTGAATTAATTGCCCTTACTAAGGCATGCCACGCAGCTGAAAACTTGAAAGTCACTATTTATACTGACAGCAGATACAGATTTGGAATTGTACATGATTTTGGTCAATTATGGTCACAGAGGGGTTTCATGACCTCTTCTGGCTCACCAGTGAAAAATGGCGAACAGATTAAGGATTTGTTGCATGGAATTCAGTTACCTCTTGAAATTTCCGTGGTGAAATGCAATGCTCATGTTAAGTCACAAGACTTTGTGTCAATGGGAAATGGTTATGCAGATCAAGTCCCAAGATTTTGATCATTGAACTGTATATCGTTCAAGGATCAGTGGGAATTGTTACCGCAAACCGAAAATGAAACATGTTTGAATTTTGCATTAAGAGTGCTAGATACATTAGATGAGCTAAAATCACTGCAGGGTCGTGCTAGCAGAGAGGAAAAACGTTCCTGGCAGAGAATGCAATGTGTACAGAGAGCTGATGACTTGTGGGTTTCAGAGGAGGGGAAGCTGGTTTTGCCAAACAGTCTATTGTCCCAGTTTGCAAGGCTTTATCATGGGCAGGCACATCTTGGGAGAGAAGCAATGATCAGATTATTCAAAATTGATTGGTTTAATCTGAAATCAGACAAGCCGCAGAGGTTACTTGTCACAGGTGCATCATCTGTCAACAAATGAATGCAGGAAAAGGGACTGTGGTGACTTTGAGCCACAGAGGGAGAGCTGGAGGTCCGTTTAGCAAGATGCAAATGGATTTCATTGAGATGCCTGTGTACAGAGGCTTGAGGTACGTGTTGGTGATTGTGTGTGTTTTCAGTCACTGGGTTGAAGCTTACCCTACATGTAGAAATGACAGTCTCAGAGTAGCAAAGCTGTTGCTTAGAGAGTTAATACCACGGTTCGGATTTCCGGTCTCTTTAGAATCAGATAGGGGCAGACACTTCGACAATGAGGTGATAAAGCTCTTGTGTGCTGCATTAGACATTGAACAGAAGCTGCATTGTAGCTACTGCCCCAAAGCTTCAGGACTAGTGGAACAGATGAATGGTACCTTGAAGTTGAGAATGGCAAAGATGTGCGCAGCTACCAATATGAAGTGACCAGATGCATTGCCCTTAGTGCTGATGTCAATGAGAAACACACCTGATAAGAAGACAGGACTATCCCACCATGAGATACTCATGGGCAGAGCTATGAGGTTGCCCGCAGTACCTGTAAATGCTCTTGTAAATATCACGGATGATATGGTGTTGGACTACTGCAAGGGTCTGGCTGATGTGGTCCGCTCTTTTTCCCAACAGGTGAAGGCTAACACGTTGCCACCAATTAGTGATCCAGGTCACTCCTTAAAAGCCGGTGACTGGGTGGTTGTCAAGAAATACATGAGGAAGTCGTGTTTGGAGCCGTGTTGGAAGGGGCCATATCAAGTAATACTGACAACCACTGCTGTGAAATGTGCAGGAGTTCCAGACTGGATACATGCCAGTCACACAAAGAAGGTGACGTGTCCGACTGATGAGGAGCTTGAAGTGTCCGAAACAACAACTCCAGAGAAGGAAGTCTCAGGGCCGGAGAATATTCAAAGGGGAACTGAGACCGCAGGAGAGCCCACTGAGGACGGCCTAGTCCCTTAAACAGTAAACGAGTTCGAGAGAGGTGACAGTGAGCCTATCTCAGTAGAGGCAGCAGGAGAACCAAGACAAGGGGTGGTTCTCCCAGAAGTAGACAGATACAGGTTAGAACTTGAACCCGTTACAGACCCTGAAGACGAGGGCGAAAGAGCAGAGGGAGGTCAAAGCACACCGATTCCTTCTAAGCCACTTGCAGGTCCGTCAAGAGAAAACACCGTAGCACAAGAGGAGGGTGCTGTTCAGCGTCTTGAAAGTACAAGCAGGAAGAAAACGCATAAACGTGATAACTGGCCAAAGAAACAAGCTGCAAGAGAGAAAGTCGTCCCTTGAGACACAATAGAGGAAGAAATTGATACAACTAGAAAAGAGGATCTCAGTGAAGGAGAGATACAAAGCGAGCGCAGACTAAAAAGAAAAAGAGTCGCAAATAGAAGGTACGCAGGTCCTGAATGGGCATATGCAACGACATCTCAATGGCAGCAAGAATTCTTAGCGTTCTGTTTTGATCGAGAGGTACCTGGCCAATACTATGGTACCTGAATTCAAACAGAGAAAAGACTGTTAAAATTGAAATTGAAATTGAAAGTTGAAAAGCTGAGAAAAGAGACTGATAAATTACCGGATGTGACATTTAAAACTTGTTTTTTGACTTTGAAAACCGATTATGACAAGCTGCTAACCTGATTTGATAAAAGGGTCCTGGGGTGAGTGAAACGCTGTAAATACACGCAGAGAGGAAGAGGGACTTTGCATGAAGAGAAAAAAAAAAAGTGTTGAAATCGTCCTCAAATTGATTGTTTGTTCTGAATTATTCTGCTATCTGATTCTTTACAGATCATGGCTTACACTAAGAGTAAGAAAGGTAGGATGTGTGGTTGGTTAAGTGTTATCTTAGGTATTGTGTGTGCAATAACAATTGTAGGTGTGAATGTGGGAATGCCATGGTTAGATAAGAAAGTGACTAACAATGGCTCAAAACCTGAGACTGCTACACTAACACTGTGGGAAAAGTTTGAGCAGGATACAAAATATTTGCATGAGGGAACTAACTCGAAGGGGTAACTTTCTACTAATGTCTTCTATCGCTTGCTGAATGAGTATGTTGACACAATGGATGCGAGAAACTGTTATGTGTGCACAAAGATTCCTTCATCAGTGTAAGAAGGGGTCACCTACCATATTCTGCCACTAACTTACGGGATAAGCTGTAGTTTGCTACTAACAAGATTTTATGACCAGGAACATGTGCAATATTTTTATTCAAATTTAGATGTAGTGTTTTCCTTTGTGCCTGTGATTGAGTTTCTGAACAAATTAGCTAAAGAGCATAGTATAAAATTAGTTACGGGTTTCTTTGAGCCAACACTAACATTTGGGATATCTTATGTGCACCGCAACAATCTGACCTGTTTACTAACGCCTGCAGAGAAAAGCTTTTTAGATCATACTGATGATAGACGCAAAGCACTGAAAGAAAGGCTAGAAAAAGGATTAGAGAAACGTCCATATGCAAATGATTAGGCTTACACCGCAATAAAGACGCAGAGCAAATTAGCTATAGATGCATTACATGTAGGTAGGCTTTGTATATATAGGCCGAAATCTGAGCATGACACTTTATTTGTGGGAACGAGTGAATGCAGGCATGTGTTTTTGTTTCAGAGTAAATGGACATTTATGTTGAATGGACAGGATCCAGCGATCCTTGGGATCTATTATATCTGTGGACTTAATGATTATTACCGTCTCCCTAAGGGATGGTATGGGACATGTTATTTGGGGATAGTTTTCCCAAAGATTTACCAGATTGATGACTTAAAGCAAATACCTAAAATGTCTGAATTACAACATGCTAGACAAAAGAGAGAGACAGCTGCTGCTGTTGTTGGTGACATATTTGAAGCCATAATTCCTTCAGTAGGGGTTATCTTAAACTCCATAAAGATTCGAAAGTTGTCTACTATTGTGAATAACATGCTGACAAATTTCACAGGGCTATACTCCTGATGGATACTGAACTTGCTGCGGAAAGAGCTATGACTCTTCAAAACCGGCTTGCTTTAGACATTCTTTTAGCAAAGAGCGGCTGAGTCTGTAAGATGCTTAATGAGCACCATTGCTGCTCATTCATTCCTGATAATGCTAAAAAGATTAGAGGTATGCTTACTAACCTAACAAGAGATAGTGCTGATTTGAAAGATTTGAAGGAACCTGGAGTTTGGGAGAGGAATTGCCACAGTAGGGAGTTGGTTAAGTAATATTTGGAACGGGGTTCTTGCAAAAATATTAGGAGGTCTATTAATTGTCCTAATCTGTTTATTGGGTTTATGGGGAGCATGCAAAATTAATGAAAGAACTAAAAGAAATTTGACAAAACAAAGCAAAAGAAATGAAGAAAATGAAAGGGAGAAAATGTTTAATTAAATTTGGGAAAGTTCACACAAAGGGCAAGATGTTGAAATGCGCATCATGCGCAAAGTGAAAAATTTAAAGTGAAAGGTTGAAAAGGAAAGGTTTGTGTGATGACAAAGGTCATCAGAGGAGGGACTGAGAGAGCGTAGTTTATATAATCTATATTAACATGAAATGTTTCTGAACTAATGTATAATAATGCCGCATAGAAACTGTATTAATATGTTTTTCTGAAAACGTACACTTGAATTGTGCCCACGGGGAGTGGCCGTCAATGTATACGGTGACTAATGAAAATGACTAATGTTTATGAATTATTGCATTTAAATGGTTTGATACTAATTATTATTGATTATGTTATTAAAGTTCTGCTAATAAATCTTGTAGGTCTTAGTTAGCATGAGTCGAGGCCTAGCTGCCTGACTGTCATATTAAATATGTTTTTCTAACGTGCAGTGTGCTGACTCGCTAAAGGACATGAACTCTTGTTTTTTTCTTCAAACTAGAAGCTGAATGTAACTATAGTAGATCCATTCTCATGAAATTCATATTGCTTGTAGAAATGTACTAGCTAAATGCAACAGTGTAGACTAATGTTAAATACAAGGTCGACCAAACTGGTACAGACAATGGAGCTACTGACCGAAGATGTGCAAAGAATTACAGAAGGATGAAATCATACCGGACATTCTACCTCTAAAGACGTCAATCATATGGACCAAGAAAAGGCCTGAGAACTGATGCGGGGTGAAAGATTTAATGACATAATGTGTTTTTAATTGGCTAAAGATAGTGGGGTGCAACCCTTGTCCAACCAGAGTTTAGGGGAATGTACAACGAAAAGGGGATAAAAACCCCTCTCACCAGGAAGTAAATTAGAATTAGGGAGCAGGAGGCTAGGAGAGGGGGAGATGCTGATGCTATGTTTTATGATCCAGAAACTTTGTCACCTTTATTAGTGACTGGCTGATTTATTTATAACCATCCTTGCCCTTAGATTGGCCATTTACGCTTTACCTCCTTATGAGGGAAGTGCCCCTTTCTTACCTGAGCTGAGTTCCTGGCTGGTGGCGAATCAACTGATGTCCTGGAGATGAAGACCGAACCTGAGTGCTGACCCAAACCTTGGAGGGTAACTATATGACAATGAAATTGTAATTGTCTGTTTGCTTTTCCTTTCTAGGTACCAACTGCTTTTCTTTTGACAGAGACCATAGCTAGATGTTTTCCAAATTTGTGTTACTAAATTGTTTTGCCTGAAGCCCAACATGCCAATGCTAATTAGAGATTAGTTGAGAGGGATTCACTAAACTGACGCAAACAGACAACTGACTGAATCAATGCTTTGTTGACGATACTTTGCTAAGGATAGAGCCTATGTTCACACCTTGCTATGTTCTAATGTTTGTGATTCTTGCATTAATGAAATCTTACCAGAGTTGCCATATTGTGACTATGTTATTGTGCTTGTTGGTTTTAAGGTTAATAAACTTACTAGTAGTATTGTAACAAATAGGGAATAAATATCACTAAATTCATACTAAACTAGTGTAGTTTTTCATGACTGCAAGGTCATGGTGGTGTCTTGAGTTGATTAATGTCTTTGACTAAAGTGAAATGCATTGTTGTAATAAATATTGATGATATTATTGACGTATTGATTGACATGTTGATTAGCTATCTCGTCCTAAGGTGTCTCCCAACTGGGTCAAAAGATTCATTGGCCTAAAACGAGTCCCAATGTGTAATAATGTATTATAAAGGGACCCGTTAGCAAAAGCATAATCATATATTCCTATGTATTAAAATGTTACTGTTTATTAAATCTACAAATCAATGTATGTACCAATATATTTCATAATTAAATATGGAAGTTGATGTTTTTGTTTCTAATGGTCCTTTAGACTTGATCATGCTTACTATGGTTCAGGCCTCTAGTAGGCCCAGGAGCCATTTTATTGAGGGTATTACATTTTCATATTTTGCAAAGTGTAAACTTGTTTTCAGTATTTGGCAAATGGAAGCAGGATTGTACTCAGTATTGTATTCTTGAAAGATATCTTCTACTCAAGGATGTCTAATAGTACATCCTCAAGGAGAGTATCCTGTCACTTGCTCATTAGATACGTTTTTGCTGAAAGTTACAGGTTTCTGTCTCATGATTAAGATCTATAGTGTTGTACTGAGAAAAACACATTTACAAACTGACCTACATTTCATGTATTTCAGCATTAGCCTTCAACTCACCCTTTTCTAGAGAGAGGTCTGGTCAGTTGAAATGACAATTTGTGTATTATCTGTTGCGCTGCTTGCTATTTTGCATTACACACATGTTAGACTGGAGGATGTCCTAGTGTGTTGTGTTTTATCTTAAACAGGGAGATGTGTGGTTCTTTACTGAGAAAAGGAAATATTTGTTCAACAAAAAATAGAAATTCTGCAAAAAATCATAATTGAAGGGATATTAAGGTTAATTTTCAATACTAAAAAAGCACTGAAATCCAATGACTATGCCATGCTCACTAGACACAGTAAAATAACTAAAAATACTGGATATGATGCTAGTCCAATCTGCAACTGAATCCTCAAAAACAAGGTCTGAAAGTGCCAAGGCCATGTTACCCCTGTACCAATGCATTATTTATGTTATACAAATTACTTTAACATGATGTAATACGCCATATGAGTCTAACAATCCATGGGCAAGCTGTCATGAACCCACAAGTCAGACCCCATTGTTAAAACATTTAGTTAACCTGTCTGCCTTTGGTCCACTGTCAGCATGTGATGTTTCACACAATTTGCAAACATGTAATTTTTATCAGAATATGGATTTGCTATGTTCTCAGATGACACAAATCTTATACAAACTCATTGATATTTACATCTCAGGGTTTAACAATAGGTATGGAAGTGGAACATGTAGTCTGAGTTGACATGTTTTCATGCAACTGGTTTAGACCGGTTACATCTAGAATATTGGAAAATCCTCACTTGATTCTGCATTGCAGATTAAAAGCCAGTAGTCAATAGCCTATATACATCGCTGGACTTGACCACTGCGGAGGAGAGGCCTTTGCACCAGGTAATTAAGAGAAGTTCTGACAGACTGCCAGAACATCCACTTCTATTCTACAAGTAGGTTCAGTGAAGAAAGGAGCTGAGCCCTCTTGATTGTGTGTTTTCCTCCTGAAGGCACACTCTCTTCCTGGTCGGAGTTTGAAAACATAGCTGATCTGCTGTGAACAGGTTTGCAGTGCATAGGGACCCAGAAAACTCTAGTGGCAAGTTAGCTCTTCCATGCTTTCATAGTGTAGTGCATAGACATAGCATTAAAATGTTAGGATGTTAAAAAAAATTAAAACATGTTATAATTGATAACTTTATTCCTGTTGCCATCAGCATGCGCAAGTGCTGTTTTAATTTTATTCTGTGCCGTTATTATTCATGTACTAAGCAACAGAATAAGGCTGTTGAAACAAACACTTTAAACTATGCAGTTTGATTCTTAGTGGTATGGTTGAATGTGCTATTTTAAAAACAAAAGTGAGTTTGAATTACCACTGTGCACCTGAACACTTTATAGGACTGTTAGTAACCTTGAAAACACAACCACTACCGTTGCATGAATGTTCAGTGGGTTGTGTGGGGCTGCAATTAAACTAGACTTCTTTACTCGATGATAGTACACTAAACTAAGTCCTTGCACCCATGGATTACGAACTCAAACCCTACAGAGATGGGGTCTAGAACCTAGGACTCACAACAAACCCTAATATAGTATATTTAGGTTTGTTTACTAACCCCCCAAAAAATAGCACTCTTGGGGCACAGTAGCAGCCTTATCACAAGATGTGTACTTCAGTGATTGACACAGACAACCCATAAAATGGTGGATTAAGTGATGGGCACAGACTGGTCAAAAGTACAGTCTTTATATGGGCAGCATCCACTGGAAAGGGTTTACATCCAGGGAAGGAGATCTTCTGCCAAAGAGGGCATGTACGTAGTTTACTGTGAAAGGGTTGCCCAGAGCAAGGAAATGTTTAGAAATGGTAGAAACTGTACTTTAAGTTTAAAATGCATTGTCCATTGCACATTATTTTTCTGCTGATTATTTTGTGATTTTTATTGGATTCCTCTTGTTTATTACAGAAAGACTAAGTAAGTAAGTAAAGTAAGTTTGTTTTGTGTAGAAAAAAACTGTTACAATAATGAAAGCATTACAAATAAATAAGATGATTAAGCACTTAAAATCGACATAGTGAAGATAAAAAAACAACTAAATACACATGAAATTAAAACACCTGAGAGGAGGCCACAGAGGCATTTGGAAGATAGAATTTTGTAAACAAATAAAAGACTGTTAAAAAATGTCATGAGCTTCTCATAAATTGGTGATCCTTCGAGGAAAAGCAATACTTGGTTACGTCTTGGAATGTCTTAATGTTTGCCACAATAAATTATGCCTCTAAATACTTTTTACTTAAATTCAATAGAGAGGTGCATATGCAGGTGATGTGATGGAAAGACTCATCTTTATGAACAAAAGCCTGCATTTCTTTGTGAGTACGCACTGCATGTTCAAGGAGCATTCAAAGTGAGCAGTTGGGATGTACATGAGCCTGAATCTAAAATACTTAGGGGCATATTTAAGAAAAATGTACTGCATCTAGTGCAGCGCCACTTTTTTTGCACCCTTCAGCGCCCCCCTAATGCCAAATGTGTGCGCCATATTTAAAATACGGCACACCATGGCAGTAGTTAGGGGACTAGCTTCCGACTTTTTGACACTAGTCTGGCGCTTTGCAGGATTAGAGCCAAAATTATGGTGCTAATCCTGCAAAGCACACAGAGGCCCATTGTAACCAATGGAAGCCTTCTTTTAACGCCTGCTCTGAGCAAGCGTTAAAAGTGCCAAAAAAATGGCGCAAGTCAAGTCAAAACACTATTCAGTTTGAAAATGATCAACCATAAAAACAAATAAATAAACAACACATCACATCACACTAACAATAATTATTAAAAATAAAAATAAATCACTACAAAAGTCACAGTGGAACAACTATTCTACCCAATAAATACTTTTAAACAAAATTTAAAAAAGAATTGCATTAGACCACCAAGTTTATCACCTCACGGACTGCTAATAATTTTAACACATTTAAAAATTACATTCAAAATTTCCTTGCACAGTTAATAATTCAATAAGGGTAAAGGTTTATAAAAACACTTTAAAATGATTTACACGGTTCCGCCACGTTATGGCTCCCTTAAGAAAAGATCCTATCCCCCCCACATCAGCACATCAGAAGCCATACGCAACCATAAAAAAGCTGGGCGATATTGCACAAAATCCCCAGACCTCAGCAAGGGAAGTAAATAACGTTGCCTAAAGGGAGCATAAACCTCACAGAACAGAGTAAAATGAATTAGTGTCTGAAAGGACAGACCATCACAGGGGCACAATTTTATAGATTTTTGATCAAACTGGACCAACGGAAAACACAAATTACTTCTAATTACCCCCAAATGGAATCGCGAACTGAGAGTCCTTTCCCTGACATTTCTTATCTCCAAGAGATATGCCTCTGGGCCCACCCTCATCTTTAACATTATAAAATCCCTCATTGATTTTTTTCCTTAATTCCTCCTCCTCCCTCTTGACCCTAAGATTTTAAAGAAATTCTCCTCTGCCCAATGTTTGTCAGAGCTGGTTAAACCCTCTAGTGCATCAAACATATCTAGACGCCCAAGTGCAATGGCTACCTTTCTTATATACACCAACCAGGGAATATCCTTCGCATGATCACAGAACATGCAATTCCACAGGATTTCTCTGTTTAAAGAGGCAAACTCGTTAGTCCAGATAGAAATCCGCAACAAGAAAGGAACAATCTTGATGGCATCCTCTATGAAATCTAGATCTAATTCAGCTTGCAAACAAAAACCAGAGGTGTTTTGGCCAACTCCCCACAGCCTTCTGCAGAAGTGATTTTCCTCTATCACAGGGGCACTATTTTCCATATAGCTCCAAAGTGGAGCCCCATACAGCAAAACCGGGAGACATTTGCGCCTGTATACTTCAAGCAGGGGCTTGATAGATTTATTTCCCACCCTTGTAGCAAACTCAAACGTGGCACCTACTGTGGCATTAAAAAGCACCCCTCTCCTAGAGATACAGGATTTCCAGGTGCCCTTATCATCAAAATGTACCCCTAGATAGGGGAATTCCTGTACCTTACTAATTACTTTATCATTTATCTTCAGCCCTCCCACCCTACTCAACGGTTTGCCATACACCATAAAATGTGATTTACTGCAATTGATCTCTAAATCTAGGGCTGATATAAAAATTTCATAAGCTTTGACCGCCTCACAGAGACTATTCATGGTGCGGGCCATAAGAACTGCATCGTCAGCATAGATCAATACCGGGACACTTTTACCATTGATTTTAGGAGCATCCTTACGTTGTTCAGCTAAAAAATCATACAGCCCATTTGTGTATATAAGGAAAAGGGTGGGAGCCAGGACACACCCCTGGCGAGCACCCATGTTAAGCTCAAACAAATCCTGGCATTCCCCATTTGGCCTAACCCTCACATTTGCACTTATTCCTAGGTGGAGATAGCGGAGCAGCTCCACGATTTGGGGATCCGTGCCCAATCGGGTTAACCTTTCCCACAACCTACTCCGATTAACCTTATCAAAGGCGCAGCTGAGATCCATAAAAGCAAGATACGAAGTGCCCCTCTTAGCTTGCGTGTATTTGCCAATCAACATAAGCATTTTAAACACTGTTCCTGGGTACCAAGCCCTTCCCTAAAACCATATTGCACCCTGCTCAGAATTGCATTTTCAGACATCCAATCCTCAATACGCCTTAAAAGAATCTGACCCAGAATTTTTGCTGAGGAATCAAGAAGTGAGATTGGGCGATACAACTTTGGATCATTTCAATTGCCTTTTTTATAAACGGTTATGTTACATGCCGATCTCCAGGTGGCAGGGATTCCGGCACTAACTGCTGCATTGAGGACATTGAGCAAAATAGGTGCCCATAACTGAGGAAACTTTTGTATAGATCCATTGGGATAGTATCGGGGCCCGGGCCTTTACGGCTAGCACTGCCTTGCAGCACCTCCCTCACCTCTACAAGTGTAAACCTAATAGCTAAATTGG
Organism: Pleurodeles waltl; assembly: GCF_031143425.1. Taxonomy (NCBI): domain Eukaryota; kingdom Metazoa; phylum Chordata; class Amphibia; order Caudata; family Salamandridae; genus Pleurodeles; species Pleurodeles waltl. The sequence continues at coordinate 968,624,967 of NC_090437.1, forward strand.
GGGGGTCACCATACTGTTCACCCATTTTCTCTCCTATGGGGCTCCCCCCAAAAAACCTACATAAATGGCTCACCCAAACCTCAGTGGCAATATTGCAGCCCAAACCCTCAGATGTTTCTGTCTCAATGGAACCCCTATTTACAACCTTCCAGAACAGACCTGGGTTCTTGTGATGTGATGCACGTTCCAATTCCTCCCAGGACAACTCCTTGAGCTGTTGCTTCCTAGCCCTCAGAACAATTTTGTAATGAGCCCTCGCATCTCTTACATGGGCCTTATCTCTTGGATGTTCATTTAGTGCCTTCCTCAAAGATTTATTTGCCTCAAACCAGGGCTTGCTGAACCATCCACCCTGGTACTTACAAGAGGGCTGAGCAGCTACAATCATACATTCTTTAAGTGCTACATTTACTCTAAGCATGGCATCCATAATTTCCCCTGATCTGGGTGATTCAGCCAAGAGAGTGCCTATAATAAGATTTAGATTTTTACCCACCATCCTCTCTACTACTTGCTGGATATCTACCTGTCTCCAACCAAGTCTCCTGCCCTGATCTTTAGTCCTCACCGAGACTGGCCCTCCCCACCCTGGTTTGTGTAAGATCTCAGGAAAGTTAAAGAAAATCGTGAGGGGGTTATGATCACTAAAATGCTGCTCTACCACCTCACCATGCATAACCAAATATTTTAGAGATGGGGACACAAAGATGTAATCAATTGTCGTTCCAGCCCCTCTGCCTACAAAAGTTGTAGCCTGATGTGTACGTACAACTTCCAGGTTGCATGTATTCAGAAGACCCAAACTCCGTAGGCCCTTGATCAGGTCTCTACTTTTTGGGTCCTGTAATCCCTCACCGGTATATATCATAATCCTGCTCAAAAGAATTCACCACAGTACTATGCCACCCAGTCTTGGCATTAAAATCCCCTGACACAACAGCACAGAACTCAAAATCAAACCCCTCCAATCTACATTTCAGTATCTGTAGTCCCAGAAAGAATTATAGAAGTTTACCAGCAGGACATTACATTTATTTGGAAAGACTACCCAAACAATTAAAAAACCCTGATGTTTACAGGTAATTTGGTACGCTCCCGATATTGTAGAGAATCGGATTAGGGTAACTAGACCCCCTTTAGGACATCCTTCTTGAGGCCGTGCGGCCGGTACTGCAAACCTTTGATATCCATCCCAGGCTGCCAGCCCGTCTGACTACGTTTCTTGAAGTAAGATGAAATCATAATGCACCAAAAACCTTATCCATTTACAATCTAAGAGCTTAGGGGGTCATTACGACCCTGGCGGAAGGCGGAGAACCGGCGGTAAGACCGCCAACAGGCTGGTGGTCTCCCCTCATGGGATTATGACCATGGCGGTTACCGCCATGGTCATCCGCCGGTTCTCCGTTCCGCCCGCCGGGCTGAAGACCTGGGTCTCCAGCCCGGCGGCCGTCACTATACCGCTGGCAGTATTTTGACCCGGCTTACCGCCGTGGATTTCCTGCGGTTTGAACTGCCATGAAATCCATGGCGGTAAGCACTATCAGTGCCAGGGAATTCCTTCCCTGGCACTGATAGGGGTCTCCCCCACCCCCCAACCCCGCCCTGACTCCCTCCCCTACCCCCCTCACCACCCCTGCCACCCCCCAAAGGTGGCAGGGTCCCCCTCCCCACCCCGACCCCCAACATCACATCACCCATTCCCACACGACACGCACGCAGGCACCACCTACACACTCACACGCACACACGCCAACATACATGCCTACATACACACACACAGGCAGACACGCACACCCACATTCAAACATTCACGCACACATCCATACTGACATACCCACAGACATACACGCACTCATTCCCATACACACAACACCCCCGCAAGCATACACGCACTCACACCCCCTTCACATACACACACCCCCATGCACGCACACAACACACAACACCCCCCCACCTCTCTCCCCTCACGGACGATCGACTTACCTGGTCTGACTATCCTCCGGGAGGGGATGGGAGCCATAGGGGCAGCTCCGCCGACACCACACCGCCAACAGAACACCGCCACGGCGAATCACAGGACGTGATTCACTGGGTGGTGTTCTGTTGGCGTGGCGGTGGAGCAACCTCCACTTCCCCGCCTCCCGCCAGGATGGCTGTTGGCAGCTCTCCGTCCAAAAAAGGACGGAGGGCTGCCAACGGTCATAATGGCCGAGCGGAAAACCGTCACCACTGGCGGTCTTCCGCACGGCGGTCCCTCGGCGGTCTTTCAAAAAGACCGCTGAGGTCAAAATGACCCCCTTAGTGTCACACCCTGCTACATTCCATGAAATAAGACAGCACTTTGCGGTCCTTCCACCCTGATCTTCCGTGTTCATAGTAACATTTGGGGGTTCTACCACACCCACTGAAGGTCTCCATACATAACGTCAATCTACCCCCTCTAGATCTGGAAAAATAATAGGACCATTACACAGGCTATTTGGCTGTAAGGCACCCTGCCCTGAATTAGGATTCCTAGTGGGAAAATCAACAGTCTGCCTAGTATGATCATAAAAGAAGCCCAAGGGGAGCATACCAATCTTTCCCTTCCTCTGGGATACCAAGCGTTGTGTGAAGAGGAGCCGCTGGGCCAGACCTGGATATCTACAATTTACAATAATACAATCCCCATTTCCATCCTTTTCCCGAGGTCCGACCCAATCAATTCTTCTATCAAACAAGATATCCCTAAGGTCCTTGCAAGCAAAATCACAGTTTCTGCTCAGCCAGTGACAAGTCTTATTTTTTAGTTGGTCCATGGATTCACTTGTTCCTGGTGCTAGAGAGGGAACGTCTGTAAGCACCACATAAGGGGCACAGGCTGGAGGGAGCTCCAAACAGACAAGTAGAGAACCTTTCTCCAGATGCAGATTTTGAACCTTACTACTTTCTTGAGACTCCACCACATTCTCCATATGCCTGCTTCCAGTTGACCTTCCGTCTCTGAGCCTGTGATTTACCCTTACATCTGCAGATGAATCAGCTGAGGCAGCCTCCACGCAATTTCCAAGAGCCCCCTAATTTGAAAAGCTTGTGGGTTGTCGCTTCTCTCAGGGCCCTAGTTTTTACCTCATGTAGAAACGCCCCCTCGGACAATTGTCTTTGATGCCTAGGATCCAAAAGACCACCCTTGGCTGGGACTGAACTAAACCTCTCCTTTCCAATCAACAGGGAAACTGCATTTTCAAGTACCTGCAATTTCTCCAAGACCGGGACCATACTAGCCTCAATCATTTCCCTGAACTTCATCAGTAGATTTTCTACATCAAGACACGGGCACTGACTACGGCCAGTGCCATCGGCCGAACCAGAAGGATTCAGGTTAGCAGAAAGGGCAGTGTTCATTTTTTTCCCAAGTTTCTTCAGTGTCTTTTTCTTTTTCAAAGGAGGGCTACTGCTGCCCAGGGAGAGACCATCAGAAGCCTCTTACTCTTCCTTATTGTTCCAACCAAACCCTTTACCCCTGTTTCTACTGGCAGTGGGGTTTTGGGCAAATCCCCCTGCTCTATCCGTAAGAGTCCATCCTCATCTTCCGAGGATTTTCTATAGAGACTTGCTGCCAATCGCCCATCTCCAGCGAGAGTGTCCTCTCTGCCAAATCAATCTCCTTACTAACAACCCCAACTGCTCTAGCAAGAAAGGAATCCAACGTTGTATTAGATTTTCCCTTCCCTCCTCCACACTGGTCCCCAATTTGCAGGGCCCTTCTCCTGCCCATCCTCACAGTTTGCCAAGAGGGGCCTCCCAGGAGAACAACAGGTCAGCTACGACTCATATTAAAAATGTTAATTTCTCATAGGCGGGAAGGAGGCTTCATCTCAACGTGGAGGTCAAGTTCAATAGACGTTGTACAAGAGTCACTAAAGTCAATCACTCACCCGCTGCACCAGGTCTAAGGGGTTGGCCCAGCCCGGCCTCTTCCAGTCAATGACGGGCAAAGGACGGGCCCACCCTTGGCCCGGGCTTAGCCCAGGCGTGTCCCGTGCGGCGGTGATCACCTCAGTGCTTTAAAGCGCGCACTGGCCTTGGCTCCGCCCCTTCCTCCTGGTGGCCTTCTGGGACACAGAGTCCCCCTTCCATAATAACATGTGTCCCACGAGGTGGTGAGCACCTCAGTGCTTTAAAGCGCTCAGTGGCCTTGGCTCCGCCCCCTTCAACTAGAACGCGCATCTCTTAGATTTCCTTGCGCCATTTTTTGGCCCCCCTAATGGGGGTAATGCTCCCTTTGCATACATTATGCCTGGCGCAGACATAATGTAGCGCAAAGTGTTACAAAGTGGTGTAATGCATGCATTGTGCCACTTTATAAATATGGCGTGGCATTTTTGGCCTTCTAACGTCACATCAACTTCAAAAAATGATGCTAATGTGGCTTTTGAATAGTGCTAGGGGCTCCTAAATATGCCCCTGAATTTTGTATGAAGCCCCAAACTGGAGTGAAGATTTTCCTGATTCATATAGTTATAGGAATCGATTATGTAGTCTTAGTACTTCAAGGTTTGCAGCCTGGATAATGTTACTAACCTTCAAAGAATTCTGTATAAGTGATTTATGCACCCAAAAAATTATTTGTTTTGTAAGAGGGGCTTAAGTGCGGAAGTTGATTATTTGTTATAGCCTTTTCTATGACTGCTGGGCTAAGGTCAGCAAGAGTTTCATCTGCTCCTCTGATTTTTAAAATGTTTAGCCTTTTAAGGATATTTGTATTGGCTGAGTGAGCTGTAGTTAAAAAATACCCCTCTATAGAAATGCCCATATTTATCATTTTTTTTCATGCAGCACAACACAGTAAGCCATCTTGCTGTACAGCACGAAAGGGCAAGAATGTGCCTTATTTAACATTATATGGAGCATTCCTGTCCTTATCTGGAGCTGGTGCACTTTTGCACCATGACGCAAGGGTGCCTACATTGTGGGCAGGATTGTTTTTGTGCAGGATGGGACACCTTCCTGCAGACAAATAATCCCAGAGACATTTTCCTCTTCTATATGTGCTATGGAATGCAACACATGGGGACAATGAAAAACAAGGAGAAATAAAGATATTTCTCCTTGTCACACCTAACACGGGGAGGCATAGAATTTTGACGCACTACCACAGGTCTAAAACTAATCTGGGAATGTGGCAAAATCCATGTGACCCCTCCCAGGGGCTGAGTAACACAAGACAGTGATTTGCGCTGCCTTGTGTTACTCCAGATTAATCAATCCATGCAGGGCCAAGCAAGGAGGCCTTGCGTGGCTTGATAAATCTCACTTAGGTTTTGCGTTGCCCTTGCACTCCCTTGCGTGGTGCGAGGATGATGCAAAACCTTGATAAATCTGTCTGAAAGTTTACAGTGTGGTGTGGATGAGCGAAGATTCAATAAAGATCTAATCTCCCTCATATAGATTTTATCCAGCACAATGGCGGTTTCATTTTGTAAATCACTTAAGTGAAGTAATGGCTTTGAGCTGATTGCAGTGATTGATTGTACAGTTGCACAACCTACATAGATGTTTGAAAAGCTCTTTATTAACTCAGTGAAACATTGGCTTTCTCTTTCTTTATAGAAATGTGATCAGACCAAGTTAGATTGTTGTTGATAGTTACTACTAGATATCCTTATTTGTTTACTTGTTCAATTTGTTTTTTCATCTAATTTCCATAGGGCGTGTTTGGGAGTTTTGTGAAAAGACATCACTTTAGTTTCACTAGATAAACTTTTAGGTCATTCTTGGTGTTATATTCTAGTAATTTTGGGAGTTGATTTTGCAGACTCAGTGGTATCAATGACAAGATGACAATTCCTGCCACATAGGCTAAATAGGTTAGGTGTTGTGAGTCTAGTTTTGGCGGTAGGCCTGGGGCACAATCTAGATACAAAGATAGGTCAGAAGTACACAGGGATATATATTGCTAGAATGCATCCTTGCTTTAGGCTGTTCAATATCTTTGGCGAAAGAGGCCTATTAGTCAATTTACATTTCAACCAAGTATCATTGTGTAATGCCATCAAAAATGTATTAGAGAGTGGTTCAGTTCCCATTTTGACTTTTTATCCCTATGTCTACTCATCTTAAATTTGCTGAACGCTGAGGTGTAGTTGATGTAACATGTGCAGCTGGATACTTAGCTTAGTAAAGCAACTTATCCGAAAACAAGATTGTTTGAAATGAAGTAAGTTCTTGCCAATTTCCAAGCATAAAGATAAAGTTTGTACATTATGTTTTTTACTAATTACTTGCCTTCACAATCAAGAAAGGTTATTAAGTGATTATTGATTGGGTGAATTATTGCTTCCTATGAGTATGGGGTGTGTCCTGTTTGGAGTACTCACAAAAATAGTTGGTTGGTACAGTGGTAGACTCTATAGAGAGGGGTTAGACCTTAGAAGGTCAATAAATATTCTATTTGGGCTGACTGCTCTTGAAGAGTTGTATTTTTTTTTTTTTATTAATGGTTAAACTTCCTTTTTGTGAAACATCTAGAGAGGGATTTCAGTAGGCCAGCAAGGTCAATATTGTGCTTGCCTGATGAGCATAGAGGTCTTTAATGTGCTGATTTCAACTTTTGTTTGGTATGAAATGGTCATTTGGAATTCTGTACACGCTGGATGCACAGCCAACCAGGGCTCAGAGAAATACACATTGTTCGATTTGATAGCTCTAAGGAGTTGTGTTTAGACCGCCTCCTGACATCTCCGCTGTATATTTTTGATTGCTGTCAGAACCACATGCAGGATGCTTCAGGGACACAGAGGAGTAACTGGGCCCAACATAGGTGTTAAGAATGTTTACCCCTGGTGTCCCAGAACCCACCCTACCATGGATCCTGCTCAACTGGGTCCACCAGTCCCTTCTGCACTTGACTCTCAGTTGGGTAGCGTAGCTCGAGCAGTCAAGGCTCCTTCACAGGAAGCTCAGATACAGATCAGTGAACATGACTCATAACTCAACTTGCGAAGCATGACAATAAATCAAAGTTCAGTCAAATACTTGCTTGGTATAAAAAGAAATATTTTAATTTTAACTCTACACATGTAAAGCTAAATGTTAGACCTGTCAATTCTTGGCATGGTTTCCCCTGTCTTTTTGGCTTCAGACCGCCTGTTTTTTTACCATGTGCTGAATTTTGTTTTGCTGGCTTTAGGACTCTACACTTTTCCACTGCTGACCAGTGCTAATGTGCAAGTACTCCCTGTCTAAATGGTTTTGGTGATTGGTTTATCCATGATTGGCATATTAAATTTACCAGTAAGTCCCTGGTAAAGTGCACTATGTGTGACCAGGGCCTGTAAATCAAATGCTACTAGTGGGCATTTATCACTGATTGTGCCACCCAGATGTGTAGCCCTGTAAGTATGTCTCAGGCCTGCCATTGCTATGCCTGTGTGTGCAGTTTTAAAACTGCCATGTCGATGTGGCAAGTGCACCCACTTGCCAGGCCCAAACCTTCCCTTTTACTACATGTAAGCCACCCCTAAAGTAGGCCCAAGGCAGCTCCATGGGCAGGGTGCAGTACATTTTAAAGATAGGACATGTACTGGTGTGTTTTACATGTCCTGATGGTGAAATACTGCTAAATTTGGTTTCCACTATTGCAAGGCCTATCTCTCCCAAAGGGTAACATGGGGATTGCTTTGAAATATATTTTAAGTGTAATTTCCCCCTGGGAACAGATAGAGAAATGGAGTTTGGGGTCTATGAACTCACAAATTAAAAAAACATTTTTGGTGGAGTTGGTTTTTAAATTGTATGTTTAAAAATGCCACTTTTAGAAAGTATGTATTTTCTTCCTTAACCATTCTGTGCCTCTGCCTGGTTGTGGAATACACGTCTGGGTCAGGATGACAGTTGGGCTGTTTGTGAATTCACTCTAGGCAGTCACACAAATGGAGCTTAGGTGTGCCCTACATATCCTGATGGGTCTTCCTGGGCTAGAGTGGTGGGAGGAGATGACACTAGCACCTGAATAGGGCTGTGCCTGCTCTTACACAAAGCAGTCTCCAACCCCCTGGAGTGTGTCTGGGGCCAGGGCAGGACAGGAAAGGTAGGGTCTTGTTCACTACAAAGACTTTCCTTTGACGTATGCCTACTTCAAAGGCAGAAATGAGTATAAGTATTGGGCCTTGGAGACCGCAGCTTTAGAATTCTTCTGGACTGAGGACATTCTACCGGAAAGAAGAGCAGGATGTTGTAGGAGGGACTGCCACTCTGCCTGATGCGTTGCTGTTCTGGCCTGCTGCTTGCTGCTTCTGTCCTGGGAGTGAAAGGACTGGACTTTGCTTTCTACATTCTGCAGGCAAAGTTTCTCTAAGGGCTTGGACTGAGCGTGCCTCCTGTTAGAAGTCTCAGGGACATCAAAGATTTCATCTGCCAGCACCTGGGCTCCCTTGCTGAGAGTCCTTACTTGCTAAGTCGTGCCAAATCCAGTCCCTAGGCCCTTGGGAATGCGTTCTGGTGAAACCAAGAAGAAACCAAGTACATCAACTCCAGAGAGACTGGCGCTGGTGTCTGACTCCGTGCTGCTACCTGCACCAGAATCATGGTCCCCATTCAGTGCAGCGACTGCAACTGACACCCCAGGCCCGATGCCACCGCAGCACCTCCAAAGCCCCACCACAGTGTGAGTCCTGAGTGCTATGTCACGACATTCGTGACACCTGACTTTGCCGCAGCACCTGTGGCCTTGTGGTGTGATTGCGACACCCGAAAGTCAACACCTCGAGTCTTGACCTGCTGTATTCATTGACCCCATGGGATCATAAGAAACCGATGCCTCACCAACACCACATCACCTTCCCTGCAACCATAAGAAACCAACACCTCACCTCCCCTGCCTTGCAGTAAGGAATCAATCCCTCACCTCCCCGGTAGCAGTAAGAAATGCCGCACCGGCTCCAGGGATGCCTCATCTCCTCGACTCCGTGCAACGTCTTTGCTTCCTTGTTTTTCAAGGTGCTGTTCCTGGTGTCCGTGTGACTCCATGACTGTCCACCTCTCACTCGAGAGTAGTGTCGGATTGTTGGGAATGACTCCTTCAAAATGTTGTGAGAAACCCAGTTGGAGCTATTGTGTTTCAAAGTGCTTTACTGAGATTTAATCATTAAAAATGTATATCTTTGCTGGTATATATTGGATTTTTAGTTTTGGTCTCGTTTTACTCAGATAAATATTGGCTATTTTTTAAACTGGTGTGGGGTACTTGTGTGGTGTTTTCACTGTGTTACTGTGTGTGTGTGTGTGTGTACAAATACTTTACACATTGCTTCTGAGATAACCCTGACTGCTTGTGTCACGCTACCAAGGGTTATCTTAGGTATGTGACTCTCTCACCTTGACTAGAGTGAGGGTCCCTACTTGTACAGAGTGCAAACCACTGCCAACCAGAGACCCCATTTCTAACACTAAAAACACAAACAATTGAATAACACAATTCCCTTGAGGTCAGGTGTTGAAGGTGGCACCTTCAGGTTGGCTGTGGTGAGGCCCTAGCCAGGCAGAGCATACCACTCCCATCAGGAGTGGGTGACAACACTCACTGTATAACCTGTGCTCACCCTAGTGTAGCTTGGCACAGAGCAGTCAGGCTTATCACAAGGGCAATGTGTAAACCAATGGCACAGCACTTCCACACAACAATCACAAAAGAGGCTTCACATGAGGTGTATGTAAATATAGCTTGTATTCAACACACACATTATTAACACAGCTTGATCATCATGTAACTCTGTACATAAATCCCATTTAGAAATATTACTCGCAGAACTAGGCCCAACTGTGTTAAACACCATAAACATTATGTACACGTGGAAAAATAATACTTTCCCTCCTAGCACCCTCATGCGGTGCCAAACGTTGTCAGCATGAGATTCAGCCTAGCGATTATCCCAATTCAATAACACACTATTGCAGGGTGCACCCCAGTTCACAACGTTGACAGCATTACATACATAAAAAGACTTGCAGCACTTCTAATTATCTCCGCGGCCTGGGCTCAATGTCAACCTCAAGAGGCCTCTTGCAAGAAATAACATGTAAGGCAACCCCACTGTGTTGTTTTATCAATCATTCTCTTACATTCACGCTGCACCATTGTACACACTCGCTCCTAGTACCCTAATGCGGTGCATTCATATCCGGCTGATTAATGTCATTGTGTTCGCAGACACCCTGTCCCCCAAACTACCCACCAACCAGTTTCTGCTACTCCCATCCCCTAACAAGCCATCCACAGACACAGCCAAAGTCAGACTTTTCAGGATCCCAGGGACAAGGTGAGGGGAAGAAAGTGATAATGGCTGATCAGGCAACAGTTAACACATGGAGGCTTGGCCACCACTCAGGAGGTTTCCACAGAGGTCTACTAAGCGCATGGGGGAGGGTTGTTGGGGCCATACGCAAGTCACAGTGGTGCCCAACCAGCCAGGCACTCTAATACCCAAATAGTTACCAATTCTGCATCATCTGGGGCATGATGACTTGAGTTGCACCAGACAATTCTGATCCAACATGCAAAATGATCAATGTGATACCTCCCTGGAATGAGGCACAACGTCTGGGGCGTGATGACTTGAGTCACCCCAGGAAATTTGATCACACATGAAAAGGTTTCCAATGCAATACCTCCCCAGAATGAGGCACTAGTCTCGGACAATTCTGGACAGTCACCCAAAGAACTCTGATGCCGTGCATCCCCTGGAATAAGGCACTACATCTGGTGTGCGAAGACTTGAGTTGCACCAGACAATGCAGTCACACACAAAGAACTCCAGTTCTGTATTTCTCTGGAATGAGGCACAACGTCTGGTGCACAATGACTTGAGTTGCAACAGATAATCTGATCACACACAAAGATGCAAATTTAGTTATGCCACATGAGGTAGAATGCAGCATTGCTCCGGGTGCACCTCCACTTCCAAAGGTCGCAACCTATGAATCGGACACCACACACAATGAGCATGTAGTCGGGTGTCTCATGAGATAAATGCAACACACTTGACAAAAGTGGGCCACGTGGGGTCCTGCAACTGTTGGATCCGCTCACAACAAATAAGGCGCTTAGCTGTGCAGTGGCCCCATGATGAAGGGCCACACTCCTTCCGTAAGGGCAGTACTTTGAAGGCTCCACACCAGGCAATACTGGTCTCCATGCGCAATACTTCTTCTATGTTCACAATGCTGGTACCAGGAGGAGTCCAGCTTATGATGTAGGTGTGAGGAGGGCATTGCTATCCAGATAACGCCAGTAGATGGTGTAGGTCCCTCCCAGGAGGTCTTTGAAGTCCCTGGGGCTGCCAAAAAGAACAGGGTGCAAGCCAACATGCCCTTGGAGACCACACTTTAGAGTGCCAAACAGCAACAGGAAATCTACCCAGGCCAGCCACGATGCAGGAAGGGTGTGTGGATTCCTTCCAAGGACAGTAAATACTCCTGTGCACAACAGATTCCTCTAGCACTGTGCACCACGCGGTCCAGCAATACGGGCCCCATGTCCCTGCTAGTTTATCTCTAACATGCTGCAGTAAGGTACTTGTAGGTATACTCAAGTATGCCTTTGAAGTGGGGAGTGATTCATCGGGCTCTCCTTTGAAGCACAGATGTCTCCCTTAAATTTCAGTCCTGTCTGCCATGGGGCTGTGGAATGCAGATCTTTATTTTTAGTGGTACCATGACCTGGCTCAGAGAAGCCAAGTGTCAGAACTTCTCCCTCAAATCTATCCAGTCAGGCCCTCTAATGGCAGAAGTCTGTCGTTCCAGTTGCCTACGTTTTACAACTGTCACTGGGTAATGCATAGATTTGCTTACCCTCCACGTCAAGTGGAATGAAGCTGAATTAAAAGACAGACAAAAAGAGTTTTTAGTACATTTAATTTCCCACTTTCTGGTGCCTGGCTCAGTATATATGAAACCCTCATTATGCAAGCGTGCATGTATTGGCTAGTACCAGTTCCTCTGATGTAGGAGGGGCATGCGCACTTTTACACTGTACTTTAAAGGGGGAAAGTGTCCAGGGACCGTAGGCCACTTAAAGATAATCATCAAAACCTCCTAGAAAAAAGGTAAAAAGTTTATAAAGCCACTACCTCCGTGTGTCAGGTCTAACATCATGGTCTAGTAGTTTTCAATCCTCTCCCGGTCGTCCCACCTCTGGTATACTGGGTTCACTGTTACTCCTCATTCACTAATGGCTGCATCCAGAGAATGCAAACTAAAAGACCGTACTCAAGTGTTCCTCCCTCGGACTATGAAAGTAAGTTTCAGCTTTTAGAGTCTAGGGATTAGCAGTACCAATGGTGGTATGTCCCCCCAGGTCTCTGAAATCCCAGTTCTCAGTGTACTTGCTGTGGCGGTCAGGTATCTTGCAGCGGAGCGATCCTGATTATGAATTGGCTGAGTTGGGCCACTCACAGTTACACGTCTCTTCCCTGTATAAGAGCGATGTGCATGCACTGCTGTAAGAATGTGAGATTTGTTGCTCTTTCCTTTCATTTACACAAAAGAACAATTTAACCCCTTTGCTGACAGGACTTTTCCCCCTCCGGTGCCAAGCCTTTTTTTGCTATTTAGGGCAGTTTGCGCTTAGGCCCACATATCTTTTTGTCCTCATAATCTACCCAAGCCAAATTTGCGTCCTTTTTTTCCAACATCCTAGGAATTCTAGAGGCACCTAGAGTTTGTTGGGTCCCGTGGAGGAGACCAAGAAATTAGCCAAAATACAGCTAAAATTTCATTTTTTTAAAAACAAATGGGAAACAAGGCCTACAAAAGAAAGCACATGTTTTTCCCCCTGAAAATTGCATCAACAAAGGGTTTGCAATGCTAAAATCACCATCTCGCCGCTTTCAGGAACAGGCAAACTTGAATCAGAAAAACATACTTTTCAACGCAATTTTGGCATTTTACTGGGACATACCCCATTTTTACTATTTTTGTGCTTTCAGCCTCCTTCCAGTTAGTGCCAGAAATGGGTGTGAAACCAATGCTCAATCCCAGACAGCTAAACATTTCTGAAAAGTAGACAAGGTTCTAAATTCAGCAAGGGGTCCTTTGTGTAGATCCTTCAAGGTTTTCCTACAGAAAGTAGCAGCTAAAATAAAAAAATATATATTGAAATTGAGGTAAAAAAAGAGCCATGTCTGTCCACGTTTTCTTCTATAACTTTTTACAGCCATGGCAGATTTTTTAAAGTAATATACTGATACATCTGCTGAACTCTTCTGGTTGTAGGGATATATAGGGCTTGTAGGTTCATCAAGAACCCTAGGTACCCAGAGCCAATAAAGGAGCTGCACCTTGCAATGGGTTTTCATTCTATACCGGGTATACAGTAATTCATTTGGTGAAATATAAAGAGTGAAAAATAGTTATCAATGAAACCTTTGTATTTCCAAGATGGGCACTAGATAAGGTGTTGAGAAGCAGTGGTTATTTGCACATCTCTGAATCTGGGGTCCCCATACTAGCATGTGAATTACAGGGCATTTCTCAAATAGACGTCTTTTTTACACACTGTCTTACATTTGGAAGACAAAAATGTAGAGAAAGACAAGGGGCAATAATACTTGTTCTGCTATTCTGTATTCGTCAAAGTCTCCCGATACAAATGTCACTTCACTTGTGTGGGTAGGCCTAATGTCCACAACAGGAAACGCAACATGGACACATCACATTTTTACATTGAAATCTGACTTATTTTTTGGAAAGTGCCCAGCTGTGGATTTTGGCCTCTAGGTCAGCTGGCACCTAGGGAAACCGTGCAAACCTGTGCAGTTTTTGAAAACTAGACACCTAGTGGAATCCAGGATGGGGTGACTTGTGGGGCTCTCACTAGGTTCTGTTACCCAGAATCCTTTTGAAACCTCAAAATTTGGCAAAAAAACACTTTTTTCCATATTTCGGTGATAGAAAGTTCTGGAATCTGAGAGGAGCCACAAATTTCCTTCCATCCAGCATTGCCCCAAGTCTTCTGATAAAAATGGCACCTCACCTGTGTTGGTAGGCCTAGTGCCCACAACAGGAAACGCCCCAAAACACAACATGGACACATTACATTTTCCCAAAGAAAACTGACCTGTTTTTTGCACAGTGCCTATCTGTGGATTTTGGCTTGTAGCTCAGCCGGCACCGAGAGAAACCTAGCAAACCTATACATTTTTAGAACTAGACACCTAGGGAAATTCAGAATGGGGTGATTCGTTGGGCTTTCACTGGGTTCTGTTACCGAGAATCCTTTGCAAACCTCAAAATTTGGGGAAAAAACACTCTTTCCTCACATTTCGGTGATAGAAAGTTCTGGAATCTGAGAGGAGCCACATATTTCCTTCCACCCAGCATTCCCCCAAGTCTCCCGATAAAAATCGTACCTCACTTGTGTTAGTAGGCCTAGTGCCCGCGACAGAAAATGCACCACAACGCAACATGGAGACATCACATTTTTACATTGACAACTGACGTGTTTTTTGGAAAGTGCCTAGCTGTGGATTTTGGTCTGTAGTTCAGCCGGCATCTAGGGAAACCTAGCACATCTATGCATTTTTGAAAACTAGACACCAAGTGTAATTCAGAATGGGGTGACTTGTGGGGCTCTCACCAGGTTCTGGTACCCAGAATCCTTTGCAAATCTCAAAATTTGGCAAAAAAACACTTTTTCCTCACATTTGGGTGATAGAAAGTTCTGGGATCGGAGAGGAGCCACCAATTTCCTTCCACCCAGCATTCCCCAAGTCTCCCGATAAAAATCGTACCTCACTTGTGTTAGTAGGCCTAGGGCCCGCAACAGGACACGTCCCAAAACACAACATGGACACATCACATTTTCCCAAAGAAAACTGACCTGTTTTTTGCAAAATGCCTAATTGTGGATTTTGGCCTCTAGCTCAGCCGACACATACAGAAACCTAACAAAACTATACATTTTGAAAGACAAGACGCCTAGGGAAATTCAGAATGAGGTGATTTGTGGGGCTCTCACCAAGTTCTGTTACCCAGAATCCTTTGCAAACCTCAAAATTTGGGAAAAAAACACTCTTTCCTCACATTTCGGAGATAGAAAGTTCTGGAATCTGAGAGGAGCCACAAATTTCTGGGATCGGAGAGGAGCCACCAATTTCCTTCCACCCAGCATTCCCCCAAGTCTCCGGATAAAAATGGTACTTCACTTGTGTTGGTAGGCCTAGTGCCTGCGACAGGAAGTGCCCCAAAACGCAACATGGACACATCATATTTTTACATAGACAACTGACATGTTTTTTGGAAAGTGCCAAGCTGTGGATTTTGGTCTCTAGCTCAGCCTGCACCTAGGAAAACCTACCAAACCTGTGCATTTCTGGAAACTAGACATCTAGGGGAATCCAGGAGTGGGGCACTCTCACCAGGTTCTGTTACCCAGATTCCTCTGCAAATCTCAAAATTTGGCCAAAAAAACCAAAAAACAAATCAAAGATTACTGCACTGGCACAAATTTCAAACACCCGATGATCCCTTCGTCTCCCGATAAAAATGGTACTTCACTTGTGTAGGTGAGCCTAGTTCCTGTGACAGGGAAAAGCCACAAAACATGTCGAAATTGAGAGGGAACCAAATCCGGTCCAAAAGGGAAGTTTGGAAAAAATAAATTTTTAGGCTGACAAGTGGGGCAGAATTTTTATCGGTATAGATGCGAAAATGCTGGGTGTAGGAATTTAGTAGATTCCTGCAGATTCTGGAAGGTTTCATCGCAAAAATGTGGGGAAAATGTGTGATTTCAAGCTAAGTTGGAGGTTTGCAGGGCATAGTGGGTAAGAAAATGGTGCAGGGTGCATGTGAAGCACACCACCCTGGACTCACCCAGATGTTAAGTTTTCAGATGTGTCTAGGTCTCGTAGATTTTTCTACATGGCAGCGTCCCAAAGTCCAAAAAGTGCAGCCCTCACCATTCCAAGTGGGACGATTTTGAGAGTTAGACATGCTCTCAACAGTAATGTGCCCCCATAGTGAGCGACCCTTGACCAAGGGGCTGCCACCCCAAACAAAACACACACACACCAATCCCAGGTGCCTAAGTGGTTTCTGCCCCCGCGGGGGCAGATCTGCCTAATAGAAATAGGCTGATCTGCCCCCATGGGACAGAAATGGCCTAAAATAAATTCCCCCCCATGGGAGCCACCCTTGCCTAAGGAATCGCTCCCCTTGTGTGAAATTGGTGCAAAAAAAATCCCTGGTGTCTAGTGGTTTCTGCCCCCCGGGGGCAGATTGGCCTAAGAAAAATAGGTTACTCTGCCCCCAAGGTAGGCGTAAATGGTCTAAAATAAAACTGCCCCAAGTAGAGCAACCCTTGCCTAAGGGTAAAAAAAATAAAAACTCCCTGGTGCCTAGTGGTTTCTGCCCGCCTAATTGAAATAGGCTGATCTGTCCCTGGGGAGGGCAGAAATGGCCTAAAATAAATTTGCCCCCCAGGAGAGCGACAACACTTGGCTAAGGGGTTGCTCCTTTTGCGTGAAATTGACGTGACAAAAAAAAAAAAATCCCTGGTGTCTAGTGGTTTATGATTAGCCTAATAAAAATAGGCCAATCTGCCCCCAAGGGCGACAGAAATGGCCTAAAAACTATTTGCCCTCCAGGGGAGCAACCCTTGCCTAGGGGGTTGCTCCCCATGTGTAAAAAATAAAAAATTACATCTCTCTGGTGTCTAGTGGCTTCTGCCCCCCGGGAGCTGATCAGCCTAATTAAAATATGCCGATCTGCCCCCTGGGGGGCAGAAAAGGCCTAGTAAAAAAACTGCCTACCTGGAGAGCGACCCTTGCTCAAGGGGACGCTCCCCTCATGTCCATTTCACCAAAATAAGAAAATCCTTGGTGTAGTGGGCATTGCTGCAGCCCGATCGCTGTGCAATCGGGCTGCAGGAATGCTCAGAAAGACATGAATAACTTCAAGGTCTTTCTGCCTGCCCCCACCCCCTGATCAGAAGGGAAATGCTTTCATTACTCTTCCGATTGCGCTGGAAGCTGTGCTGTGCCAAGCTTCCAGCGCAATGGGGCGGCCTCTGAAGGGGTCGGTGCGCGATCGCGCGATGATGTCCTCAGATGTTACTGGATGGGGGGCAGGGAGGATTGGGGGTGGAAGGAGAAGCAATTCCCCTTCCATCCCTGACCAGGGAAGGGGGGTGAGAGGCCCACGGGGAGCGCTTGCGCTCCCCCGCCGGCTGTTTGCAGGACATAGCGGTTATGTCCTCAGCACTCGAGCAGTGCTGCTGAGGACGTAACCGTTCCGTCCACGGCACCCAGGGGGTTAAATACCGCTATTTTCTATTTCTGTTATTATGCTACCCATCCCAGTGCAGGGTGTGAGAGCACTTCACTTCACACATACTCATAACATTGACAATAAAGCATACAGAGTTTTACACCAATGTTAAGGAAATGTTGCTTAAGACAGTGAGGGTAACAAGGTGCAGGAGTCACATATTGTCCTTAATAGCTCACTGTGCTATATTACAAGGAATAGAATTTATGAACTGCAGGGAACAAAAGTATCCCTGTGTTAAAAGCAGTAACCCACTTACCTATCTACATAAAATAAAAAACTGTCATCTGCATGTTACATGATGTGCTTTGCAGAAGACACATTAACCCTTAATGCTACTTTGAGTTAAAAGGGGCACTAGACAAAACACAGAGCGTTCCAGCAAATGTGTTATCCAACAAAGTTATCTTACCATTATTATTTTTCTCTCAGATTTACTAGGAACCCAAAGATCTCTGCAACAGGTGCCATAACCCAATAAGATATTTTAAAAATCAGGCTTTGCAACCAATTAAGCAGAACAAATTTAGTGTCCATTTTCTCCTTGTTTCCAATTTCTTCGTGGAAGACTTTTTAAAAACAAATGTATAAGTTGAGGTGCAGATTTTGCGTTATGGTTGCATCACTTTTCTGGTGCTACCCTGAGGCAAACAATATTCTGCCACAAATCTTGGCTGAGTTGATTTGTTAAAAAAAAACATTAACACATGGCAGCACATTGCCCTGCTTTGCGTTACCTTGCGTCAGGTAGGTGTTACATGAAAGGAGTGTTTGTATGTATGCTCATAAAGCACTGAAATGTACTTATGATAGACCTACTAAACATAAGTATGAGGTCTTTAAATCTAATGTCATTTCTTATGATCTCACTTTCTGCAAAGTCATGGGTTGTGATGCCATGTACTGTAATGTCACTTCCTGTGATGTCACTTCCTGTAATGTCACTTGAGATGTCATGATCCGTGATGTCATTTGCATACTGCCTAATATGATAGTCCCCCCACTCCTTTTTTTAGGACTCATCCGCAACTTCCACACATCTGATAGAATTTTTGTCACTGACTCAGTAGTACGGGCATACTTGTATGCAGGCGCAGCTCCTCCGCTATGGCGAAGGAGAGTCGCCCTCTCCGCGAGCAGCAATAGCTGCAAAGCTTTTACTACAAAACAATAATAAACTATGGCCCATATTTATACTTTCTTTGCACAGCATTTGCGTCACTTTTTGATGCAAAAGCGGCGCAAACTTACAAAATACAATTGTATTTTGCAAGCTTGCGCCGCATTTGCATCAAAAAATTACGCAAATGTGGCGCAAAAAAACTATAAATATGGGCCTATGTCTATTGTTGTTTTGTAGTAAAACGGCGGGGCCACAGGCTATGATGGGAATGAGGGGGAGTGCGCAGCACTCCCCCTCAGTCCGCATGTATGTTTGGCCAGCCGTCTCGGGCCGGCCAAACACTTTAAGCACACTGGGCTCTCTCCAGCCCGGCAACACAGTTGCCGGGCTGGAGAGAGCAGGCACAGGCTTGCAGCCTGCCTGGGAGCACCCTGGCTGAGCGCTTCCAGCCAATCAAAACTCTGCTGTCAGCAGTGATGGGATTGCCTGCAGGGCAGGCTGGTAGCCTGTGCCTGTAGTGCAGGAGAAGAGGGGCGTGGTGGCAATAGGGCAAAGCAGGTACGTGATTTCTTTTTACAAATGTTTTAATTAATTTACCCACCCACCCCAATAATGCCCCGCAAGCCACTCCTATGTCGTGGTGAATCCTACTAAAAAACGCTTAAGCATGTGTCGGTGTCATGTTGTAAATAAAGTCCTGAATGGGGATGATCTCTTTCAAAGTGACTGAAATATGAGTCTCAACTGCTCCTCCAGCAACTCCACCCCACCCCATCAAAGGGTCACTATGTGCAGTAGGTCCCTTATACCAAATGGTTATTTTTAGCGAGTTGTCTGGGGAGGGGTTTGGCACTCCTGAGCTGCACATCTATAGATTAGAATCGGTAGAGATGTTATTGTAATGTTTATAGAAAGAGTATCTGGTTTGCCTGAAAAAAATACAACTGAAGCAAGGTGTAAATTACAGTATGAAAAAGAAAGTTCCCAAAAATGTATATCTGACTTTTAAACCCTCACTTACAAGGCGTTGTTTGCAGTGCATTTAATTACTGTTCTCGATAGGGACTGCAATTGTGTTTAAGGAAATGGCTCTAAAAGCCAGGTGTCAGACGTCCACCTGCATTTAAGCATGTTGTGCTGGTTTGTGTTCTTAATGGTACCCACAGAGCGCAACTTATTGTCTTAAGTCATTTTCAACAATTAGTGTGTCTGATGTTCATTGATAGTTCGAAGGTAAATAAATCAGCTTAAGTCACCCTGCTGACTAACACCAGCTGCACAGGAAAGGGAAGGTCTGTACGCCATTTCTGAGTGATGGGCCGCACTGATGCTGCTGCTGGCTCTGTGTGGCTGCATATTACTATATCCGACGCAACACAGGAAAGGACTTTAGAGGAAAACAAAAGGGCCGAACAATTGTGTGAACAGCCGATCCCAGCTAAGTCTTGAAACATCTGGCCGTCCATAGAAAGCAGCCACTTCTCTTGATAAAAAACATGCCTAAAATCTTTTCTGTTTTTCGTCTCTGTCGATGCAGGACTTTCCCAAAGCTCAGACCACCTGAGGATCTGCATGTGAAGGCTCGCAGGCACAAATCTGTGGAGTTGAAGGAGCTTCCAGCCATGGGCCATTGACGATACAAAACATCGCTGGAACTGAAGGAGCCTTGCTGAAGGGCTAATTTACTGCCAGTGCTGAAAAGGGGCGTTTTTCTATCTCCATAAAAATAAGCAACAAGGCCCAGGAATGTAAAACAAAGACCAGTAAAAGTATTTAGGTTAACAACAAGCATTCCCTTTATTGGTATAGTGTTGCGGCTTGTCAGGAACCAGCATTTACTATAGCAGATACATAAACACAGATGTTCCAAGTCCAGAAGCTGTTTTTTCCTCATGCCAATTGGCACATGTTATGAAAAGCTAGTCTCGCCATATGTTTCCTTTCTCACTGGCAGTAAACTACAGTTCTCAACCTCATTAGAATGCCTTCGACGGCTGTTATGTCCCAAAGGTGTAATATTTTCAGACGTCTTCTCTACCAACATCACCTAGTCTGAACCTGTTGTACACTCATGCTCATAGTGCAATGCTCAGGCCCTACGTTACATAGCCTGCAGTGATAAAAACGTGCAAAAGGATGGTGCATTGAGCTCTTTTAGTTCATTAAAAAAAATAACCCTTTAGTTTTTACAGCTTTTCTTTCAGTAACCAGAAGTGCCTGCTGAACTGACTTAAAGGTTTCAAATACAGACATGTTTGACAGGTAGACATTGGGCATGAAATATGGTTCTTGAAAGTGTGACAGTCTACATTTTATTCAAGACACAAACATAGCGTCATGCTTTGATTTTTTTAGGGGTGTGCAAATCAGTGGAGTTTAGCACCTTCCAACTATACATATATATTTTTAAACTTTGTCTACAAAAGGGGGTCCTCTGCCACTCAAGTATAATGCTCACTGCCACGGATGGCTGTGAGCATGCCAATCACGGGCTGTGTTTTACTAGTTTTCAATGAAAGTCCTTGAAAAGATTAACACCAGGCATCCTTGCTATATTTTTTCCTTTTGTAACTTAAATTTGTTCTGTGCTTTGTGTTTACCCAATACTTTGACCCCTGAGAGCTAGTGATCCTCCAAAAACTTTAATTTGAGGATCTGAGGGCATCTGAGGGTATCACAGGTGAGGGTAATTTCCAAATGGGAAAAGGTAACTGTTTCACGTTTGGTGTTTCTGGAATCCTAATTAAAAATCCTAACTTAGGGTGAAGTCGAATTTTAAATTAGAATTCTGAAAATGACTCTTACAAAGTTGACATTTTCTTGCCTTAGCCACTTGGTACCTGCAGCATGTCTCTGGGCCACATGACTGGGTGTGGGTGACAGTTGTGCTTTGTGTATTTATCTTACACAGCTACTCACAATGGGACTTTAGGAGTGGCTGAATGGACTATCACTGACAGAAAGAGAGGGAGGAGCTAGTCACAGCCCCACTTACACTTGCAAAGACTGTGTTCTGCCTCCACACAATGGGCTGCATACCCCCTGTAGTTATTCTAGAGCCAGGGCCTGGAAGGCAGAGCATCTGTTCACTTCAAAGGCGTGCCTCTAGAAGTTTCTCCCCTCTTCAAAGGCACAACTGTGTATAAAAGAAGGGCCTCAGGCACCAGCACTTCAATACATTTCTGGACCTGTGGATACTCTGCTAGGAAGAAGGACTACTGTGCTGCTACAAGGGCTGCCACTCTGCTGCCCTGCTGTTGTGACCCGCTGCCTGCTGGTCTCTTGCCTGGGGAGGAAGAAATGGACCTGCAACTTCATCTTGTACCCAGGCCCCCAGAGGGACTCAAAGGGCAAGTCCGCTGGCCTCTTGAACTGAGCCTCATGGACATAAAAGGCTTCCCAACCAACTACTGGTCCCAGCTGCAGTGAGATCCTGACCTCCAAGTGTTGCCTCTTTGGTCGTGGACCCTTGATGTGGCTCATGGGCTCTTGAAATCAACCTTTTGGGCTGGACTGTTTACACTGGAACCACGCTGCTCACATTGAATTTTAGCGCAAGCCTCTGCCAGCAAATCTCTTTGCACGGCAAGCATTGATCACCCACGAGGATCACCAATGCAAAGCACCAGGCTGCTTATCCTCGACGCCCAGCCTGCTCTTAGCACCACTCGGGCACCACCTGAGATGCTCTTCGTACTCCCTGTGACCCTCTCCAATGTGAACGGGACTCTTGGAACAAAACCTGTGCTTTGGGACTGTATCTGATCTACGCTCAATCGCAGTTGGCCTGAACTTTTGATTTTGACTTGGTCTAGTGCCACCAGATTGCTGTGGTTGGCGCTTTTTCCTTTTAGGCACTATTTTACATTTTATTCTGTAACAATTCATAACTCCGGTTCTACTTAACAGATTTTTGTTGTTTTGGTCTTGTTATATTTATTAAATTAAGCTCTATTTTCCTAATGTGGTGTGAAATGTTTTTGTTTGGTGTTTTCACTCTTTTACAGTTTGAAGTGTTGCACAAATACTTTACAAAGTGCCTATAATGTAAACCTGACTGCCCTGTGCCAAGCTACTATGGAGTTGACCAAAGGTTAATTTGCAGTGTGCTTGTGCCTTACCTTGACTAGGATGGTGGTTGCTGCTTCACTAGGACTTACACCCCAGTCAACCGGTTACTCATTTTCTAACATGCACATTGTTCAGAACCTTAGCTACCTTGCATGGCTCAGAAAGTGTGGTGCCTTTACTCCTCCTAAGTTCAGGTGTGAAAACCTAAACCAAGTCTTCCACTGTCTATGTGGGTATTTAAACCCTATGCGAATGATCTGATGAGTGGCTCTGGAGGTCCGGTATTTATACATGGTGCCAGACTTTGTGTGTGAGGACTCCATGTCCTTTCCCTACATTGGTTTCTCTAAAGTTATTTCCCCTCCCCTGTCAATGCTCCAAAATGTCTGGGGAAATGGTGACAAAAGGCAGTGCAAATGATTAAGGCACCCTTTGTATCTCTTCTGTTTTTTACCTACTTCTCTTAAGAGGTCCTCTCTTTCCAGAACATATTTGTTTCTTTGAAACCAAGAATGAGCTATATTTGTTACTGGCTCCCTTTCTTTGAGGGAGACTAAAGGTGATACCCCCATTAACAGAGTGTAGAGTGGTGTGATATGCCCACCCCCTTCCAGTTCTTTAGAAAAAATGGGGCAGTCCAGTACCTTGGGACCTGGGTAAGTGAATAATGTAACCGAAAAATGTTTTGGTCTCTCTGGGGGAAGGATATTAATTGACCTCCACGACAGTGGTTGTACCATAAATAACTTTCTGTACCGATGAGGTTTGTGAGTAATATATCACATCTATTAGAAACTTAAATTCAACATTAGGAAGGATTTCCAAGACACACCTGGTAGATATCTCTTCACGAAGTTATACCCCTCTAAACACAATAACCATTTAGAAATTCTTTATGTAGTGTGATCTGAAATCTTGATGAAGAATACACAAATAAGGTGTGTATGATCAGTGTGGATTGTGAATTGCATGGTCCACAGGTAGAACTAAAAGTGTTTTACAGTCTAACAACAGGTGAAGGCTTCGCCCTCCACTACAAATAACTGTATTCTGTTCTTTTCAGTGTCCTCAAGGCAGACACCACAATACATTCCTTATCATCCACAGTATGGGAGAGGATGCTTCCCAACCCTTAAGTGCTGGCATCAGTGGTGAGAATGGAATGATCTTCCCTTTTATGTCAAAACATTGCAGTGTGCTGGCATGGCTATTTCATAATTGATAGCCCTAGAAGCTTTCTTAACAATCTTCATTTCAATAACAATGTGATCCTTTTAAAATCTTCTTAGACAGATCTATAATTTTTGCAAAACCTTTTACAAAGATGGAAGACTATTCTTCCCAAACATGGAATGATTTAAACTGGTCTTAATCCTGGGGCATAGGGGCTGCTTTGACTGCCTCACCTAAATAAAATGTAGGTTTAATTCCTTCATGGGAGATGGTGTGTCCTTAATAATTGACTGATACCACCCCGATCTGACATTAGTTTTTCCTAATGTTGAGACCTGCAGATGTCAGGCATCTTAGTATATTTCTCAGGTTTTTACTTTGTTTACCCTCATCTTCACCATAAAGCAGTATATCATCCTGAAAGAAAATTACTTTAGGGAGATCTTTTAGAATGTGCAGCATGGTTCTCTGGAAGTGTGCTGCAACCAATGGCAGCCCAAAAGGCATGCAACAGAACCTGTATGCTCCCACTGGTGTATTGAATGAGGTGAGATGTTTAGATTTTGGGTAAAGGTTCACTTGGTGATAGGCAGAGGATAATCTGAACATGCTGAAACCACAGGAATTATCTGCCACATTAAGAACTCCATTTCATTTAGGGGGAGGTGTTGATAGATTGTAAATCTGGCCATTCATGTTATAATCAATGGCCAGATTTACAAGGCCCTAGCGCCTCTTAGCTCCACACTAGTGTCATTTTTTAATGCTAATGTGGCCTTAAGGAGGCCATTCCACTTCACCATATTTACAAAGTGTTGCAATGCTTTTATTCACCATCTTGCACCCCCTTATGCCACATTATGCGTGCACCAGGAATAATGTATGCAAGTGGGGCTTTTCCCCATAGGGAGGCCCGTAAAAATGGTGCACTGAAACTTACAACATTTCTCTGCGTCATTTTTCACATCATTTTCAATGCCTGCTCAGAGCAGGCGTTAAAATGATGTGCCCGGGCCTCCCTTTATTTTGCAGAATTAGCGCCAATGATGATGCTAATTTAGCAAATTACCACAATAGCGTCATAAATTATGATGCTATTGTCCTAAAAGGTGCCATATTGTAAATACAGCGCACACTTGATGTTGTTAGGGGGACACAAGCTGGTGTAAGAAAAGTGGTGCATCACAGCTAATGCACCACTTTCTTGTAAATCTGGCCCTAAGACCGCACAAATCTACAAAAAGCTTTATTCCCCTACAACCCAATTAGTTAAAACCACAGGGCAAGACACTCTGATGCTTGAGTATGTTCAATTACACCCTTTAGCACTAATCTGTTGAGCTCTTCTAGGAGTTTCCTCATGGGAAGTGGAGCAGTGTAAACAGTGTGTACCTCTGGGGTTGCACTGGCGCTAGTGCAACTCAAATCAGTAATAAGTGGCACATGCTATTTACTAGCCCATTGAGAAAATTGGTTTGCACTAGAAACATGCTCTTTTCACAACGCAAAAAGTGCTTTTCACCTTTTTGCTTCAAGGTTGTGTTACTGTGGGAGATCATCAGAAACACTTTTAGATTTTGACTCAAAGCCTGATCTACTAAGATAGCCAGACTCTCCTTTGTGTCAAAAACAAATGCTTGCCTGAAGTAGTTACAAACAAAGAGAAATGTGCTAATGTTTTCCTAAAAAAACATGGTGCCTCACATTTGTGCTGCAATGCCTAGCACTCTTCCAAAGCATGGGATGCTGAGTTTGAGTATGCGTAGGAACTTGCATTTGAATTGTATGCTCCAGTACAAATCCTATGCTAGACAGAGCAAGCTCACCTCTGCACCGTGGTGAAAGGCTGTGCATCATGCAAGCCACCCTTGTATGAGCTCCAGCACAGGTAGTGACACCAGCAGCAGGCCTAACTTTATTTTCTCCCTTGTACAACCCACTGCAGCAAACTTGGATAATGCGATGCATTATGTGAAATATGAATAAATATATGCCCACAACTTTACGACATAGTGATGAATGGCCTTCTAATAGGGAGGCACATAGGATCACCTCTTCTGGATACACAAGGACATGTGGAAAGCAAACTGAATTTGGTGGTAAGAAAAATGCTCTTCACTGCGTAGTGGCTTCTGGAGTAGCACATGCAGCAGTAAGGCATGTAAAGTGTACTGATTTTCCAGGACGTCATATTTATAAGTTGCAGTACAGAATATGAATATGATTGAGTGCTTGGAGACATCTTATTAACAGTGGAATCTGGGAGTGAGGGAATATGCTTTTCTGAAACATAGCATAATCCAGGTGTGTTAGTGCAAGTTAGATAACTACTTGGACTGTATAAGCAGGAGAAAGCAGTTGAAAGTTTCTCTTCAAGAGATTAAGCGAATAGAATCCTTTTTTTCGTAAATATTTTATTAAGGTTTTAGGTGCTTAATACAGCATAAAACTTATAACAATACAGTCACACAGTTTCTGACCTTTTTATGGGCCTGTTATACATAAAAATGTGAACGAAATTTTCTGAAAACGCCATCTTTGGACACATTGGGGGTCATTCCGACCCCGGCGGGCGGCGGACGCTGCCCGCCGGGCGGAAACCACCCAAAGACCACACCGCGGTCAAATGACCGCGGGGGTCATTTCAACTTTCCCGCTGGGCCGGCGGGCGATCTCCAAAAGATCGCCCGCCGGCCCAGCGGGAAAGCCCCTGCAAAGAGGAAGCTGGCTCCGAATGGAGCCGGCGGATTTGCAGGGGTGCGACGGGTGCAGTGGCACCTGTCACGATTTTCACTGTCTGCTAAGCAGACAGTGAAAATCTTTGTGGGCCCCCAGGGGACCCACGACACCCGTTCCCGCCAGCCTCTTCCTGGCGGTGTAAACCGCCAGGAACAGGCTGGCGGGAAGGGGGTCGAAATCCCCATGGCGGCGCTGCAAGCAGCGCCGCCATGGAGGATTTCCTGGGCCAGGGGAAAAACGGCGGGAAACCGCTGGTTCCCCTTTTCTGACCGCGGCTTTACCGCTGCGGTCAGAATGGCCCGGGAAGAACCGCCAGCCTGTTGGCGGTGCTTCCTCTGCCCTCCACCCTGGCGGTTTGAAACCGCCAGGGTCGGAATGAGGGCCATTATTATTTCCTTTCCCTTAATGACACATGCGCGATAAGAAGACTTTGAATTTAATGATTTGTTTCAAATCATTCCAGAAAACCTATGTGAAGCCCCACAGTTTTCAGAACGGTTTGGGGAACCCAGACCACAACCTGTGTACATCATCCTTTCTGCTACCATACATCAATTTTTATTATTTCATCATGCATCAACTTATGGTGCAGCCGGCTTCTCCACTTTTCAGCCATAACTCTAAGAGCCACCACTGAAAAGATAATCACAATTTAGGATAAACGGAAATGTCCATATCACCTCAATTCCCCAAAAGAGCTCTCTTTGGAGCCAACAATGTGGGTGTATCTCTGACCTCATGCATTTTTACCATAATACCCTTCCAGAAAAGTTGTAACCTCAGTTGTTACCATAAAATATGAATGTTCTCTCTAGGCCACATCCCCTCAAATATGCTGTTGTAGGAGAGTACCAAAAACCCAAAGTTGCATTTGACAGTAATATATTCTATACAGTACTTTAAATTGAACCAATTGGAATCCGTCCCCAAAATACATATTCTCAGGTGCATGAGTCTTCAAACACTACTCATCAGTTAATTTCCCCAGGTCGTCTGTTCGAATTCAGCTGTTTCTCTGTTGGGATACTATACACTAGACTCTTTTCTGCCCTGTCTCTGGGTATTTTTGGATGTCAACTCCTGTAAAACTCTTCATCTTCAATCAAAAACTTCCATTATTGACAATGTCTTTTGTGCTCTTTGTGGCTTTTTCTTCTTAACTGGGACCATCATAAGGAGACACATGACAGGTTCATGTGTACAATAACTGCAAAGTGGCACTCTAACTATTGCTGAGATACAGGGCTGATTTGGAGCAATACATTTTAAATCCAGAAATCCTACCATATATTTTAAAAATATAGAACAATCTCTTGTTTGGCTTAACCAGATCCACAACATATAATGGAATGTCAAATCCAATGGCAACGACAGCAAAGAACTTTTCAATATTGTTAGGGAATTCTCCAACCTGGCTGCAAGCGAGAACAACATCACGCGTTCACAAGAGCTATGAGACAACCTCGCTGACTTCCTCCATGGCAAGATCGCAACTATATACAGAAACGTTGAACCCAAACCTACACCTACGGTTTTCCTCAAAAGATATGTCTCCACTGCAACCTACGTAAACCACAGACTGACCACCTGGAACCTCCTCTCCACCTAGGACACCACCTCCATCATGAAATCCATCTACGCAGGAGCTCCCACAGACCCATGCCTACACTGCATCTTCAACCTGGGAAACCAAATGATTGGCCAGGTACTCACCACCCTGCTTAACACCTCAATCACCACCGCAACATTTCCCAACACCTGGAAACATACCAAAGTCAGACCCTACTCAAATAGCCCCCCACCAACCGAGTAAACTCAAAAACTACTGGACAACCTTGTTGCTCCCGTTTGTAGCTAAGGTACTGGAAAACATTATCTATAAGAAACTCACAACACACCTGGAGCAGAACCAGCTACACAACACCTTCCAATCTGGCTTCTTCAGCAATCACAGCACCAAGACCGCCCTAATTGCAGCCACCAATGACATCCAAACCCTCCTCAACCGAGGAGAAACAGCAGTCCTAATCCTCCTCAACATCTTGGCTGCCTTCAACACTGTATTCCACCACACGCTGATCGAAAGACTCCAGCACATCGGCATCCAAGAGAACAGGATCAGATGGATCACCTACTTCCTCACTGGAAGAACACAGAGGGTCCGCCTGCCACCTTTCTCCTCCGAACCCAAGAATATCGTCTGCTGTGTCCCCCAGGGGTCATCCCCCAGCCACACACTTTTCAATGCATACATGACCCAGTCGGCCAACATAGTCAGATCTCACTGTCTCAACACAATATTCTATGCAGACAACACCCAACTCATCCTCTCACACACTGGAGACCCTACCACCAACAGGACCAACTTCCACAGATGCATGCCAAGCGTTGCAGACTGGATGAAGAACAACTGCCTGAAGCTGAACATGGACAAGATGGAAGCACTGATCTTTCACAACAGCAGAAACTCATGGAACGACTCCTGGTGGCCATCAAACCTTGGACCCACACCCTCTGAACATGCCAGAAACCTCAGATTGCTCATTGACAACAAGCTCACCATGAAATCACAGACTACCGCTACCTCCTCTGCCTGCTTCCTCACTGTGTGCATGCTACGTAAGTACTTCATGTGGCTACCCCTGCACATGAGATTCAGTGTGACACAAGCCTCATCACCAGACAACTGGACTTCGCCAACGCTCTCTATATAGAAATCACAGCACACCTCCTACAGAGAGTTATAACCATACAGGATGCTGCAGCCAGGCTCATCTTTGACTTCCATTGACGAACTGGCATCACACACTACCTCAGGAATCTCAACTGACTCCCAGTACAAAAGAGATGGCAATTCAAGCCGCTAACTCATGAGTAGCATCTTCCTCAGCCAGGGTACTCACCAATGACTACCCCACACACAAAGCCGTGTATTACATGTCTTTATTTGTATGTGTGTAACTGCAAAACCAACATACTAAACCTGCATTCACTTCACCGTGCTCTAATACTTACGTCACTGTTCTATGGAGTCCATCAGGAGCCAAAAGTGTTCTGTCATTAATAACTCACACAACACTACGCACACAAGTCTCTTCACAACCAAGGACCTGCCTTCCTCAACCTTCGCTTGAACTTAAACCAAGTGTTGAGAAGATTACCCTCCACCTCCTTATCACTTATCCACATTCCCCTTATCTACCGAAGCAGAAGTGGAGGACCCTCCTTCTCCTACATTTCAGCAAATACCTGGAACAGCCTCCTCATGGAGCCTAGGACCATCACCTCACTTCTGGAATTCTGAGGGGCCCTCAAGACCTGACTGGTTGAATGAGCCTCTGGAACCTCTAAGTGCCCGAATACCCAATTGGATGGTTAGCTATGCTTCATAAATCCTGATTGATTGATTAAAGTCCATTTAGTTTTCCAGTGAATACTACAATCAAGCAGGCCAAGAGCAACAAAACTAAAACAGACTTCTGATCTTCCACAGGTAGAATAGTGTTCTGAAGTAAGTGCCTGGAGGTGCCATGTTTATGCCTGGCACAAGCTAGTTCATGGGAATGTCTGCTGGGCATCCCTAAACAAATGAGGTAGAAGTTCCTAAGACCAACCGGACCCGCTTTGGGCATTTTCAACACGACATATGTTTTCGGCCACACTAAATTTGGTCTCTGAAGGCTGTGTGTGTGGGGGGTAGGGGAGTGAACTATGGTAATCGTAGTGTCCTCCCCCATCTAACATTACCATCCTGATTGTGGCAGCCACTGTACCTCCAATTAACCCAGAGACAGACATCTGGTAAAACAAAGCAAGGTTTTCCAGAAAGCAGTCAGTGGAAACATAAGAATTGTGTTGGCATCCTGTTTCTCTTCCCTAATAAAAATAGATGTTTAATTATTTTTCTAACAAGTCCCATTCCTAAAATACAGAGTTCGGATTATCTAATCTGTACTCTGGTTTTCTACATAGGATAGCTTAGTCACTATAAGAAAATGTTTACATTAAATTGTCATGCATGTTCTACTTTTGAATATCATGCAACCTGCCTTGTGGGTGACAAGGCCTACATAGGGGTTACATATTAATATTTAAAGGGGAGGTTTGGCTTTCAAAGGGGTTTATTTCAACAGGTTGAACAGCAGTTTTTACATTGTTTCAGTAAGGTTACACTTGTGGTGCTGAAGCTATGTATTACACTGTCATTGTAGTGGATGGCAGAATGTGTACCAATTAACTTACAGGCCCTGGGTAAATTTTGTGTTTTATACTAAGGATTTATGGGGAAGTTAAATATACCAATTAGGACTGCACTGATTCAACCATGTTTAAAGGGACTGTGCCTGAGTGTAGCAAACCTGACTTCTTGGCAGATGCCCCCAATTGTTTGCCTCCATTTGAACTGCTAGATGCTCGTTTTTGGACTCAGTTAGTGTACTGAGGCCTGCTAACCAGGCCCCAGTACCAAGGCACTTTACCTTAAATTGCATGTTGAATTGCATAGGCCAATTGGTAAGCACCTTACCTCCGCTGTAAGTCCCCAGTAGATGGCACCCAGGGTACTCAGGACAAGGGTGGTAAAGGGGGTACCAGGGCTGCAGCACTGATTGTGCCACCCTGAGTACCCCAAGTAAAAGAGAGACTGCAGAGCTGCCATGTCAGCTTGCACAAGCACCCTGCTGCTCGAGTGAGACTCTGCCCATACCAGTTGTAGGCAGAGTCCCTGTTACTGCACATGGACAGGTCAGTCACCCCAAAGGCACTGTTCCATGAGTGAGGGAATATGTGCAGGAGCACATATGCCCCCATGCTGGCATCCAAAACACGAAGCCAGCACAAGTAACCATCGGTCCATTGGATAAAATGGGCTGGCATCTAACCACTGCTCAGATGTCCAGTTCTGCAATGGCCCAGCTGAACCTCATCATGTTTGGTATCAAACACAGTGTTTTTTAACTCTTAACATGATGCCCATGTTTAGGATTAAAAAGCAGATGCACAGGTGGCACCCTTAGAGGGTGCCAACCAAGTTATCAAGTCCTATATTGTTTTGGCGGGCTCTCCCGAGCCGCTGCTGCCACAGACAAGAGTATGACCTCCTGCCAGTCGTGCTAGCACCTTGGCAGGACATAAGACAAAGGGCCTAGACAGAAAGGAGGTCACACCTACTTCCTCCCAGGCTGGCTAGGGAGATTAGCATCTGGGTGGTGAGCCTCAAAGGCTTCCCCCACCTTTGATGTGCCGAGAGCTGTCCTCCCAGTGGAGGACTAAGACCTTCCTGCCCTGCTTGGCCAGGCAGATGGGAAATTAGCTATGGAAGAGCCAGGCATCTCCCTCAAACTAGCCACACCTATGAGGTGGGCTAGGAGGTCTGCACAGCCAAGGAAGAGTTCTGTCATCTTGGCAGACCCTAACAACAGTGGGTTCTGGGTAGAAAGTGATGCACTCCCCAAAGGAAGTTGTCACTGCAGGGGGGGACTAGCTGAAGGGACAGTAGCCCATTGGGCTCTCCTGGCACCAGATCTTAAATCTTTCTTGAAAAAGAAGACAGAAGCACAAAGAGACGTCTGCACTAACAACAGGAACCCTTCCCCAGTGCAAAGAAGAGGACACAAAGTGACCTAAGCGGCCAGTACTGGAACTGAGTGCCTTAAGTGTGCTGGAGGTGAAAACTCATTGGTCTTGACCAGAGGGACCCCCATGGACACCAAAACTCCAAGGAAGACTCCCCCGACTGGTGGCACCAGACCCCTGCAAGTTTCAGGAATAAAGAAGGGCTGACATCGAAGAACTGCAACCTGCCAGGCTCTGAGTACCTGAGCGTCCAGAAACTCAGTGTCCAGATTCTATGGAGTAGGAGTGAGGCCCGTGCCAAGTTTCAAGTCTCTACTCCCTGCCAAAATATGACATAGACCATCATTGCAGCTACCAAGGCTTTTCTGTTGCCTGGCCGGAAACTGACAGCCACATGACGTTTACCAACTCCAAGGCGCCCCCCTCAGCATAGAGACCAACATCGCCAGAGACCCCTTTCCTGTGGGATTGCAGCCTGAAGTAAGTGACTTAGTCTGGAGCAGCAAAGCAATTTGTCACAGCCAGCCTGGTGATTGACAGCTAGGAACTTCGTCTGCACCTGGAGCCACCGGATGAGGGGGTGAAGATCCAAGTGTCAATTCCTGGTACTGGCCCCCCAAAGACCTCTACATCCAAAAGGTAGGTTGTGAGTCCACCCCCAAGTCCAGTTTTGCAATGGAATGCAAAATGCACCAGCCACTCCGGACTGTTCAGCACCAAGGACAGTCAAGTCACCCCTGCGACCGTACTCCCTGGGCAAGGTAACAAACGTCTGACTGTTGAATCTTGGTCTAGGTCCCCACAGAACCGTAGGTTCCCATGGGTTCATCTGAACTCACCCTACAAGTGCCCGAGTGCGCACTGCTATTTTCCACATTGCCTTCAAAGGAAGCCCTTTAAACCTACAAAGCACTGCATTTTCTAAAGACTTAAAAATTCACAACTCCGGCTGTACAAAAGGTTTGGTGTCTAAATTATGATTAAAATCAAATCAATTTTTCTAAATTGGTGTTGGATTTCTTTGGAGTCGTGTCATTTACTTATCGTCCATATTGGTAATGTGGAATGCTTTA
The DNA here is from genome assembly GCF_031143425.1 of Pleurodeles waltl. Lineage (NCBI taxonomy): Eukaryota > Metazoa > Chordata > Amphibia > Caudata > Salamandridae > Pleurodeles > Pleurodeles waltl. The sequence goes on from NC_090437.1 coordinate 968,658,027, forward strand.
CACATGTTTCTCCAAGTAGCCTGACTGCTCTTTGCCACACTACCATGACTGAGCTAGGATTTGCTGAGAGTGAATTCAAGGTCCACTACTGGGTATTGTGTTGGTATTCCATGGTAAGACTACCTAGTCATACCATAAAATACCTTCACCTTGCTACACTGTGAACAGACACTTTACATCTAGTTAGCAGGTTTAACATGCACAAAATTCTAAAGCCAGCAAAAATATAGGGTCCAGGTAAAGGTAAAAGAAACAGGGTGATCACTCAGTAAAAGCGGATTTGCTAAAAGGGCTCTTACCTCTCCAGGATCAACTCACTTGTGTGCCCTGCTGCATCAGGGAAGCTGCAATAAAATGAATTAAATGCTTGTTCTACCTTACCATTCCCGTTTGCTCACTCTATTCAATGTTTAATATAATCTCCCTTTGAGAGCTGTGGAACCGAGCAATGGCATTATTATCTCCCTTTTAATCCTCCCCTTTTAGCGGCAGACCTGAATCTGGAGAATCAATTCCATTTCCATCTCTGTAATCTCGTCATTCTCTCATTTTTTTTCTCCAAGGTCTTCAAGATTTTCTGACTTCTGTTTACAACTTTAAATGGTATCTATAACACCACTACAACATCAACAGTCCAATATTTTCTAGAATAGAGATTCCCAAACTGCCAGTGGTTTGCAAGCCGAATTTTAGTGAGTAGTGAAAGTCCAAGCAATAAAAAAGATGCCATTATTTAATCACATTTACTTTACCTCATAGACAGAGGCCATATATTTTCAGACAAACTGCTGTTTTTGTTTTTTAAAACTTTATCTCGTGATTTTCAACACACCATACAATAGGAATTGCAAGAGAGGAGCACAATGCGCCAGTAGTTCAGTGACAATGAATCAGCAATAAACAACATTGAAAATGTTGGAATAGGGGAAGTAGGCTCATACATGACACCATGTAGTGTGACCAATCACCTCATGTTGGGGCAGACAGGGTAGGTTAAGGTTTAGCACATGCCATGTTTCTTACATTCCCTACAATGGAACATCTAACGCTAGTAGATAATCCCTCAGTGGTTGGTAAATATTTTTGGTCTGAACTCAATAGGCTGGGTAGTCGCTAGTGTCATTACAGTAAATAAGACTTTTCAACCCCATATTTTTTTTAGGAGAGTGTCTGCTTCCCTAATGCAGGGCTATCACCCGCTTGGCTAGGAGTAGGGCTATGGCCAGAAAGCGTCTCACATTGTTAAGGACATCAGCTACGTAGCCCACAAGGGCCAGGAGAGGGCTGGGGTGAAGCGGGATGCCCAGCATTAAGGAGAGACTGGCAAACACTTCACTCTGGTAGGATGCTATATGTGTGGGAAGTCTGCCTGCGGGGCAATGCATTTGGAACAATTAGAGAGGCAGTAGGTATCAATACAGACCAATGATGCAAGTGTGACATAGGCTCTACATAAGAACTTGAAATGGTAGAGCTTATGACAATGGATGAAAGAGACTGGTCGGGCTTGTGTACAGCAGGTGTTATAAATTTTGTCAGTAAGTTGGCACCCTATATCCGTTTCCCAAGTGTCCCAAAGCTTTGCATCCAGGGATGGAAGAAGGCTCACGCATGTGTGATAAAGTTTGAAAATCAGTCTTGTACCTGAGTCATCGATGATAGCAAGTGTTAGCTATGTGAAGTCATCTGGACTAGTGGGTATGATGATAATTGGCACGTAAGGTGCTTTGGAGGCACCTAAGTACAAAATGGTCCAGGTAAGTTGCACTCATAAACCAGTTGTCCTATGTACAGGAGAATACATGGCCACCCAGGAGCACATCTCCAAAGGTGTGGAGGCCAAGTGTATTCAATGTCCGTTGCACTAGCTTCTCCTGAGTGATGGGAAGCCACAGGCTCTGGGCTAGTTGTATTTCAGGGGAATAGGGTACACCTCTGTCAAGGAGACGAGTGAGTTTGCGCTATGCCCAGCTTATAGTGGAAAGAGTCCTGCATAGCTTTGAGGTCTAGTGGGATGCCTAATGGGAGCAGCACCCAAAATGGTGTTGGGTGGCCAGGTCTCTTTCAGGAATGGCATAGGAAAGACGTGTGTCGGGGTGATACCAATGATGGGCAAATTGGCATTGTGCTCCGAGATAGTACAATTGGAGATGGGGGACCACGACCATGCCACGTTCATACGGGAGAATCATTACTTCCCATCGGATGTGGGACTGTTTGTCCACCCATGTGTAAGCTGCAATAGCAAACTGTGAAGAGTAGCAAAAAAGGAGTTAGTGAGGGGTATGTGTATGTTCAAAAATAAATATAGAAATTGGGACAGTAAGACCATTTTAACTATGGCGATACAACCAGCCAAGGAAAGTAGGAAGCGATTCCAGTGGTTCACCTGGGTTGTGAGTCTTTCCACCACCGGTCAGTAGTTCAAAGGACTGACTTGCTTCTTATCACGATGTATGTGCATACGGAGGTATCAGACTGAGTCAGTGCACTATTTGAGGGGGAATTTGCTCAGCACAGGGGTAGTCACATCTGTTAGGGGAAAAAGTTTGGACTTCTCCCAGTTGATTTGCAAGCCGGAAAATTTGCCAAAACTGACTATTTCATAGAGCACCAGCGCCAATTATCGTGTGGGTTGCGCACAAACAGCAGGATGTCATCGGTGTATAGCGAAAGTAGTAGGGGACCAGTGCTGAACTGCTATCACCTATGTAGATGCTCCTGTTGTAGGTGGTGTACTAGGAGGTCCATCGTTATAATGAAAAGCAGTGGTGACAAAGGGCACCGCTGTCTTGTCCCTCTAGCTACAGCGAAGGAAGGGGACAGTGTGCCATTCTTTCATATCCGGGCTGTTGGTTGAGGAACTGCTGCTTTAATAACATTGGAGTTGGCGTTTACAAACTCTTCTAATTTTTGCAGAAAGGGAAAGAAAAGTAAAGTGAATTATGTAACAATCTTTCTGGGTTACAGAGAGTGTGAAAGGAAACGCTGAAGGATGCCATTTTTTTGTAACACAAAACAAAATGCAAATTCCTGTAAATGAACTGTGCAATTAGGAGTGGAAAAATGAAGCATTTATTGTGACTCTTAAGTGTAATGGAAACTGAGATTTTAATAGGATCAAAACAAATCGAGACACTTTACTTGGTGATTCACAAATGATAAATATTCACTGAAACCCGATTATGATTTTATCAGTAAAACTATATGTCAGAGAAAATTGAGTGGGATGTCAATGGAAAATGTGCTGTCTGTAAATGATAGTGCTCCCACGCGATTTTAGTAACATTAAAAAATCCTCTGCCTTATGTCCATTAAACCTACATGGGTCATGGAAGTTTGTTGTTCTAAAAAAGTGAGTTGTGGTTCTAAAAAGTTCGGGAAGCACTGCTCAAGAAAGTACTTATCTGTCATTGCAGTGAGGTGTTACACTATTTGAAGTATTGTAATTCCCAGGCATTCATTCACCAACTATCCCATTCACATTCATTTTACTGGCTAACCAAGCAAAGAGCCAGCCTGCCAGTCTCATTTACTGTGTTGTCTAGTAGTATAGTCTCTGCAATCAATAAGTCACAGCCATTGCATGAGAACACCAAATTTAGAATTTCGATGCTACAGGTTCCCAAGCATGTACATCAGCTAGCACTTTGGTTTTGAGGCTCTAAGTATTATTCTCCGCTCCCAGATTCCTGTTGTGTGTCAAACTGACCCTCCATGTAGTCTTAATGCACATTTTTCTAATGAACTCCTTAAAGTCTTCCCATTCGATAAGGACATCACCAGTGGAGCCTCCACTAGTCTGAAAGTGGTGCCTTATCTGATCCACAGTACTACACTTGAAGGTTTTGTCTCCTAGAGAGTTTAATTATAACCTCCAATTTGGAATACTAACAATGTATCATCCTCAAGCCAATTGTGCAGTCAGAGGGCTGTGGTCAGGGCGGAACATCCTAGATACTCAACATGGTCGACCAACCCCTGCAAGTAAGAGGAGTGCAGGAACATGTCAAGTCTAGAGTGTAATTCATGAAGTGTTAAGTAAAATGAGACCTCAAGCTCTCTCAGATGTTACGTACCTGTTAAGTCATCGAGTTTTCAAAGCCTTCTAATATTTTCTCCTCATTTGTATTAGGTAGTGGTGAGTGTGATCTGCCCCTAATTACAGCAGCAATGCAGTTAGTCACTAGGTAGAGATCTGCAATGACACCAAGGTATGTAACTTTAATGAGCCTTGGAATATGGGGCATATTTACAATATTTTCACACAGGGCAGCGCTGCAAGCCTCCTTGCTGCGCTGCCCTGCATCAAAAGAAAAGGGCAGGAATGCACCATATCTATAAGATACAGCACGTTTTTGTCCCTTTCCCCTGCACTGGTGCACAATGGGCTGCCATGTGCCAATGCAGGTACCCTTGCACCATGGTGCAACGGTGTCTGCATTGCAGGGATGATTGTTTTTGTGCAGGAAGAGACATCTTCCTGCACAAAACTAATTATGGGAGACGTTTTCCTCTTCCTATGTGTGCTGCAGAAAGGTATGAAAGGTATTTCTCCTCTTTGCACCTCCCTTATGCCTCTACTGGGGAGGCATATGCTTTTGACGCATTCCCAGGTTTACAAAATCTTCTAAATCTGGGAATTTGTCAAATGCTAAGGGTATTACAATGGGAACACCCACCGTAATGCCCATGGCATGCCTCCATACCACAGGGTAAATCAACGCAGTGACTTGCGCTGCATTGACTCTGTCCATATTTACAATGCCATGCAAAGCCACACAGGGTGGCTTTACTTGGTCTTATAAATACAGGTTTGCAATGTGTGCCGCTGGGCCATCCCAAAAAGTGATGTTCCGACGGAGCAAATGGGCTTTTTAAAATGCCCCTTAATATGTAAGTTATTAAAAGCCTTTATACACACCATCACCAGTGGATCTCCATTAAGTGTACCCTCCACAGCACATATGTAACTTCTATGTTCATGATATATAATGATATACAAAGGTAGCATCTTGCATAATCCTTGTAAGTACCCTTCCGGTATGCAATGAACTTACAAAAATTGTTGCCCTGCCCCATCTCCTCTGTGACTTCATGCTTTGTGATTTGTACAAGTAGTTTCTTGGTAACAAGCAATTTATATACATCACTTGTTCATATAGGTGCTTATTTTCTTTCTTTTCATATAATTCAAAAAACCCTTTACATTCCACTTTATGATCTTGTATTTAATTGTATGACTTGAAACAGTCTACTGGGTGTCCTTCAGTCAAATGTGGCCCTCTGTCACTGTCATTCCTAATGTCTACTATTATGGTCATTGACGCTATTCCAAATACTTCAAAATTCAAAGAATAGCCCCACCATGGTATGGTATGAAAATAAACTCATTCAACAAAACACATATTCCTGTAAAAGACATTCAAATCCCACCACAGGGGTTCCGATTAGGTGGAATGGTTGAGTTTATTCGTAAATATCCTTGCATAAACCTGTCATTCCTGTCATCCATGTACAGGTGTAAACACACATTTTCCATATTGACGGTCAGCCTACAGTGCTGATTCCATTTACCATTTCAGAAGAAGCTCTGAGCACTTTGATTGGACATACTTAATCACCCTCTATCCATAGAGAGAAACACATGATCCCTTCTACAACATTGCATGAGGAAAAGTTTACAGTAAGTGTTCTGCCATCATGGTGTAACCAGTAGTAACAGTTAGGTATAATATGGCCTGATTTAAAACTCAGGGGATGGGTTACTCTGTCACAATGGTGATGGAATCCTGTCCACTGAAATCTAAATACCATTATGTTCTATGGGATTTAGATTTCGGCGGCCGGGCTATCCATCACCATTGTGACGGAGTGACCCTTCCGTCGAGCTCTAAATCAGACCCTTAGTCTCCACTCATCCTGTCAGCCTCCATTGAATGTAATACATCCACATCCTGATCCGATGCTGTGTCTCAATGCAAGACCTTCCATCATTTTCTCTTGCTTCTTCGGTCATTGTATGTTTAAGCCAATTTATTCTGGATGTTATTTTCCTTGTTATTTTCAAACACATAGTTGTTTAAATCTTTATCTTGTGTTCTGCTGCCCATCTTTGAATGCACATATTATACCTGGCATCCTTGGTGCAGTTATCCCCTATCTTTCTGCCTTCAACCCTTCGGTTTTGTGGACTTCATTTTTGCTGGTTTATGACTCTGAGCAGTTTAACACTGTTAACCTGTGCTAAACTGCATGTGCTCTCGCCTTATAACATTGGAAAATTGGCTTTCACCCAATTGGCCTATTCAATGTAATTGTAAGTCCCTAGTAAAATGGTACTACATGTGCCCAGGGCCTGTAAGTTAAATGTTGCTAGTGAGCCTGCAGAGCTAAATATGCCACCCACTTAAGTAGCCCTTTATACATGTTTTAGGCCTGAATTTGCAGCCTTTGTAGGTAGTTACAAACTGCCATTTTGATCTGGCATATTAAACCCTTTGCCAGGCACAACCCTTCCTTTTTAAGATATGTATTTTACACCAAGGGTAGGCCCTGAACAGCCCAGAGCAGGGTACAGTGTATTTAAGAAGTAGGACAGGTACCTTTGATGTCCTGTTAGTGAAAAAACTCTTAAATTCATTTTTTACTATTGCAAGGCCTACCCCTCACATAGGATAACACTAGAGTTACCATATTACATTCTATATGCTATGACTTCCAATTGGGAGCAGGTAGACAAGTTAACTTTGGTGTCTAAAGAATTGTAATTAAAACCTCTCTTTAATGGTAAAGTCAGAATTTTAGTCACAATTCTGAAAATCACACTTTTAAAAAGTTGGGATTTCCTTACCCTAATCATTTGGTGCCTGCAGCCTGATTCTGGGTCACATGACTAGGTGTAACTGGAAGTTGGTCTTTATGTAATGATGCCAGACAGTGAGATAAAAGGAAGGTAGGTGTTGGCAGGATGGACCACTCTGAGTTATTGTGGGAGAGGAGCTATCACCTACCAGACTGGCACATCAAAAAGGCTCAAAGTGAGCACTCTCACAAAGGGTTTTTCACTGGTGATTTGTGACCTCAAACAAGCTGGACCAAGGACAGGGAGGAAGGGGATGTCTGACATCTCAAGGGGGTTGGAACCTCTAGAAACTTCCTCCAATTCAAAGTAAATATTGGGCCCTTAGACCCAACTCTTCAGTACACGTCGGACCCGTGGGCTCTGCCCAGAAGAAGGACTGCTGTGCTGCTAAATGGACTGCAATTCTGCTGGACTGCTGCTCTGAAGGACTGCTGCCCTGCTGCCCTTTTACATGGGTGAGAAAGACTGGACCTGCATCTCTAAACCCAGGCCGTTAGAGTGACTCCAAGGGCTAGTTGGCTGGCCTCCTGATTAGAAGCATCAGGAACATAAAAAGCTTTCAATAACCTTCAACCCAGCACCTGGCCATCTATGAGTCCTGCCCTCCCAAGTGGTGCCACCCTTGATCTGTAACCGTCAAAGTGGTCCTAAAAGTGCTTGCCAGCCCATCTGCAGATCCAGCAGAATCAACGTATCTCCTTCACAGCACAGCTCCTCCAGAACAGGCACATCACCTTTGCTGCTCTATGCATCTCCCTCAGAACCTACTCATCACCTTTGCTGTGCAGACTTCCCTGATGCAAGGACTTTGCATCACCCATCTCAGCCCATCAGGCCGACACACATCCACAGAATGACATTGGTTCACCCAACGCAGCCCTTTGGAACTGCTGCTGTGTGACACATCTCCGAGCAAGGACATCGCCTTGCACTTTGTAGCTCTCCAGAACTGCCACTGAGTGACACATCTCCTACCCTGGACCTTGTATTGCTGCATCTTCAACCCAGGACTTTGCATCTCTTCGCAATCAGGATTAAGGTACTGTGCGTTGCACATATTTTCTTTTGTTTAAGATCAGCCATTCCATTTTTAAGGCCAGTTCCCATAGCCTCTACACCTTCAGACTTTTTGAAATTTACATGCATCTGATTCATTTCTATCTTCACAAAATATAGTTTTTGCTTCAGCACCATCCTAGATGTCATCACAACCTGCAGAACATCCCTAGGAAAGGGTTCAGAATTTTGGGTTTCTGGTTTGGAGTGCTCTTTTCCATGTCTTTGTTCATAATCCTTCAAGATGTTTACTAAGGAACTCATGCTTTTCTAATTTGCTGGCTGTTTATTGCGGTCATGCAGGCTAATCCCTGCCCTTGTCATGCTTGGTTGCACTTTTTTGCAGTTAAATCATTCACATTTGATTCACGATGCTAAGGTCCTTCCGGAACTCCTCCAATCATAACTGTACATCCCTCTTTGTACTCGTAATCCACTTCCTGTGCTGAGCAACTCAGTTGATGAATGGCTAACCAATTAGGGGCACTTTATTTCCTCTATTCTGTTTTTCAACAGCGCGCCTCACCCCAAAGATTGGGAAAATGATGTTGCTGGTAACCTTGTACTCCAACCAAGACTCATGTCCCCCACTTAAGCCTCCCTCCACCAAATAGTGCCTAAACGCTAAGGTCACCAGACAACCACAATATAGAAAGAGTGTGTTGCCACATCTTCATTCGTGCATTTACACAAATTGTGCATGAATGTTGTGTGTCTCTGTGTGCACACAGTGCACCACATCAAATCTACCCCTTTTGTCTTTGTCAATGCTTGCTCCATTTGAGAGCAAATAGACCCATCAATTTCTAAATTCGCTGAAAACTTGTCACCATCTGCAGCCCTATCCTGCCAGAATACTGATTAATTTCAGGGCGTGTAAATTAAACACATAGGGGGTCATTCCAACCTTGGCGGTAAAAGCCGATTACCGCTGTCAGAAGACCGCCAACATACCGCCGCGGCCGCAGTAAACTGCCACGGTCTTTCTGACCCACAACAGGCAAACCGCCAAAATACAGACATCCACAAAAGTCTGCCATACCAAAGGGCAGAGAGAAACTGGCGATGACCAAACCTCCACCGTCACTACAACAGAAATACGCCCACACTATCTGGACACACGAATCCACGCGGCGGTCTTTCAACCGCGGTATTCCATTGGCGGTACACACCGCCGTGCTCAAAATACACACACTCTTACAAAACACAGCCCCATTGGACAATTCGAAACACACACACCTGATACACATACACACACCACTCCCACACACCCAATTAAATATAAAACACACACCCACATCACCCTCAAACCTCCACTCCAACAGAATCGGGACCACGCACAGAGAAATAGAGATCCGAGCACCCAGACGCGCATTGTACTTTTACCCAGCAATATTACCACGCACTTCACACAACACACCAATACACATCACCACACATAGCACCACACAATCCACCCCACACATCACCCCATGGCACCGCAAAGACACCCCAGGTTTTCTGAGGATGAACTCAGGGTCATGGTGGAGGAAATTGTATGGGTAGAGCCACAGCTCTTCGGGACACAGGTGCAGCACACCACCATTGCCAGGAAGATGGAGCTATGGAGCAGAATAGTCGATAGGGTCAACGCTGTGGGACAGCACCCAAGAAATAGGGAGGACATCAGGAAGCGGTGGAACGACCTACAGGGGAAGGTGCGTTCAATGGTATCCAGTCACAACATCGCGGTGCAGCGGACTGGCGGCGGACCCCCACCTCCTCCCCCAGAATTTACAACATGGGAGGAGCAGGTCTTGGCGATCCTGCATCCTGAGGGCCTCGCAGGAGTATCTGGAGGAATGGACTCTGGTAAGTCTCATCTTCACTACTTCATCCCCCTCACCCCACCAGCATGCCAACTCATACCCCCACCCTCACCCTCCCCCCCATCACACCTACTCCTTGCAAATGTCTCACCATCACAACCCACCCACCCCAACACCAAGCCCTGCATGCGACCACAAAGCATGGACACCCATCACCAAAGCATGCCCACTGACCATACCCATCCCCCCAAACCACCGTCACAAAAGCCCCCACACTGGAATGCCAGCACTGGGGTACACGGACACCCACCCATTGTACACTATGGCACACACAGATGCAATAACCATACTTTTATACCCCTGCAGGACCCGAACGCCATGTCACCGCGCAGGAGGGTCCACAAATGTCCACTCCACCCCCAGAAGAGGCCCACAGTGATGACAGCACCTCTGTCGACCTGGATCTAGATGACCAGCCCGGCCCATCGGGGACCTTGGGACAGTCGGTTCCCCTCAGACAGCTACAGGCCACAGCAGACCTTCCCCCCTCTGGGAACACCAGCACATCACCCACCCAGCGGGCCCATATCTCTGTCCCCAGGACACGTCAATCCGCGGTGTGTCCACCACTACAGGGCACCCAGGTTAACCCACCACCCCAACAACAACAGGGACCTGGGGGCAGTGGTAGTGGGCACACGGTCCAGGGGACAGAGGCCCAGGGAAACAGGGGAACTGGAAGGGCTGCTGTGCGAGAGGGGGGGACAGGCCCAGGGAACCCACTCTCCACGAGGCCCTCTCCTCCATCATGGGAGCCTACCATCATTCCCAGGAGACGATGGCGACGGTACTGGCCAGGTTTCAGGAGATCCAGGTCCTGCAGGAGGAACAGTATTTGGGGTTCAGGGAGGAAATACGAAACATCAGTTCCGCCCTGGGCACCATTGTAGGGGCTCTGAATCAGGTAGTCACCACGTTGCGGGACACTGTGGCACCACAAAGGGCCCCTGACACTAGCATGGACCAAGAACTGCCTACCACCTCTGCCGGCGCTAGTAGACAGGAGGCCCCGCCACAGGACCAACAGGCCACCAGCACCCCACCCCCTGCAGAAGGAGAACCACCCCGCAAGCGGGCCCTGAGATCCAGGAAGAAGACAGAGTAAGATGCCAAGACCCCCGCCAGGAAAGGATTCCTCCCTGATTGTCATCCCACTGTCCCACATTGTCACCCTGTCCATCCTTGAACTGCCCCTGCTCCAGTTTCCACAGGCATTTGGACAATGCACCTGTGATACTAATAGTCTGGACTCTGCCATGGACAATCCTCCACCATCACCCCCCACCGTTTTGCAACCACCCACCAATATAGAGCACTGTAATAAACACAGTTATTGCACAAAACATTCAGGAGTCTGGCTGTGATTTTGTACAAATGTATTAGACATTACAGTGCCAAAATGCTTATTTACATTGCGATGCCAACATACCACTGTCACACAGCTGTAGTCCATGTGGAAACAAAGCAGATGTCACGTAGTGGGGCCCACATCTCTGAAATCGGAAGGGAAAGTCATAACTCAGTTAGCATACACTGGGGGAAAAGGTCAGACAGTAGAGAGGTAGTAGTGTTTAAGTATATGTAAAATGCCGGTGTGTATTCTTACCTGTGTGTCATTGAAAATACTGCTGTTTTACTGTGTTCCTGTTGTCTATGTCGTCCTCTTCCGCTTCCTCGTCTTCACTCTCCACAAGCTCCACAGCAGCTACAACACCACCATCTGGACCATCCTCCTGCAGAAAAGGCACCTGGCGTCGCAAATCCAGGTTGTGAAGCATACAGCAGGCCACGATGATCTGGCACACCTTCTTTGGTGAGTACAATAGGGATCCACCTGTCATATGGAGGCAGCGGAACCTGGCCTTCAGGAGGCCGAAGGTTCTTTCGATCACCCTCCTAGTTCACCCATGGGCCTCATTGTACCGTTCCTCTGCCCTTGTCCTGGGATTCCTCACTGGGGTCAGTAGCCATGACAGGTTGGGGTAACCAGAGTCACCAATTAGCCACACACGGTGCCTCTGGAGTTGACCCATCACGTAAGGGATGCTGCTATTCAGCGTGATGTAGGCGTCATGCACTGAGCCAGGGAACTTGGCATTAACATGGGAGATGTACTGGTCTGCCAAACACACCATCTGTACATTCATCGAATGATAACTCTTCCTGTTTCTGTACACCTGTTCACTCCTGCTGGGGGGTACCAAAGCCACATGTGTCCCATCAATGGCACCTATGATGTTGGGGATATGTCCAAGGGCATAGAAATCACCCTTCACTGTAGGCAAATCCCCAACCTCAGGGAAAACGATGTAGCTCCACATGTGTTTCAGCAGGGCAGACAACACTCTGGACAACACCTTGGAAAACATGGGCTGGGACATCCCTGATGATATGGCCACTGTTGTTTGAAATGACCCACTTGCAAAGAAATGGAGTACTGACAGCACCTGCACTAGAGGGGGGATCCCTGTGGGTTGGCGGATTGGTGACATCAGGTCTGGCTCCAGCTGGGCACACAGTTCATGAATAGTGGCTCGGTCAAGCCTGTATGTCAGATTGACATGTCTTTCCTCCATTGTCGACAGGTCCACCAGCGGTCTGTACACAGGAAGATTCCTCCATCTCCTCGCATGTCCCAGCGGACGGTGCCTATGGAGGACAACAGCGAGCACAGAGTCAATCAACCCACAGGTACGTAACCACAGCTTGCACATAACACGATTCCCAATGCATTGAATGTGTTGCATGAGTGTTGATGCAAGGCCTAGGTATGTGTGACGCAGTAGAAACTAAGCCATGTGGGCCCCTGAAATGGCGGCTGCCTGACCTGTGAAGTGCGACAATGGGATGTGAGGTAAATGCGCTGGCGTGGCACACCGTGGCGGTAGGCGGTCGAAGATCGCGGCGCAAAGCAGCATTGGTTAACATTGAACCCTATGAGTCTCAGGAGCCAATGACGATGTGCGCTGGCGGTCGCGGTACACACCGCCACGGTACGCACCGCCGCGGGCGTGACCACCATTTACTATCTGCTTAGTCACTCGATACCTGATCTTTGACAGGAGAAGACCTACACTGCAAGTGCTGCTTTAACCTCGGTCTGGAAGAGACAATGGCTCATGCGACTGGGGAAAGGGCCCCTGCCTTCACTGCTCAGGAATTGGAGAAACTTGTGGATGGGGTCCTCCCCCAGTATGCGCTACTCTACGGTCCTCCAGACCAACAGGTAAGTACACTGGGACCATGCATTGTGGGCAATGCCTGTGTTGAGTGGGGTGGATGAAAGATGGTGGGGAGGGGAGCGATTGAGGCATGCATCAAACGACGGATGAGAGCATGTGCCACATGGCAAGGGTAGGGATGGGGGGCCACTCACATTGAGCATGCAGAAGGTGATGACTATTTTTCTCCCCCTGTACATTTCACATAGGTCAGCGCCCACCAGAAGATCGATATTTGGCGTGCCATCGCCAAGGACGTCCGGACCCTGGGGGTCCACCACAGACGGGGCACCCACTGCCGAAAGAGATGGGAGGACATCCGACGCTGGAGCAGGAAGACGGCGGAGGCTCAGCTGGGGATGGCCTCCCAACGTGGGAGGGGTGCCAGTCGGACTTTGACCCCCCTGATGTCCCGGATCCTGGAGGTGGCCTACCCCAATTTGGATGGGCGCGTGAGGACATCACAGCAGACACAAGGGGGTGAGTACACTCTCATTCTGCTGACTTTGCGCGCAGTGGAGGTGTCTGGGTGGGGGAGGAGGGCTGTGGGTATCCCTAGGCCAGGGCGATTTCTGTAGGCTAGGACCCTCTGTAAGGCATGGCCCTGTTCTGCCGCCCCCCACCTCTGTTGGGTGCCAAGTACAGCTATTCATGGCCCTGTGTCATCTATGTGTGCAGATGTCGTCCATAGGCTTGTAGGCCATGTCCCACGGATTGAGTAGTGGACCCCAAGTGCAAGGCGTAGTGCAGGGGGCTTCTGTGTCTGTCCTGTCCGCCAACGGTGTCGCCAATGCATGCACTCAACATGTCTTTATTTTTCCCCCCACCCCCTTTTTTGTGGTCTTCCTGTTCATGTGTGCATTAGCATCATCAGGCGGAGGAGAAGTGGCATCGGAGCACGAGGGAGCTGCATCCCACATGGCCATGGAGGGCCATGCAACGTACTCCGAATTCACCAGTGGGACAGAGGGCGAGGGGAGCTCCACAGCGGGGACTCGGGCAGACATCAGTGACACGGACTCGTCCTCTGAAGGGAGCTCCCTTGTGGTGGTGGCAACATCTGTGCCCTCTGCAACAACAGGTACAGCCGCCACCCACCGCACCAGCACCGCCCTCCCAGCAGCCCCTCAGCGTTTGCCCTGTGCCCGCTCACCCAGGAAGGTGGGCATCTCCTTCGCCCCAGGAACCTCAGCCCCTGCCCCAGTCACCCCTGCTGCCCTCAGTGAGGAGGTCATTGACCTCCTGATGACGCTCACTGTTGGGCAGTCTACAATTTTGAATGCCATCCAGGGTGTCGAAAGAGAGGTGCACCAGAGTAATGCATACCTGGAGGGCATTCATTCTGGTCAGGCTTCCCTTCAGCGATCGTTCAACACTCTGGCCTCAGCACTGATGGCAGCCATTGTCCCTGTCTCTAGCCTCCCCCCTCTAACTTCCTCCACCCATACCCTATCACCTGTACCTCTGCCTATCCCAGACACACCATCAGACCAGCCTGCACACACCTCAACACCCAAGGGAAGCTCAGGCAGACATAAGGACCACAAATCACACAGGCATTCACACAAGCAACATCCACATACAGACATACCAACACCCACTGCCTCCACTGTGTCCCCCTCCTCCTCGTCTCCCTCCTCCCTCCCTGTCACGTCTCCACTCACACCTGCATGCACAACATCTTCAGCCACTACGTCCATCACCAGCACACACACCAGCACCCCCCGCACACGTGCACTCACCACCCCCACTACCATTTACACGTCCCCTGTGTCCTCTCCCAGTGTGTCTGAGACCCCCTCTTCCAAGATACACAAACGCAGGCAGCCACCCACCCAACAGCCATCCACCTCACGACAGCCTCCAGCCCAAGCACCTGCACCCAAAGACACCAGACTTACAACTCCTACAACCACAACTTCTTCCTCCACTCCCATACCCACTACACCTACCCGTCCCACTGCTCCTAAAAAGCTTTTCCTGTCCAAACTTAACCTCTTTCCACCAACTCCCCCACCCCGTCCATGTCATAGGACTACAGTCAGCACCTCAGCCACGACAAAACCGGGCCCTGTCATGACAGTCTGCCATGGACTGTGGAGTCCCCCACCCTCCAGGGCAGCCAGTTCAGTACGGAGCCAAGGCACGGGCAGCCCACCCCCGGAGAAACATCCCAAGATAGGCAGTGGCCGGCGCGAGAGGGTGAAAACACCAGGGACTAAAACCTCTAACATGGCTCCGGCAGGAAGTGTAGAGACAGCTGGCACACCGCCCAAGGTGGGGAAGGGCCACAGGCGATCAGGGAAGGCTGGGAAGGGCAGCACGCCCGACAACACCGCCATCAGCCCAGCTGGCCAGGAGGGCCCGCCAGCCCCATCCCAGGTGGGCAGGAGGCCACAAACAGGCCCGGCACTGCAGCCCAGGAGGGCCCCGCCAGCCACAGGACAGATGGGCAGGAAGGCCCCGCCAGCCACAGGACAGGTGGCAAATGAGCTCCACGCCATGGCCGGATCCGCTGAACTGGGCCTTTCATCTCAAGCACCGCTGCTCTGGGCACGCCGTTTCAAGCACCGCTGAACTGGGCCCTTCATCTCAAGCACCGCTGAACTGGGCCCTTCATCTCAAGCACCGCTGCTCTGGGCACCGCCGTCTCAAGCACCGCTGAACTGGGCCCTTCATCTCAAGCACCGCTGAACTGGGCCCTTCATCTCAAGCACCGCTGCTCCGTGTCCCGCCGTCTCAAGCACCGCTGAACTGGGCCCTTCATCTCAAGCACCGCTGAACTGGGCACCGCCGTCTCAAGCACCGCTGAACTGGGCCCTTCATCTCAAGCACCGCTGAACTGGGCCCTTCATCTCAAGGCCCGCTGCTCTGGGCACCGCCGTCTCAAGCACCGCTGAACTGGGCACCGCTGAACTGGGCCCTTCATCTCAAGTACCGCTGGCCCATGAGCGGCAGGGGCTGGTCCGCATCTGTGTTGGGCAGGGCTGCACGAAGCACTCTGGGCACCAGGCCCCCTCCAGAACCAGTGGAGACTGTCATCCACTTGAGAGACTGTGGCTTTGCACTCCCCAGGATGGTACAGTGGCCAAACCACCCACTGTAAAGACTTGTGAGACTGTGGCTTTGCACTCCCCAGGATGGTACAGTGGGCAAACCACCCACTGTCTGGACTTGTGAGACTGTGGCTTGGCACTCCCCAGGATTGAACAGTGGCCATGGAGGCCCCTCGTGGATCTGGCGTCGTGCACTCATCTGGCTGAGGTGCCCCTCCCTTCCCTTCCCCCTGTGGTGCCTGTAGTTTTGCTATCTGATGCCCCTGCAGTGTTCTCTCCGTTGGAGTCAGGTATCCTGTGTGGGCTTTGCCCATGTGATTTGGGCCCAGTGGTCCACGGACAATGCCTGCTACTATGCTCGGACTTGTAAATTTATGTATATAAGAGTTTTCGATTTGTATATATATTTTTAAGCCAATAATACAATATATTACAATGTTTAGAATCATTTCCTTTTGTATTTGCATTGTTCCAGGGGTTTGGGGGGTGTCACTCTGATGTGTTGCTATGCATTGATGTGTGTGTTGTAGTGGGTGAGGGTGGGGGTGGGTGTGTCGCGTATGTGTGTACTGGTAATATTTTCTCCTCCCCCCTCCCCTGTGTCGTAGGTGCAGTACTCACCGTTGTCTTCTGCGCCGGCGTTCGTGCTCCTGGTAGAGGAGTAGGAACACTATCGCTGGGAGTATGTGGAGTTCGGGTTCCATGCTGTCCTGATTCCTCGTGGGCTGTATGGAGGTGAGCGTTTTTCCTTCGAAATGGCTGTTTCCGCCGTGTTTTTATCAGCGGGGCTACCGCCCCGGAAAAGGTGGCGGATTGGTAGGTTGTGATAGTGTGGGTGGTACATTGTCTCCCGCCTGTCTGTTGGCGGTGACCGCCGCGCTGTTTGTTTGTGCCGCCGTGGCGGGCGGTGTGGTAATGTGGCGGTCTCTGTTGTCGGTTTCCGCCATGGTCGGAATTCAATTTTTTTTCCCGCCAGCCTGTTTGCGGTTTCGCCGCTGGTTTAACACCGACCGCCAGGGTTGGAATGACCACCATAGTGCCTCATTTATAAGAATCTGATGTGTCAGATTTCTTGTGCTTCCCGCACATCCCCTAACAATGGCATGGATGCGCTGAATTTACATTACAGAGCTCCATGGCGCACGTTTTCACAGTAGCATCAGAAATTCTGATGCTTCTGTTGGAGCTAAACTCAAGCATTGCTGGAGTAGCATTGTTAAACTGACAAAACTCCAGCAATGAGAGGAGTCTCCCATAGGGAAAAGCCCTGCGTCAATTTTATGCCTGTTCTGAGCAGGCGGTAAAATTTTGACAAAGTGAAGTCACAGAATGACACAGTGAAATGGTGTAAATTTTCCCGCGGAAACACCTACCCTACATACATGATATCTAGCCCAATGCGTCAGTTTGTAAATATGAACCAATGTAGTGCACTGCTAGCACCACCACTGCGTCAAAATAAAATGACGCAACTGTGGCGTAATGGGCTTGTAAAAGAAGCTCATACTGGTTTGGTAAGCCTTTTGTAGTGTTTTAACTTTGTGCATCATAGGACTTGAGTACCATAAACACTCGCTGGTTAAATGTTTTATTTCTTATACATAAATGTGACTAAGACCTGGATTCTTCACATCAATTCGCCTCCCAACCAAAATATTGAGTAGTGCATGATCTCCAGCAAATGCATAAACTAACACCTTTCACATGAACAGTAGCTTCAGGGAGGAATGTGCTCATCACATCGAACTTGTAAATAGACTGAAAGAGTAGACTTGCTTTAACCCTACATTGCTTGTGTCTCCACAAATCCACGGCATTCCTCATTATATTAGCTTGCCAATTAAAGAGAAAATGGCTTGCCTTATGTTCATGTAAAGCGGGAATTAGATTTCAATTGCATTTCCTGAATTGAACTTTCCTATTTAACTTCAACAAAGCATGCTCTTTTCCATTTTTATCCCAATTACTTATTCTCATGAGTAACTTTGTAACTTGAATTAACATTCCCGTTTACTAGCTACACATCACTGAAGTGTCTCTTGCCAGTTGGGCCATATAAAAAAACATAACTATTTTTTTATTTTCCGAACACAACCTTTTGTGGATGGAAAACGTATGAGAATTAAACACTGCAATACATTATTTACAGTATAGAGGCAAAACGCCTGTGTTCATTTATTGTAACGGAGCCACTAGAAGTTAATAATGATATCTAACAATATAAAATACAAAACAAACCTCTACTCCTAATTAACTTTACAAACTTTAAACCCCCATCAGCAAGCCGCCCAGGACTGAGTGAATTTGGACAGTGATCTCTGATCTTTGTAAACACTTATGTACAAAAAATATACTATATGTATGTATAGGGCCCTGATACCCCTGTTTTATGTACGTGCTATATAAACATCTCAATAAATAAATGAATAAATGCGCAAATGTGTCCAATTACCTACATCTCTTATTTTAACAATTATGGCCTTAGTGCGTAACAGCCTTACTGTCACTGAAGACTTAGGGATTCATTTAGAGGCGGCAAGCAGTGGGAAGCCTGACAAAAACCATCATGTTCCACCCCCACATTCTCAGTTTCCTAGTCTTATTTATAATTTGAGAAACTGCTTTGTTTCTGATTGTGACGCTTTAGTTGGCACTGCCATTAGAAGAATCTTCCTAACAGGTCTGCCATAACATCTGTTTTCTGAGAAACTCTAAATCGGGAGGGATGGCCACTGCATGGTCATTAGAGTAAGGTTCTGGCCAGCCCCAGTCGTTTGGTGGTCAGCTTACCAGAGCCAAAATGAACCCTTTAAATATTTATGTGGGAAAAAGTGATTGCTGGAGGACTTTAATTATATTCAGAAAATGGGAGGCGCTCATTGTGCATATTCCATGAGACTAAGATTTTTGTTTTAGAATATTTCATTTTCGACATTTTACAGATTACATCACATCGCATGTATCACATTAGGAATATCAGCACTCAACGTTGCATCGAAGGCATGAATATGAGAAGAAACTAAGGGCCAGATGTATGAAAGCTTTTTGCATTCGCAAACGGTGAGAATGCCCGTTTGCGAATGCAAAAAGCCATTTCAGAATGTAGGAAAGACATTGGAACGCAATTTTAAGGAATCGTTAAAATATCGATTCCTTAAAATTGCGACCCTGTTTAGAGAGTCGCAAATTGCGACTCTCTAAATAAGAAATCGCAAATAAGGATTCCTTATTTGCGATTTCTAAGCACATGTAAGACGCAATTCCTAAATGCGATTTGGGCATTTAGGAATCGCTATTTACCACCAAGTTGAACTTTGTGGTACCCATGTGCAAATTTTAAAAATGCATTTAAAATGCATTTTTTCAATTTACATGTAAAGCACACATGCCCTTTTGGCATGTGTGCACCTCACATGTTGCAAAAAATTGTTTTGGGGTGCAGCAGAGGGGGCCTTAGGCCCCCAGCACCCTGGGGTTTTGCATTTCCAAAATTACGATTTCTGGTTAAGAAATCGCAATTTTGTAAATGCAAAAAATTTGCAGATATGGGCCCACAGGCCCATAGGTGCGAGTGGGGCCGGTATCGCAATTTGCGATTCGGTAATAGCATTTGTGATTTTTAAGAAATCGCTATTACCGATTCGCAAATGTGATACATTGGGCCATATGTACGAAAGCTTTTTCCCATAGACACAGAATGGGTAAAATCCTTTCGTACATCTGGCCCATTGTATTTTGCAAATCAGAAATAGCGATTTCTTAAAAATCGCTATTTCCGACTCGCAAAAGGCCTCCTTGATACATCATGCCAGTGGGCTCGGAAATGTGTTGTTTCAATGACACAGAAAGTTGAATGAACAACACCCTTTCACTTGTAGGAGTGTTGCCAAAAATATAAGGTTACTACTAGAAGAACAAAACTACAAACAACAGGCTGGGTCAACCTATATATTTATAGTAAGACCGTATAAGTGAGGAAGGGCGGAAAGTGCAGGGGATGCAGAACGGTCAGCGTGGAGGCCCTCAGCAAAGCACAGCACGGGGAGGTATACCTGCCACCTCATGACTCCCAAAGGAGCAATTTCCTTGAGAACAGGATTCTCTTGAATTAATCACTGTGCCATCGTTTTGTGTACATCCAAATGTCAGACTATTTTGGGCTAGAGATAATAAAGTGAAGAGACTGGATGGTTTGTGAAAACTTTTTTATTAGCATATTCACTGATGGATTAGCTCAGTCGTTTGCGGACCTCGTTCTTAAGCAATGATGTGGACATTTTGGTGATGGTTCTATGAATGCCCTGGTCTTTTAAATCCCACTCGAAGAGTGTCCTTACCAAAAGAAACCATTTGGTTTAAAGAGGTTCACAAAGCACAAGCTGCTATGCTTAGGGTGCTTTTTAGAAAGGGGAGAGAGTGCTATTGCCAAACTGGGCTTTTCTGATTTTCCGTACATCCTACAAAACCTTAATTACAGAGGCAAAAAGTAATTACATACCAGAATGAAATAAGAAACAGAACAGAAAGAGTTACATAGGATTCTTTAGGAATTTGGGAAACTACATACTACTGCCATTAAAGTCAGGCTTAGTAACAACATAGCACACTCTTAGAGAAAGTTAACTAACATGTAGCAAGAGCAATGCTTAATTTGAACTGGTGGTTGCAGGTGGGGCCCACTAGTCCCTATTGTAGGGGATGAGCACTTGTTTTCTTCAACAGACGTTTATCCAGAGTAAGAGAAAAAAAGACAAAAAGGGCAAAGAGAGATGAAAAACAGTCAGAAAGGGGACAAAGCTGGGATTCAGAAGAACCCGCAAGAGTGAGACAAAGAATCAGCGAGTGCCTGATAGTGGATTAAAGAGTCATGAGAGGAAATCAAGACTGTGCAACCTTGGTATGTGGCACCTCGGCCTTTGATAGCACTAACCACTGCTTCTGAGCAAAACTCTGGGCCCCAGCACTTATTATTCTACAAGTTAAGTACTGAGTGAGAATCTGAGAAGACAGGCAAATTGCAATTAATACTCTCGTTCAGAACGAAATTCCTCACAATGAGTCTGTCCATCTTGGAATATTAGTGCCTTTTACCTAAAGAACAATGATATAAGGTAGTATTCTTCAGCATGTGCCCAGGATCCTGCTGAAATCTGTTCATGATTGTAACCTACAGGAGTATGGTCACATGTTTATTAGTTGCTGAGCATCTACACCAGCTGAACAATATCCATCTTTTACATGTAAAACTTTAAGCGTCAGGTAGGATGGTCTATGGGGCAATCCTTCAGTGCCTGAATGGATGGTCTGAAAGGCCAGTGTGTGGTCCAGTTTTTTGGCTATTTGTGTCTTGTTTTATGGTGTGCTGGCCCAGTTTTTACAGTTGAAAAACCTGGGTATTAAATAAAATTGCTTGTTGGAAGCTCAAATTCACGAAGTCTTCCATGCCTTGCAAAACATTCATACAGCATGTTTTTGCAAGTTCAAAACTGCCCAAATTTGCAAACGAAAAAGCAAACAAACACAAATGATGAACGGAACGTGGAACTAATCAAGCATTCACCCCCAGTCAGAGATCTGGGTTTAATCCATCAATTCTTTTGCTCACCATGCAGTTCCAGTTTGGACCCAGCCATATGCAAATCAGTCTTGACCCTGTTCCCCAGGGGAACAGTCCAGCCTGAACAGCCAGGCAAGGTCGTTCCTGGACTGAAAGCAAGCATCCTGGGACCGGTTTCAGAGTATCCACACAAACTGAAAATAAAAAGTAAAACAGTTGACATAAGCGAGCCGATTCAAAGCGCCATAGCCATCATGACAGTGAGCACCAAGGAGAGACACAAAAGGAAAAAGAAGTTCGCTCGCAGTCATAGTTATCGGCAAAAGTGCAATTATCCATGTAACAGGGTCGATGGCCAAGGCGGTAACAAAACCACCCCAAGGAGGGACAAACATAAAGCACTTACCAATGATAACAAAGGATTTTTGAAAGGCAAGCCTGTGAACAAGTGATAGTGATGGGCGTGCGGTGGGTGTGGTTAAAAGCCCAGATACATACCAACACGTCAGAAAAGCAGCGCTTGCACGCTGCCATGCTCAGCCTAAAAAGGAACTCGGAATACAGGATATGGCATCTGCAAAGCACATTAAAACAAGGACCAGGCCTTCGAATAGAGCAGCAAGTCAGGCCATGTTCCCATAGAATTATAGCAGAAAGGCACTGGCAAAAAGTCTAAGCAGTGAGCACACCAGGCGTAAATAGTTAGCAGCTCGGTAGGGGTGCAATAGAGGGGAAGCAGCACAGGGACGTGAGGAGGGAAAGACTAGAGATATCTGAAGGCACAAGAAGGGATATCGGTAAATTACAAACGTAGGATGGATTGGAGCTGGGACAGAGGAAAGTCTGAAACATCTATGTAAGTGTCAGTGAATTGTAGAGAACATTAACCATGATGGTGAATAGACCTCCACCTCTAGAATGTGATCTTGGCAGGATTTAACAATGGAAATTACTACATGAACCAGAATGCATCACAATGGCAATGTGAATATCAAGACTAGAGTAGAAAGTGATGTAAGGTTTGCAGCTCATCAAATCAAGTTTTATTGTAAGCTACATAGAACGCAGGAACCTCCACGGCCATCATGACTACCACCTGGTGTGCCTAACAGAATATAAGAATCCTGAAACACAGTTTTGCTACGTGAGATAGCACTTAGATATGGAACCAGTTTGAGGAGTGTGATTGGGCATACACATTTTGGGGGAAACATCCTGAACAACTAGGTCTAAACCACTACTTGCCTGAACCACTACTGCTAAACAACTAAAACGTCTCTACAACTAAGTACTGAACAACTACTGTCTAAACAACAATTGTGCCTGAATAACAATTGCCTGAACAACTAATTTTAAGGTAAGGTTTTCCTTTTGGTTTTTATGGTTTATTAGTTGTTTAGAATATATATGTATATTAGTTGTTCAGGCAATTGTTATTCAGACACAATAGTTGTTCAGACAGTAGTTGTTCAGTACTTAGTTGTAGAGACTTTTTAGTTGTTTAGCAGTAGTGGTTTAGGCTATAGTTGTTTAGGACCTAGTTGTTCTGTCACATATTCACATTTTGGCTGTGAAAACATTCATTTCTAAGGTGCCAACCTTCTTTTTCCATTCTTCTGTTTGGGGGGAGGTGGCATTCAGTTCTGGATTCCACAGTCTGGAAAAGGTCAGCAGTATAATCTTCCTAAAACATGTTTAGTTCCAGACCAAAAGAGGAGAATAGAGATGGTGCCAATCCCCCTTACGAGCCATGGGCAGGTATTGATTATTGTATCAAGCAGGTCAGAGATACCAAATATTCATTGCTCTGATGAAAGAAATTCACTCCACTAATAAAAAATGAGTAGAGTCTGTGATGTGTACTAATAGTCAGTGAGTAGAGTCTGTGGTTTGCCTTCAACACTTGGGCTCTATGGAGAGGTCAGGACAAAGTGGAAAAATTATTTAAAGCAATTAATAGTGTACAGGGGCTCAAGTCTTGGGTGTTTTATGAATGACAATGTGAGTTATCTTGCTTTCTCGCCATTTAATTTTGACAGCAAGGTTGAGCCATTTATTGTTTATTTAGGGGATCACTCTTGGTTGATCCTGTCAGGGGCATGGCCTCACAGTTAAGAGCACTTCCTACATGTAAGATGAAGGTTTCAGATGGTCCTTTCTGTTTACAGAAATGATTCAAATCTTCTCTCCTGTAACACTGAAACTGGCATAGCTAATATTACAGAACACACTCTGGGAAATACATGTCACAATTAATTTTCTGGATTATATATATTTTTTTTAAAACTCGTATGCTAAAACCTTCTATTGTGTTTGGAGGTATCACTGCCAGTGGTAGTGTGGGTCACTTAGAGCAATCAAGAAAAATGTTCTGTCAAGAGGTATCCCAACATCTATCAAGATACAAGAATCAATCAATCAATCAAAAAATTTAAAAGGGTGCGCTACTCACCCGGGAGGGTCTCAAGGCGCTGGTGGAGGGGGGGAGGTGGATTACTGTTCGAACAGCCATGTCTTGAGGTTCTTTCTGAAGAGCAGGAGGTTCTGAATCTTGCGGAGGTTGGTGGGGAGGGAGTTCCAGGCCTTGGGGGCAAGGTAGGAGAAGGATCTGCCTCCTGTGGTGGCTCGTTGGATGCGGGGGACTGTGGCGAGTGCGAGGTTGGCGGAACGGAGGTGGCAAGTAGGAGTGTGGAAGTTCACTCTTTCGTTGAGGTAGGTTGGTCCATGTTGTGGAGGGATTTGTGTGCGTGGATGAGGATCTTGAAGGTGATACTCTTGTCGATCGGAAGCAAGTGAAAGGATCTGAGGTGTGAGGAGATGTGTTCATGGCGTGGGAGGTCCAGGATGAGGCGGGCAGCTGCGTTCTGGTTCCTCTGGAGTTTGAGTTTGAGTTTGAGTGTGGTGCCGGCGTAGAGGGTGTTACCGTAGTCTAGCCTGCTGCTGATGAGTGCGTGGGTGACGGTCTTTCTGGCCTCTATGGGAATCCATTTGAAGGTTTTTCGCAGTATGCCGAGTGTGTTGAAGCAGGAGGAGGTGATGGAGTTGATTTGCTGGGTCATGGAGAGGGAGGGGTCCAGGATGATGCCAAGGTTACGTGCATGGTTTGAGGGTGTTGGTGGGGAGCCTAGGGCGGTGGGCCACCAGGAGTCGTCCCATATGGTTTTGTGGGGCCGAAAATGATGATTTTGGTTTTGTTGGAGTTGAGTTTGAGGTGGTTAGCTGTCATCCATGTGGCTGTGTCAAGGAGTCCAGCATGGAGGTTGGTTTTGGCGGTGGTAGGGTTTCGGGTGAGGGAGATGATGAGCTGGGTGTCATCTGCGTAGGATATGATGGTGATTCCATGTGGTCGTAGGATGTTGGCCAGCGGGGTCATGTAAATGTTGAAAAGGGTAGTGCTGAGGGAGGAGACTTGGGGGACTCCACAGATGATTTTGGTGGCTGTGAGGTGGAAGGGAGGGAGGCAGACTTTCTGGGTTCTTTCGGTGAGGAAGGAGGTCAGCCAGTCTAGGGCCTTATGTCGAATACCTGCGTAGTGAAGGCGTGTGCTGAGTGTTTGGTGGCAGACAGTGTCGAAGGCAGTGGAGAGGTCCAGGAGGATGAGTGCGACGGTCTCACCCTTGTCGACTCTGGTTCTGATGTCGTCAGTACATGCGATGAGGGCGGTCTCAGTGCTGTTGTTCTTGCGGAACCCAGACGGGGAGGCATCAAGTGTGTTGATTTCCTCTAGGAAGTGAGACAGGCGGGTGTTCACTAGTTTCTCAGCGACCTTGGCGGGAAGGACCAGGATTAAGCAGGAGTGAGTTTAGACAAAACTTGGGCCTAGTGGAACTACTCGAAACACCAGGTCTTCAGCTTTGTAGCAGAATTCAAGAAGTGAGGAGGAAGCTCTTATGTGTAGTAGTAAGTCGTTTCATGGTTTAGGAGCGATGTAGGAGATGGCTCAACCACCAGATCTGGATTCTCTCTTGTGTGAGATGTGTGCAAGTAGAGGTGTGGATGAGCGGGAGTGTCTGGAAGGTTTTGTGAAAGCAGATGCCATTGGTGAAGATATGCTGGACACCTGTTATGTAGTGACTTGAAAGTAAGGGCAAGGAGTTTGAATTGTGTTTGTTTGTGTATGGGGAGTGGTGGAGCTCCTTCAGGTGTGATGTGATGTGATTGTAGCATGGGAGGTGATTCTGACCACCAAGTTCTGAATGGTCTGCAGCCTTCAGGTGAGTTTTTTGTTGATCCTGGCAGAGAAAGTTTTCCTGTAGTCCAGCTTGCTTCTAACAAGGGAATTTTTGATGGTTTCCTGGGTGCTGATTGGGAGCAATTTAAAAATCTTCCTCAGCATCTTTACCATATGGAAGCGTGAGGCTTTGATGGCGTTGACTTAGGCGGTCATGTCGATTTTGCTGGCTATAATGATTCTGAGGTTCTTGGCATGAATGGTGGATGTTAGTCCTAGCTCTGTTTCCCACTAGGTGGAAATACATGGTGAAGTGCTCTTCCTGAAGATCACAATTTCGGTCTTATCAGTGTTCAGTTTCAGACAGTTGGTCTTAATCCACTGGGTGACTTCAGTCATACATTTATTGAACTTGCTCTGGGTATTGGGCTTCTTGTCTGCGAGGGAGAGAATGAACTGTGTGTTGTTGGTGTGGGAGAAGATATTGATGTTGTTTGAGTGCATGATGCTGACTATACAGATCAAATATGTGTTGAAAGGGTTGGGGTTAGGGAGGATCCTTGCAGGGCTCCCCTGATGAGGTCTCAGGGTCACAGACGTTCGATGTGTATGGTGCAGGATATCTGACTGGGACTTTCCTGGGAGGAAGGAGCAGATTGATAGGAGAGCATGTCCTATGTTCCGATGTTATGTTGGTGTTGGATGAGGATGGGGTGGCAGATTCTGTCAAATATTGCAGAAATGTGTTGGGCACCACACTCCTAGTGCAGTGGCCCCTCTAAGGTGGAGCTTTTAGCTTTTAAGGCTACGTGATACACCGTGATGACTGCTCATCATCAGTTCCCCTTCACGTACTCACCTGTTCTTGACTCAGCATCACATGTCACTTCTTACGAGCACTCTGTGTTATGCTTTCCGCCGGGTTCTTTTCTCTCTATCCTGGCATCTGTTCCTTATCTCTGGACTTCTGCAATTCCTGGATTACCTGTAAAAGACAAAAAAAAGCATTACTAAAGTGGCAATAAGTTAACATTGGCAACATTTATGAACTTCTTAAAAGCAAAGGGGATCACTTATCTGATGGAACTTTGTGGGAAAGTCTAGTGAAGTTAGCCATTTCTTTGTGTATCTTTTTCATCTAAAAGACAGAACAAAGACATTTATTATTATATTTAAGCAGCGTTTGTCTACAGTATTTCAAAGACTCATATTGAGGGAGTAGTCTAATGAAATTCCTAATTGACGTACTGCATAGTGATTAATAGGCCTGGATGAAACAATATTATTTAATTATGATTTCAGGCGATGAACAGCTGAAAAACATTATTTGAACCTTGACATTGTAAAGGACTGGTGTTGCTCATGCAGATTGATACAGTTATGTACTGAGGTAACTGCAGTACTATTGTCAAGCATTTATATATGCTTGTCAACCTTACCTGTTAATCCTTGTAAATGTTGTCTTCTAGAAGAATTACATAATCCACACTCAGTCCTCGGGAACCAGCCCTTAAAAAGAAAGGGAGAAGGGAAATAAGGTATTCAAACTTGGATTATATAAAATAGAAAGGAATAAATTGTGAATTCCAAAAATACTAAAAGCTTGTTTTTTTGTATTTCTAGAAAAAGACACACAACATTACCTAGTGGAAGCCTGGTCTGGTCCTGGTCATGGTTCGCCCGTTCATCCCAGTTGGACAGGTGTGATTCCTTTTAGGGGTCTGCTTTGTTTCAGAGGGAAGATGGGAACTATGTTGTGTCCATTTCCCTCATGTGGAAAAGGTACAAGCCTGACAATACAACTTGCCCAAGTTGAATTTCCGCCTGAGTAAAATGGAGACGCAACAGGTTTCACTGACCGATTTAGCTAATATGATTGGTAATTTGCAAAAGGATACACAGGCACTAACACAAAGAGTGGCCACTTTACGAAGTAGAGCTTCTGTTATAACTCCTGTTTCAGGCGCAGAACATGGGCATGGCTCTGCAGAAGGTTTTTTTTTTGCTATGTGGGGGCTGGCGTCAGGCATAGAAGAGGTTCACCTGTAATACATGTCACCACACCACCTGCTATTCCTTTGGCTCCTCCTGAGTGTTACTCTGGGGAACCCTCAAAATTTGGCACTTTCATTAACCAGTGTCAGTTACATTTTATTTGTGAACCAGCTTGCTTCTCTAACAATCAATCCAAAGCAGCCTTTATCCTGTCCTATTTAGGGGATACAGCTGCAACATGGTCAATCCCTAGTGTAGAAAGAGATGACCCCTTATTATATAATTACAATCATTAGACACAGAATTATTGAACTTAAAGTAAGGTAATAAAGATTTATTAACCTACATACCTACATTCAATTGCCTGGTAGCAGAATCAGGGTGGCTGGAGAGTAAACAAAGCTCCTTATTTTATAAAGGGTTGTGTGATGAGTTGAATGACTTACTGGCTCAAGAGGTTGATCCCCCACCAAGAACTGCAGTGATCTCACAGGTTTGGTGGTAAAATTTGATCATCGTCTGGCTGAGCGTAGGCGGGGATAAAAATCAAACAGAAACTAGAATAACGGTATTCAAGGACAAAAAGCTGACCCAGACAAAAATGATGAATCAGAACCCATGCAGATAGGCAGCCTAAAGAGTCTTTTGAGTGGGGAAGAAAGGCAGAGGTGAAGGACATTAAGGGCCATATGTATCAAGAATCCACTTTGCGATTCTCTAATAGCGATTTTTAAGAAATCGCAAATGCTATTACCGAATCACAAATAGCGATTCTGAGCCCATTCACACCTATGGGCCTGTAGGCCCATATTTGCGAATTTTTTGAGGTTCCCAAATTGCGAATTCGTAACTGGAATTCGCAATTTGGGAAATGCGAAGCCCCAGGGTGCTGGGGGTCTAAGGTCCCCTCTGCTGCACCCCAAAAAATTATTTAAGGACATGTAAGGCGCACACATTCCAAAGGAAAAGCTTGATACATGTGCTTGAGAAATCGCAAATAAGGATTCCTTATTTGCGATTTCTTATTTAGAGAATTCTCTAAACGGGGTCACAATTTTAAGGAATCGCTATTTTAGCGATTCCTTAAAATTGCATAGTGAATGCCTTTCATACCTAATAAAAAGGCATTTTTGTATTCGCAAACTGCCATTCACACCATTTGCGAATGCAGAAACGCTTGATCCATCTGGCCCTAAGACTGTCTATTCTGTGGTGATAAGGGTTATTTTATTTGCATGACTGCCCAAAGAAACTGAAAAAGAAGAGTGAGGTGGGAAACTAGAGCACCCGAACACTGAAGAGGCATGTGTTTTGGGTGTACAGACTAGTTTAGCCTTTAAGGGCCAGATGTAGGTACAAAAAAATTAGCGACTCGCAATTTGCGAGCATGTGCGACTCGCAAATTGCGTGTCGCTAATAGGAATGCAGGTACAATTTCCGGGGACAAATTGCGACTCGCACCCGGAGTCGCAACGCAGATAGCGAGTCCGCTGTCTGCGAGGTCGCTTTTTGCGACCGCGCAAAAAATGGACACGCAATTTGCGAGTGGGTGTTGCAAATTGCGATTATCATGTAAATTGATTGCAGATGCTGCAGAACACTCCTGAAACCACTCCAGAACACTCTGGAAACACTTCCTGGCACATGATGATAACATCACAGCCAGGAAGTTTACTAATACACCTGGGAGGAGGGAGGACCACACCCTTTTTAACAGCAGAACTGTAAACAGAGCTACAGCAACAATGGCAGACACTCCCAGAAAGAGGAAATTACAATTTTCTGAGAAGGAGCTGGAGGTGCTGACAGAGGAATGCTGTCAGCACTATGATGATCTTTTTGGGAAGGCAGTCCTCAATGTGCCAGACTCAACTAAAAAACAAATTTGGCTGGATATTCAAAAGGTGAACTCCCTGGGGGTCAGCCACAGGAGTGTGGATGAGATCAAGAAGAGGTGGTATGACCTCCGCTCCCGGACCAAGGAGAGGGTGGCAGAAAGGCTCCGGGAGATGAGAGGCACAGGAGGGGGACCATCATCCATACCACCACCCACACCCCTGGAGGAAAGGGTGGACGAGACCCTGGAGCAGGAGGCTGTTACAGGATTCGGAGATCTGGACACCTCTGAGCCCACAACATCAACCGGTGAGTACCATGTGATATGCCTGTACCCCCATCAATGCCATACCCCTACCCACCATGTACACAGGGGCATGCACAACCAAGATAGCTTCATTTCAGGGTAGCAAACACCAGAAAGATGCATTATGGGCAATGTAGTCAAGTAGGCAGTCAATAGGCAAATGTTTATTAGGAAGTGTGCAACAGATAGTAGGCACTGACAGTCTGTTCCCCATGTCCCACAGGTCTCCCACAAGACCCCACCACCAGCCACAGCAGCCAGGTGCCAACAGTCAGGCAGCCCCATGAGGAAAGCACAGGAGCTGCCACCACTCCCACCTGCACCACCAACACCATCCCCTTGATGACAACACCTGCTGCAACAGTGGTTCCGGAGGCTGCATCTGCAACAGCCAGGAGTGCCACGGTACATCTGACAGGGCATCCACCGCTGCGCAGGCGGCGCAGATTGAGGAGAGCAGGGCTGCAGGCTGAGTCCGGGCGTCCATCCACCACCATGACCGAGGCACAACTGCTACGTGGTCAGTGCCTGCAGAACCAAATGTTAGGGAGGATTAGTGGGGTTCTGCACCACTTTGGAAGGAGCAATGAGAACAGCATGCAGCAGCTCCATGCCCAATTGGACATCATAGGCAACAACACTGGGGACCTAGCCCTGTCCATGTGGGAACTGGTGGCTGGACTGCTGTCACAGAGCGAGGGTGGGCGGCGCAGGGACCGCCAGCTGCTCCAGAGGCTGGACAGGATGGCCTCCTCAATTTGCAGACTGGCAGTCAACACCACTGGGCTATCAAGAAGGACAGTCAGCTTCCAAGTGGAAATGGGCCACTTTGAAGGGGATGTGGCAAGAGGCCTGGGCCGGATCACCCATGTGATCGATCTAATGGAGGCACGGCATGCGTCCAGGGGTACAGGGGACACCCCACAGGACAACGAAGAAAGGCTCCACTGTGAGCAGTGTCTCTGCTGGTGACACCAGGGTGCTCCGGAGTGGGAGTACCAGGCAGAGCACTGCAGAACAACCTGGGACCAGCCAGGCTGGCAGAGGCCGCCGTAGGTCATAAACTAAACACTGTCCCTGATGTTGGGGCACATGACGGCAATGTGCCCCATGCATGGTTGGCTTTCTGAACTCCCTGAACAGTTTGTTATTGTAAATAGTTAAATATTTGCACATATTAAATAGTTTTTTTGTTCCACTTAACAAATGGAGTTTTTGGTCAATAGGTGAGTATGGTTAAACTTGACACGTACATTCCAAAGTATTGGGTTGCGATGTGTTGCCGTCTCAATCTGCGTTGATTTGCGATGCTCCAATTCCCATGATGGTGATGTGGTTGCTCCTGCTCTTCATCCTCAGAATCAGGGTCTGCAGGGGTGAGAGGTAGCCCACGTCAGGTGGCAATGTTGTGCAGGATAGCGCATGCGACTACAATTTTGAATGCTGTAATGGGGGTATACTGGAGGGCACCTCCACTTCGGTGGAGGCATCTGAACAGTGCTTTCAGCAATCCGAAGGTGCGTTCAATCAGGTTCCTGGTCCTCTTATGTGCACGGTTGTATCGTCTCTCACATTCATTGCTGGGTGTTAAGTACGGTGTCATTATCCATGGCCGTAGTGCATATGCACTGTCACCTGTTGGGCACAAACAGTACACTGTTAGAAAGTCCTGGTTGGTGTGCACATTGATCTGTGTGTATGTCTACAAGGTGTATGCAGCTCTACCTAGGAGGTATCCGTCTCCAAACTCCCCACGTTCCAGGCGTTGGTGTTTCCCACTGTGCCTAAAAATGTATGAGTCATGAGTACTGCCTGGAAATTTTGCGACAATGTCAGTGATGACATAATGGGCGTCACAAACAACCTGAATATTGAGTGAGTGGGTACACTTTCTGTTGCGGAACAGATATTCCAGGTTTGCAGGAGGGCATATTTGAATATGTGTCCCATCTACACACCCTATGACATGGGGAAAGTTGGCAATTCTGTAGAATTCCAACTTGGTGCTGTTAATTTCTGCCTTATTCCTGGGTAGGTATATGTAGTGAGACATGTGTGTGAGTATGGTATCTAGGAATGCCCTGAGGAACCTTGATAATGCACTTTGAGATACCCCACCTGCCACAGCAATGACCTCCTGATAGCTCCCCGAGGCCAAGAGGTGCAGTGAGCATAGCACTTGCACATGCGTAGGGATGGCGCAGCCGCGCAGAGTCTGGCGTTCTAGCTGTGGTTTGAGTAATTCAATTAATTCTAGACTGAAGCTGCAGAGCAGGCTTTTAAGTAGTTGAAATAGATTTTTATGAAGGTCCCCATTCTACAACATCCCAACACTACACAACCATTTATAGTAGAACTACTCAAATCTTCATCTAGGATATAATATAGTGATGGTTGTAGTGGATACGTTTTCTATAATGGCTCATTTTGTACCTTTATCAGGGTTTCCCACATCCAAAGTGAACAGTATATGATAATTTGGATCAGGACAAGTTAACATATAAAATGAACATAAATGCACATCGCAGAGCAAGTCCTGAATATCAGGTAGGAGATCAAGTATGGTTATCCACAAAGCATCTCAAGTTAAAAGGGCCTCGGAAATTCCAGCTGCGCTACACAGGCCCTTATCTGATTCTCAAAACATATTAGTGATGTTGCCATGAAGTTGGAATTAACATTGCAGCTGTATTTGCATCACATTTTCCATGTGTCCCGGTTGAAACTTGTTTCCCCTGGAACTGCACTTCCTACAAAACCCCTGGCAGTGGTCAGTGTTCATTGATGACAAACCAGAATTTGAGGTAAAGGTGATTCTGGATTCCAAGCAAGTGGGACACAAACTGGATTATTTGATTAAATGGAAGGGATTCTGGCCTGAGGATCACACTTGGGAGCCCGTGTGTCATGAACACTCCCCTGTCTTTTGCATATTTTTCATCAATGGTACCCTGACAAACCCAAACCACTGGGTGGCGTCTTGGTGGGGTGTTCTTGGGGGAGGTGTAATGTTGGGTGCTGCACACCTAGCACGAGGGCCCCTTTAAGGTGGAGTGCAGAGCCTTAGCACCGTGATGACTGCTGGTCATCAGTTTCCCTTCCCATACTCACCAAGGTTTCAGCCATTCATTCCAGTGGAAAACATGAGGCGGCATTGGATTCGACTCACACAAGGGGCCTCCCTAGCACCCTCGGAACAAGCACTGTCAGCATGCAGTGCACATAAGAGGGTGCTGGGGAGGGGGGCTTGTGCGCTACCCGTGCTTTGGGAAGTGCAGGGCCCCCCTGGGGCCCTCTCCATCTGTTCTCTGCCAGTCTTTTCATGGCTGTTGAACCACCATGAAAATGCTTGCAGAGAACATGGTTGTAATCAGCACGGTGGTGCTGACTTCAGTGTCGCCGCAGCTGATTACGACCACGACTGCCATCATCCCGGCGGGACGAAAGATCCTGGCGGAGATGGCAGCCTTTTGGCGGTCTGCCTGCCAGGATCATAATGTGGTGGTAGGACCACCACAGCCGCGGCTGTCAGACCGTAACCGTGAGTCCATTTCACTTATGGGGAAAAGGTACAAGCCTGACAAAAGGTCAAGGAGGATGAGGGCTGACATGTCTTCTTCATCCATAGACATGTAGATGTCATCTGTAGCACAAATGAGGGCAGTTTACATGCTGTAGTCTGGGTCTGAAACCAGACTGAGCAGTGTTGAGGGGTTGCTCGTCATTGAGGTATTTGGTGAGGCATCTGTTGATGATTTTCCCTCAGTCTTTGGCTGGGAATGGTAGCATGGAGATCAGTCTGTATTTGGTGAGCGTTGAAGGGTCTGCTGAGGGTTTCTTTATCATTGGGAGGACAGTTGCACGGGAAGGTCGGACACAGGTGGAGGCATTCAGAATGGATGTGAGCATGGCGCTGATGGACTGCAGTCCTCTGGAATAGGTGTGGTGGGCCAGGGTCCAATGGGTCTCTGAGTATATGGACCTCATGGCGGTGGCAGATTTTTGTGTGGTGATAACAGGCTATGTGGTTAGCATTTGTTCTTTGGATAAAATTGAAAGGTGTTTGGCAAGGTCTGTCTGGTCCAATTGCAGGTTGAATTTTTCTGTAGATGGCTGTGATTCTGATGCTGCAGAACTGAGACAGTTTTTTCCAGAGGTCTTGAGAGGGGGTGATCAAGTAGGAGGCAGCCACCAGTGCAGTAAAATACCTCACAATGGCAAAGATTTCATTGCTTCTGATGGTGTTTTGATGCTTCGGCGTGGTCTGCCAGAGTGAAGTGTTTGGGGTCCAGATCACTTGAATGTAGCATTTCAGGGCAGATTTGAAAGTTATCCTCTCTGCATTGTCCTGGCTCAATCTCCATTTGTGGTCCAGTTGTTTGGAGTGGTGTTTCCCCAGTCTGAGTTCTGTTGTGTACCAACTGATCTGGGTGTAGATATTGTGGCATTGCTGTGTTTGATTGGGGACAGGGAATTGGTACAGGAGGTGATCCAATTGTTGAGATTCGCGATAGCTTTGGGGAGGCTGTTGCTGTTTTTGAACCAGTGGTTGTTGAGAGCAATGTTCTAGTCATTGTCAGTGAAGTTGCTCCAATTTCGACAGGCCAGTCTGGCGGTGGTGCATGCACATTGAACCAGTATGGGGATGCTGCACTTGATGAGTACATGGCCTATAAAGGAGTCTGATGTGTGCTCTTTGACTTTGCTGAAGGTGGTGAAAATGGGATCCAAGAGGTGTCTGGCAACATGGACAGGTCCATTTACTCACTGGGTGAGCCCAGGTTTCCAAGGCCTTCATTGAGTGCTTTTGAGTTGGAGTTTGCGTGGTCTTCCTGTTGGAAGTATAAGATTGACTACTACAATCAGAGGTGGATGGCGAACTTTGAAATAAATGTGTGGATCTACCTGCCTCAGACTGGACAGAGGGGTTTAATTGTATGTTAGAACGAGCACACTGTGATAAATTGTAGTCAACAGGCTCTCAGTGGGATAAATTGCAAGTGACTGATTAAGAGTAGGCCGTATCAGATGCAATAATTATTGCAGTTGATAAAAACCAACCATCAAGTTGTTCAGAATTTATTGGATGCGAGAATTATTGCATGCACTGAGACTAAGGGTAACAACATGGATATTTTGGTACTTACTGCACATTCTCATGTTTCAGTAAATACTGGATATTTCGCTGTTGATAAATCCTGTCAGGTTTGACCTGCTGAAAATTAACAAAGGTGCAATCTTACTCACGCTTGGAAATTACCAAGTGCACTAAACACTGCACCACTTGTAATTAATTGGGTGACTTTTAATCAGACCCTTAGTATCATGGATCCTCAAGTAACACTTACCCCTTGTATTGATAAATATGGCTAAATATATAGAATAATTGTATCACATTATTATCATTCAGGACTAGCAGACATGGGAAGGGACTGCATTGTCCACTTTCCCTAAGTTTAAAACAGTCTATGGCTGTTCTTGAGATTTCTTAGAAGGTAATTGAATTTGTTTGTTGACTTGATCAATCAAAAATCTATCTAGGAGAGAATAATTATGTAGCAGGAGACTTGTCTGGTAGACCCTTTTTGATCCTGGTTTTTCAACCAGGAGCAGTGTTTTTGACAAAGGGGCATTCAACTGCTAGATTGGAAATACTGTAAATTTAAAACACAATACTTTAAACTAAAATCTACGATTACTGTGTATCATTGACCTAACCACCTGTAGGTCCCAGAGTAGCATGCTACTCAACAAAGAGCATGTCAATGCCCCACCAGGGGTAGCAAGTGCTATATAAATACTATAATCCAAGGTATGATTTAGCAAGGGCTAGATAATTGTTTGAAGTGCTGGAAGAACGTACCATAGATGAACTACTGAAGGAAACTGAAAGAGTAATGCAAATTTTTATATT
Organism: Pleurodeles waltl; assembly: GCF_031143425.1. Taxonomy (NCBI): domain Eukaryota; kingdom Metazoa; phylum Chordata; class Amphibia; order Caudata; family Salamandridae; genus Pleurodeles; species Pleurodeles waltl. The sequence continues at coordinate 968,693,873 of NC_090437.1, forward strand.
CCAGTAGCTATATTCACACTAGAAACTTGATGTTGAAGGGGAAAAAGTGTAAGGAATAGCTTTTTAGCCTAGACCTATGTGTTTTCAATAGCTGCCTCATATTGAAAATAAAATAAATGTAGCCCAACAGAATATAATTTGCAGCAAGTGTGGCGATAAATGCAAATTTATATATTCATTACTACAGTACAAAGGTAAAATACTGTGAAGTACAGGGGAGATTTTTCTGGATCCCCATTTTGTTGTGGCTGTACACCATGAGATTATGCTCTGGGTATGCCTGAATGCCAATGCTTACTCGTAACCCAATAGTGTAGTCGTGATTCATCCTCAATTTCTATTAAAAAGGCATTTTTATGATCTGCCTACATCTGATTCCCACACATAGATCTGCATCAAATTTGGCACTTCCTTAGTGTATGCTGTTAAGGTTCGGTTTGCCAATATTTATGCAGGTTTGAGCAGTGAAAATAGTGAAAGCAGGCGAGAGTGTGAGAGGGGCAAACATATGTTTTCCCATTTTAGCTTGCATAGGAAACTTTTCTACCCAAAACTCCAAAACCCACTGAATGGCTTTATGCCAAATTTAACAGGAATGTAGAACGTTATAGAGAAAGAATGATTTCATGGTTTGGTGTAAATCTGATTAATGCTTTTTTCAGCTATTTCCATTCAAAAACATGCTGTTGGCCTGAAAAGGTTAATACTTTTTTCATATTTTGGCCATTGACTCCTCAAGCTGCCCTTAAACCAAGATTGAATGACAGTTGGAGGACCTAAAATAAAAAAGTTAAACAAAGGTGATTAAAAAAGGACTTTTTTCCTCCTGTGATCAGTTTAAGGCCCCGGAGCCAAACATGGGTCTCTGACCTCAAAGGTTTAGATTGGTTGGCCACAAAAGTTAATTTTGTCTTGCAGCCACCATTACAGGACATGAGGCTTTGTCCATGTGCCAAGAAAAAAACAGCCCTTAAGTGAGGAAAAGCATCATCTCATCTCATCCTGGGGTACATGTGGGGAATAAAGAATCCCAAATGGCCCCTTGGTCACTGACCCCCCAAAAGAAACACAATCCACAAAGGGACAAATAAAAATCAATAACCATTTTATATGTACCATGTATTACATGGTGTTAGAAATGGGGGTTTCTGGTTGGCTAGGGTGTGCACCTCAGCCAGGCAGAACGTACCCACTCTAGTCAGGGCAAGGGAGTTACACGTCCAAGATAACCCCTGCTCACCCCCTTGGTAGCTTGGCACGAGCAGTCAGGCTTATCCCAGAGGCAATGTGTAAGGCGTTTGCACAACACACACAACACACGTGATGCAATATCCCCACCACCAAGGAAACACAACACCAGATTATATGGAAATATACTTTATTGTACACAACGCAATTATCAGACCAAACATCACATATCAGTATTATCCTGCTACCTTAGCAGTTGTCAAAACATTACACATTAGTTACTCTGCAAACGAGCAGCAGTCACACCTAACAAACAGGTTACTTAGTATTCTGCAACATAAGCAGTAGTCAGGAAAACACATTATTACACCAAAGCACTTGTCATAAGAATATCATACAATGCCCATAATAGGAACATTAGAAAACATATGGCAAGTTAGAAGAACATATTAGCAAGCATGTCCATAAAAGGAACATTTGCATATGCACACAGAAACATCATAAAACAGGTAGGCAATATATCAATTAGCCAAAGTCTGTAGGAAGAACTTTAGATTATATATATGGACCCCTTTTAGGGAGTACCTGTTTTGATGGTAAAGGCACCTCCAGTGCCTGAGGAACGAAGAAGGTGAAAAATGGGGCCCCCGGTGCTCCTGTGCGCAAAATGGGGGCCTCCTGTGAGCACTTGGGACTGAGAGGGGCGGCACACACCCTCTCAGTGTTCCTGATGGGCCCCTCCTGGGACCTGTGATCACTGGGGGCACCCCGGGCCTCCACCGGCCCTCACGTGGGGGGCCAAGTTCACCCAATACTTTAGGGACAGGAGGGGGGTGGCACGCACCCCCTCCAATTTGCAACGGCCCCTCTGGGAGCCCGTGATCTCTAGGGGTTCCTCCCTGGGCCTGCACCGGCCTTCCAATGCGGGGGGAGAACAACACAATGCCCCGAAGGAAGGATGTGGCAGCCTGGTGGCGCGGGGAACCTCCGCTGAGGTTTCCACCCCGCCTATCCTTGGGCTACATCAAAGGAGGAGAGTGGGGGCCCAACGAACCTCGGTCCCTCGATGTGCTCCTCCTGGAGCGAGTATTGAGCCTGCCGGAGGCTCACAACGGGCCCAGCTGCACCCTGGGAATCCTGCCCGACTGGCAGGTGACTTCATTCTCTTTTCCCGGGCTGCGGCAGTGCAGGCCCTTAAGTCAGGGCCTTCTGATGCTCTGGGGGTGCTCCACGGAGCAGACCTCACCCCAGGGGCACCGATAGGAGCACACTTGCTTTGGTATTCCGCAAAGTCAGTTTTCTGGTGCCCCGGGGGCACAAAGGGCACCGCGACTCCGGCGCTGCCTGAAACACGGCCCGGGTCGTGGCGGTGATGCCCCTACAGCACAAGAAAGCACTTTTCAAGGGCTATTAGGTCAAAGGAAGCAGCGCTTTCCCTGGCAGAGCACCAAATTTGTTATAGCTACAGCGTGTTCCCAAAGCGCTAAATTTGCCCCATCTTGAAGCACTCCTCGAGCTTCCTACTGTTGCAGGGGTCAGGGGTCAGGGGCCACAGCACCATGCCCCTGGGGAGCAGAAACTAAGAAACAGGCCCACAGGAGAAGGGGCCCAGCAACAGGCCAGCATATAGAGGATGCAAGCAGGGGGCAAGTCCTTTCAGTGACCAAGCAGGTCACAGGTCAGCACAGCAGCAGCAGTCCATGGCGGTTCCTGGTGAGTCCTTTCAGCCTTTGCTGTCCAGTACCAAGATGATTCCAAGAGTCTCCAAATTGTGGGGAAAATTCCCCTATACTTATACTCAGTCCTTACAATGTTTTGCAATGGTAGGGAGAGGAGGTTCCAGTCAGTTGCAACTGGCTCTGGGAGTGCCCCCTCTCTCCTTTCAGCACAGGCTACAAACATCAGTGGGGGGCTAACGACCCTAGTGTGTGAGGCCAGGGCACAGCCTTTACAAATGTAGGTGCGCCCGCCTCTCCATTCTCTCAGCCCAGGAAGACTATTCAGTATGCAGATGCACCTCTGTGACACCTCCACCCTCCCTGTGTTCAGGCTGTCTGAAAAGTATGCACAAAGCCCCAACTGTCACTCTGCCCAGACATGGACTGGAGGCAAGCTGCAAAACACCAGAGCCATAAGCACAGATAAATGCGCACTTTCTAGAAGTGGCATTTCTGTGATAGTAATACAAAATACACCCACACCAGTAAACAGCATTTATTATCACCATCGCAACCATACCAAACATGCCTACGCTACCCCTCATAAATCAGACAATACCCCTTACACATAAGGCAGGGCATTTCTAATGCAATCCTATGAGAAAGCAGCACTCACAGCAGTGAGACACCAAGCTAGGCTGTTTGTCACTACCTGGACAGGCCACGCAACCTGGTACATGTCCTGCCTTTCTACATACATGGCATCCTGCCCATAGGGCTAGCTAGGGCGTACCTTAGGGGTGACTTACATGTAGTAAAAGGGGAGTTCTGGGCCTGGCAAGTAAATTTAGATGCCAGGTCCCTGTGGCAGAAAACTTTGCACACAGGCCCTGCGCTAGCAGGCCTGGGACAGGTTTAAAAGTCTACTTCAGTGGGTGGGTCAAGCAGCGCTGCAGGCCCACTAGTAATATTTAATCTACAGGGACTTATAGGTAAATTAAATATGCCAATTAGGTATAATCCAATCATACCAACTTTAGATAGGAGAGCACCTGCACTTTAGCACTGGTCAGCAGTGATAAAGTGCTCAGAGTCCTAGAGCCAACAACGAGAGGTCAGAAAAACCAGGAGGAAGGAGGCAAAAAGACTGGTAATGACCCTGCGTAAGGCAAAAAGGCCAACACATGGTATAAGTACCAACATGCCCATGCAAATAAAATTATGCAAGCACCACATCTTTTATGTTGAAAAAATGCATCTTTGAACAGCAAAGAGTGATAATAAGTCGAGAAGAGACATAGCCAAGGACTAGACATTTCAAATTGAACATGACAATAATGTAGAACCACTTACATTTTTATCCTGATTGAACAACACAAGAAGCATACAGAATACAGAAATTCCATAGATGGGAATCTGATTATCTTTTTAAATTATCAACTATGAAACTTCAGAATCAGATGGTCTACATAAAGATGAGGTTGTATTTGTACATTTGGAGTAAGTGAATACAAGCCATGAAATGGGCAATATGGCAATAGTTAATGGACTGTGAACAAACAAGAATTTTAAATAAATATACACACTTGACTTTAACTACGAGGCTATATTTTTAAATTAAGAATAAGATACATCAATCGTCTTCCAAGACAATTAGAAAATAACAATTTGGAGGCTGTTTTAATGAATATAGTACATGCATGTGCCATGCCTCAAGGAAACATACAGAAGAGTTTTTTTGCACCAGCACTTTATTGCAGTGGCAATTGAAATTCATAGCACATTTGAAAAAGATCTGCATTGAACTATGCTGAGAGCACTGTACAGCAATATTATGATAGTCTGTTTTCTCTTTTTTGATCGCATGCAAAGTCTTTTTGCTGTGCCTTAACCCCCTATTTTGACCAAGGATTACAAGGACTAAAGCACATTGATGGATTTATTAGCTGAAAATAAGCACAGATAAAGATGTACTGCTGGTGAGTGAATGGATGTGGTGCCTTTGGAAATGATGAAGGGCCCAATTCATGAAATGCATTTTATAGTACGTAAATAAGTACTACAACAGTGCTACTTACTTACTACAAATGTAATTCACAAACCTAGGGTGGAGATATCCAGCTCTACCTATTCTATATTTGCTATGGGAGGTTTCCACACATGTGCGTTTACTACAGAGTAATACATGTGGGAGAGACTAGTGGTGGGAAAATGGGGCATGGTGACAAAGATCTCAACCTATGTATGAAATGTTACTAGTAGTAACTTAACACTCTTAAATTCCGTTTTAGATGCCTCCACTTCTTGATTTGAGGGGATGGAGACATGTAAGATTGCACTTGGTTGCAAATCTACACTGGGAAATAGTGAGTAGCAAAGCAGAGTATAGCTTTACACCTAAGTGCTAAGGAAGTTTACAGGGGAATAAATCTGAACATATAAATTTACCGTATTATCTATCTATCTATCTATCTATCTATCTATCTATCTATCTATCTATCTATCTATCTATCTATCTATCTATCTAGCTATCTATCTATCTATCTATCTATCTATCTATCTATCTATCTATCTATCATAATAGGGCTAGGTTACATACATATCGATGTGTTAGCATAAATATTGAACATATATATTTTTACTAATTGTAATAGTGTTTGGTTTATATTTATATGGATATTTTTGTATGTTTTTGGACTAGTGGGTTGCACTGGTATTAATTATTACCTTTGAAATTGTATTGTCAATTAAAGAATAAAAACATTTAACAGGTTAAAATTATTTTTGCATAGTAGAATGCTATTTGAAACTTAATCTTAAGTGTTATTCGAAAACAACATTTTTGCAATAGATGTTTTTAAAATGCTACCTTTGCAAGCTATGTTTTTGAAAAAAAACATTATCACATGCTGCATAAAGGAGAGATTTGGATCAACAATTAGTTCCAGGTTGCTGCACCAATAAGAAATTGTTGCAAAACTTGAGGTGTTCTGAATTTATCTAAAACAAATATTTGGCTTTCATTGATTGTTCATCAGTGAATGTTGTCAGTAGAGAATGGTTTATTGAGTTAGATTTTCCTATACAATACATTGTTAATTTTGGATTAAATCTTAGCTTCTAGTGCTAAACAATGGAGTCCTTGTCTGTCTGTGAGAAGTGGTTGAACCTTTTCCTGTCTGATATTAACCTTGCTCTAGAATGAATGACCACCATGAATGGACTGAGGGAAGAGTCCATGATTCCTGTTAGAATGGAAGTTTTGTTATAAAGATGTGAGATTATTAGGATCTGAGCTGCTGTTTTTAGATGATTGAGGCAAGAGGGTATTTTAATTTAATAAAGTGAGACATTTGCTCATTTGTACAACTTCTTTATGTATGGCATTAGCAAAAGAATGCTACCAACAGTTAAGTTTATTAATTCACTCCAGGGTATGAGAAGGAGTGGAAACATTCCATTTCTAATTTCACTAGTAATCCAAGGTAAGATTTGCATTTGCATCTAGAAGGGATGAGGATGAATTCAGTATTTTATAGATTCAGCATAAAAAATTGACCAACATCCAGTTTTTTACATTTGTGAAGCAAAATAGGAGAATGAGGATGTCATGAAGCAAGATATCCTTTATGTACAGTTGTGTACCATCCACCTATTAGTGAATTTTGACTACTGTCTCTGGTTCTAAATAAAAGTTGAATACTTCTAGCAAGAGAACAGAGCTTTGGAAGACCCACATATCACTATTGTCAATTCAGGGAATGGTTGTCACTTTGTTTCCTTTGTGCTACAAATGAGAACCATTAATTATGCAGTTTTTAGTAGCCAAGACACTGCCACAAATCTAATTATATCAGAAGGTTTGACTCATCATCATCTAGAAACTGGTAGAATGTATGTTGTTCTTTCAAGTTTGATTTTCTATTGCCATTGAAGAGCATTCTCACAAACTAGATTGGCGGTGAGCCATAGAGAATTTATTTTGTAATTGGATGCTCACAGAACTGAATCACTTTTCTCAAGAGCCTTACAAAGACACAGCAAGTTGGTAACCAGTCTGTAGTTGGCTAGAATTGTAGGTCCTAATTAGGCTTTTTAAGATTTGAAAGACTTATCCTGTTTTTATATGGTTCCGGAATACTCACTAATCAGGATCACTTACATTGTTTCACTGTTCTGTTAAGCTCTTCAGTGGATAAAAGATACTGTTTCCCATGTGTACTGGGTTTTGAAGGTGATGCATTTCTTATAAATAGTAATAATAATTCATAATTACTATTGCATTAATAAATATGACTGCTTAGGAAACATTTTGTTTCATTGTGATTTGTAATTGTTCTTTGAAAACTATATGAAATACATCTAATTTTTCTGAGAACATATGAAAGGGGCCCTATTAGGCAAGTTTATATTCTTGTGGGTAAATTTAAATTGCATTCTGTTGGTAATGATGGAACTTGTATATGCTCTTGTATGTAGGTGCTTTAGATTCCTGGATGACAGATTTTTGCTTTTTCTTACCAGCTGTCAATCTGGATTAATTGCTGTAGGATTTACTGACTTTTCATTTCTTTTCTAGGGTTTGTGGTGCTCTTGTCTGTATGCATTGTAATTAGTTTGGCGAACACACAAAAGGCAATGGAAGAATGCTTGCAATTTGTCTAACCACTGTTTTTTGCTCAGGTACTATTCCAACCCATCCTCTTTTGATCACCATTCCAATTTAATCTGGACCCAGCCATATGCAAAAACGTCTTCATCCTACTCCAGTAAGAAAAGTCTAGTCCAACCTACCAACCCAGTTCTTTGTGAACTGGAACCCAAGCAACCCAAATATGATTTTACCCGGATTATGCCTCATCAGTCGGATATAGCTTGATTTCAGTGGCACTGTGAGCATTGAATCCATGCCCTGCTGCACATGAAACACACAAAAGGAGATGGGAGGGATGCTTGAAATTTGTCCAACCAAATTCACGCAGGGTAACATCCCAACCCACCATTCTATTGCTCCTGATACCTTTTCTGTTGGACATACCCATATACGAATCAGTATTTACTCTAATCCAATAGGAACAGTCCAGCCTGAACTACCAGGCCAGGTCCTCCTTGAACTGGAGTAGTTAGTTTAACCAAGATTGACTCGGTTTACAATGTTTTAGTCTGAGAGGAGCTGCTGGCAAAATCTTTATTTGCATCACAATATTTATCTGTTGGCACATCCACATTGTCACTAGGTTTAAGCTTAGCCAGTTTAGGAAGGAAATGATTCTTTACTGGGGATCCAGAGATATTTTTCAAGGGATGCATCAAAAAGATTTCTGTGCGTCAATAGGTTGCAAGTTTATATTTGGTGGAGGGAATGTAGAATGTTATCTGATATTGGTTATACCAAATATTTCCATTCAGAGGCAAGCATTTGATTGCTTTAAGTGGTGTCATGATTAGGCTCAGTCAGTAGTCCTTGGTGTGTGTTTATGATGTAAAGATCTGTGGCACTCAATGCGTAGGCCTTGCAGGTGCATGTTAGCATACAACATTTGATGGCAGATGAATGATGGTGGAAGTTCATTATGAGTTTGGCAGGATGGTAGATGTAATCAAGCCATCAGTGTTTGGAGTTAAATGTCAATCTAAAACTTTCAAATGTGAGGAATTTCTAGGTAGGCACTGATTTGCAGCCAAGTGAGTTTCTAAATATGATAGCAAGTTCTCCATCTAATATGAACATCCTGTCTTTGAGAAGGATTTCGTAACTCTGTGAAATTTGTGATTCTAAAATGGACTGAGTGTAAGGGTTCAATACGCATTCAGTAATAAACATTAGGTCGAGCTTGTGAGTATTTTGATAGAGGATATTTCTGTGTGATGTGTGTTTGCCAATCTGACACTTTGTAGCATGCAGATGAAATGGATATTTGTGAAGGGGAAATTTCAAGAGTGTTGGCTAAGCATTTCATGGAAATGTGATTGTTTGGGTTAATTCTCTTGTATGTAGAGGAATATCAAGTGGACATCCATGAAAGATCAGAGACTGTGGTGAGGTGATGCATAAACATGAGCCATTTGAATAATTTTGCTGCTGTTGTGGGTGGGCTTACTACTATCTAGCAGGGTATGGTTCCTGTGTCTGAAGGCTCTGCTTGTAAATGATTCTGGAAATGCATACCCATCTTTGCTGAATGTTTCAGTCAGATGTCTTCCAGAGTCACTTTGCTTATCCCCTGATTCAATCCAAATCTGAAGATTGTATGGCAGTGATGTGTACCAGCCAATATTGTTGATGGAGGTTAGTGGCGACGCAGCTTAAACGGCTACATGACTGGTGTTGCACATCACTGCTGTGCATTCCAGGATCTTTCTTTTCCTAGGACAAACTTCCATTTAGTTTTTTTGTTTGAATTGACAATTGCTCCATTTCTGGTGGTTATGACACAATGAAGTGGGCAAGTGCCAACAGAGTAAAGAAAACCATATGACCATAAATTGGGAATAGTCCTCCTCTCTAAAATGTTCAAGAGAGCCCACCAGTCTTTTTGTTGATTGTTTGTGGAATTTTATGGGCAGTATTACTGGTGACTGGCTCTTGAATCCGTGTCCCTCCTTCAAGTAAATATTTGACTTCCTACTACACACCAATGCTAAGACAACCATTAAAGGTACTCTCATATACAGACCACCAGGACCCTGGCCAGCTTTCTGTGATGCCATCAGTAACATCATCGCCCTCCTCACCATTGACTTCCTCCACTACATGCTGCTCGATGACTTGTACTTCCACATCAAAGACCCGAAGGATGACAACTCCACATGCCTACTGCAGAACCTCAACAACATCAGACTCACCCAACTAGTCTCCAAATCCACCCACAGAGCCAGACACACCCTCAACACCATCATCTCCTCCAGTGACAGAATCAAATTCACCCCCACCACAGAACTCTCCTGGACCAACCATACAATCTTCCACTTCACCATATCCAAGACCCAGTACGCCATCACCAAGCATCAAAGCACCACCCACCACAGTTGCAGAAAGGTAACTGAGAGCCAATGGACACAAGCTCTCAGCATCACACCACTCAACACATCAACCAACCTTGACCAGGCCGTCCACAACTTCTGTGCCTGGCTCAGCAAATGTGCTGACAAAGTCACGGCCCTCTGAAACTGGATAAAGCAAACAGAACGTCCAGACAAGCCAGCTGGTACACCCCAGAGCTCAGAACCACTAAACGTAACTGTCTTCTACCCGAAAAGCAATGGCACATCTCCAAGGACCTCTTCAACAGAGCCGCACACAAAACAGCACTCAACGACTACTACGGGCGCATCAAAGAGGCCAAAAGAACAGCCATCACAGACCACATCAACTACGCAGCAACCACACTAAGGAACTCATCAAGATTATCAGGTAATTCTCCAACCTGACTGCCATAGAAAATACACTTCACTCCTCCCAACACCTCTGCGAATCACTATCTGACTACTTCCGCAGCAAGATTACCAACATCTACAGCACCTTTAACCCTCAATCTACTTCATGCAGCCTCGACAACCTCATCCAACCAGCGAACCCAGCCAAGCCATAACCACCTGGTCCTCAATCAATGTCCAGACAACCGCCACCATCATGTCACCATCCACTCTGGGGCACCCACAACCCCTAAACCCACCATCTCTTCAACCTTGGATCCAACATAATCAGCAATGAACTCATCAATCCCCACAATACTTACATCTCCACAGCAACCTTCCCAGACAGATGGAAGCACACGAAGATCAGACCGTTCCTAACGAAGCCCTCAGCAAACCAGAGCGACCCCCAAGACCTACCGGCTGATCTCCCTGCTCGCATATTCAGCCAAAGTACTCGAGAAGGCCATCAACCAACAGCTCACCAACTCCTTAGAACGAAACCACTTACTCTACACATTACAATCAGGTTCCCTGGCCATCCATAGCACCGACACTACGCTCATCACCGCAACAGGTGACATCAGAACCCTCCTTGACCAAGGAGAAACAATGGCTCTGATTCTCCTCTGCCTGTCTGCAGCATTCAACAGCATCACCCACCACATCCTCATTGACAGACTCCACAACATCGACATTCAACAACACGCCCTCAAGTAGATCACCTCATTCCTCTCAGGATGCACCCAGAGCATCCACCTACCTCCTTTCAGCTCTGCTCCCAAGAACATCACATGCAGCATGCCCCAAAGATCATCGCTCAGCCTCTGCTGCTCAGCATTTACATGAAGCCCCTCGCAGACATCGTCAGATCCTAAAGACGCAACATCATCTCCTACGCTGATGACACTCAGCTCACCCTCTCTCTCACCCCTGTGACACGAAATCCATCTTCCACAACGCCATGACTGACATAGCTGACTGGGTGAGAGACAGCTGCCTCAAATTGAACTCTGACAAAACTAAGGTAATGATCTTTGGAAAGAACACCTCTGATTGGGACCACAGCTGGTGGCCGGAAGAACTTGAACTCACTTCCACACCAACTAACCACACTCACAACCTAGGCATATTCTTGGACTTCCAACTGACAATGAAACAACAAGTCAACGCAGTCGCCTTCTTCTGTTCCCACACCCTCTGCATGCTCTGCAAGGTCTTCAAATGGATCCCAGTAAACACCAGAAAGATCGTCACACAAGCCCTCGTCAACAGATCCCTCGACTATGGCAATGCTCTCATACCGGTATCTCCTTCCAGCTCTTCAGAAGACTCCAGACAATATAGAATGTGGCAGCCAGATTCATCTTGGGCCTCCCTAAGTGTACCCATATCACTCCTCAACTCAGGAAACTCCACTGGCTCTCTGTCCAGAAAAGATGCCAGTTCAAGACGCTCACACACGTCCTCCTCAAAACTGGACCGTCCTACATCAACCACTGGCTGAACTTCCATCTTCCCTTGAGACACCTGCACTCCACTTCAATCAACTTTGCACATGTCCCCCTCATCCATCGCACCCGCAGCAGGGGTCGTGCATTCTCCTACATCGCTGCCAAAGCCTGGAATTACCTCCCCATCCACCTCTGAACGGCACCCTCCCTAGCAGACTTCAGAAACCAACTCAAGACCTGGCTTTTCGATGCAGATGCAGCAACCCCAACACCCAGATACCACTAAGGGTGATATTGTTGCACTTTACAAATGATTGATTGATTGATCGATGTGTGGCTGCTCATCCATAGAAGATATAAAGGGTACACCAAAGAAGACCTGCATAGTTCACAATTGAGTTACAGTTAGGGGTGGGTGGTGAACACCTCTCCGCTCGCAGAGTTTGCAGAGTTTTTCTCACTATAACTCGCAGAGTTTTTCCCACTATAACTCGTACCCTCCCCATGCACAGTTGTCTCATCAATAAGTTTATTGCAAATGTTGCAGTGAGTATAGGAAAGTACCATCTTGCCTGGCATGTTACCCCCATTTTCACTGTATGTATTTTTGTTTTTGCCTATGTGTCACTGGGATCCTGCCAGGCAGGACCCCAGTGCTCATAATGTATACCCTGTATGTGTTCCCTGTGTGGTGCCTAACTGTATCACTGAGGCTCTGCTAACCAGAACTTCAGTGTTTATGCTCTCTCTTTGCTTTAAAATTGTCACTGCAGGCTAGTGACTAATTTTACAAATTCTCATTGGCACACTGGAACACCCTAATAATTCCCTTGTATATGGTAGCTAGGTACCCAGGATATTGGGGTTCCAGGAGATCCATATGGGCTGCAGCATTTCTTTTGCCACCCATAGAGAGCTCAGACAATTCTTACACAGGACTGCCACTGCAGTCTGAGTGAAATAACGTCCACGTTATTTCAAAGCCATTTTTCACTGCACATAAGTAACTCATAAGTCACCTATCGGTCTAACCCTCACTTGGTGAAGGTTAGGTGCCATGTTACTTAGTGTGTGGGCACCCTGGCACTAGCCAAGATGCCCCCATATTGTTCAGGGCAAATTCCCTGGACTTTGTGAGTGCCGGGACACCATTACACACTTGCACTACATATAGGTCACTACCTATATGTAGCATCACAATGGTAACTCCGAACATGGTCATGTAACATGTCTAGGATCATGGAATTGTTCCCCCAATACCATTCTGGTATTGGGGGACAATTCCATGCATCCCCGGGTCTCTAGCACAGAACCCGGGCACTGCCAAACTGCCTTTCAGGGGTCTCCACTGCAGCTGCTGCTGCTCCCAACCCCTCAGACAGGTTTCTGCCCCCCCTGGGGCCTGGACAGCCCAGTCCCAGGAAGGCAGAACAAAGGATTTCCTCTGAGAGAGGGTGTTACACCCTCTCCCTTTGGAAAGAGGTGTGAAGAGCTGGGGAGGAGTAGCCCCCCCCAGCCTCTGGAAATGCTTTGATGGGCAGAGATGGTGGCCATCTCTGCATAAGCCAGTCTACACCGGTTCAGGGATCCCCCAGCCCTGGTCTGGCGCGAAACTGGACGAAGGAAAGGGGAGTGACCACTCCTCTGACCAGTACCTCCCACGGGAGGTACCCAGAGCTCCTCCAGTGTGTCCCAGACCTCTGCCATCTTGGATTCAGAGGTGTTGGGGCACAATGGACAGCTCTGAGTGGCCAGTGCCAGCAGGTGACATCAGAGACCCCTCCTGATAGGTGCTTACCTCTTTCAGTAGCCAAGCCTCCTTTCTCGGCAGCCTAACCTCCTTTTCTGGATATTTAGGGTCTCTCCTCTGGGCTATTCCTCAGATAACGAATGCAAGAGCTCACCAGAGTTCCTCTGCACTTCCCTCTTCGACTTCTACCAAGGATCGACCACTGACTGCTCCAGGACGCCTGCAAAACCGCAACAAAGTAGCAAGACAACTACCAGCAACATTGTAGCGCCTCATCCTGCCGGCTTTCTCAACTGTTTCCTGGTGGTGCCTGCTCTGAGGGCTGTCTGCCGCCACCCTGCAATGGAAGGCAAGAAGAAATCTCCTGTGGGTCGACGGAATCTTCCCCCTGCCAATGCAGGCACCAAACTTCTGCATCACCGGTCCTCTGGGTAAATACCAGAAAGATCGTCGCACAAGCCCTCGTCAACAGATGCCTCGACTATGGCAATGCTCTCATACCGGTATCTCCTTCAAGCTCTTCAGAGGACTCCAGACAATACAGAATGTGGCAGCCAGATTAATCTTGGACGTCCCCAAGTGTACCCACATCACTCCTCACCTCAGCAAACTACACTGGCTCTCTGTCCAGAAAAGATGCCAGTTTAAGACGCTCACACACGTCCCCCACAAAACTGGACCATCCTACATCAACCACTGGCTGAACTTCCATCTTCCCTTGAGACACCTGCACTCCACTTCAATCGACTTCGCACATGTCCCCTTCATCCATCGCACCTGCAGCAGGGGCCACGGATTCTCCTACATCGCTGCCAAAGCCTGGAATTACCTCCCCATCCACCTCTGAATGGCACCCTCCCTGGCAGACTTCAGAAAGCAACTCAAGACCTGGCTTTTTTGATGCAGATGCAGCAACCCCAACACCCAGTTACAACTAAGGATGATATTGTTGGACTTTACAAATGATTGATGGATTGATCGATGTGTGGCTGCTCATCCATGGAAGATATAAAGGATACACCAAAGGAGACATGCATAGTACACAATTGGGTTAAAGTTAGGGGTGGGTGGTGAACACCTCTCCTCTCTCAGAGTTTGCATAGTTTTTCTCACTGTAACGCGCAGAGTTTTTCCCACTATAACTCGTACCCTCGCCATGCACAGTTGTCTCATCAATAAGTTTATTGCAAATGTTGCAGTGAGAGTATGAAATATGGCAAGGAATATGTCATCAATTATATCATATGTGGAGTAATTAGCTGTGCATGGCGAAAGCGCAAGTTATAGTTACCTTAAGGCGGGAGTTTTAGTTAATTGAAAGAACTCTAACTATAACTGTTGAATTTCTATGGTTTTGTATGAGTAAATTCAGACCCTAATTATAACATCCCTGTAACTTTTCGGTTTTCAGGAAATTTCTATGCTTTTTTCAATGTATAGTAATTTTAATTGCTATATATGAATCCAACCACCGCCGCATATGGTGGTTGGCCACAGGGCCTGGCCTGTGGCCTGGTCCCGAGGCCAACCCCCTATAAGCACCCAACCTTGCACTGCCTTCTCCTGTGTGCAGGAGAGGCTGCCAGAAAGATGTGACCTGCAGCCAGTCCCTGTGGTCAACCCTCCTAACCACCCAACACGATGTTGTGCATGGCCCTTTGCACATGTACGCCAGAAGTTAGCCACAGCCTCTCTGGGTGTGAAAATAGGTGTGAGAGGCTGTATCCGCAGCTAAGAGTATCTGTCAGAGTGTCTGTCTGGATGTGAGAATGCGTACATAGGAGTTTTAGTATATGGGTGCGTAAGTGTCTGAGTGTGTGTGTGAGTGGAAGAATTGATTGAAAGAGAGACAGAGAGAGAGAAAGAAAGTGAGTGGCAAAGAGATAGAGGTGGTCATTACAACCCTGGTGGTCAGTGTTAAAGCGGCGGCAAGACCGCCAACAGGCCGGCGGTAAAAAAATTACAATTCCGACCGTGGCAGAAACCGCCAACAAAGACAGCCACTTTAACACTCCGACCGCCACGGCGGTACAAACAAACAGCGCGGCGGTCACCGCCAACAGACAGGCGGGAGACAATGTACCGCCCACACTATTATGACAGGCCAATCCGCCACCTTTTCCGGGGCAGATTCACCGTGGATAAAAACACGGCGGAAACAGAAATCCCGAAGGAAAAACGCTCACCTCTGCACACCCCACAAGGAACGAGGACACCATGGATCCGGAACTCCAAATTCTCCCCGCAATAGTCTTCCTGCTCCTCTACCAGGAGCAAGAACGCTGGCGGCGAAGACCACGGTGAGTACTGCACCTAAGACACAGGGGAGGGGGGAGGGAAAAAACAGGGACATACACACGCAAAACCCCCACCTTCACCCACTACAACACACACACTAATGCAAAACAATACATCACAGTTACACCCCCCAAACCCCCTGGAAGAATGCAAAGACAATAGAAAATGAGTGTAACCATTGTAATATATAAAAAGGAAGTAGGCAGAAATATATATATATACACCATGTACAAAATATATGCCAAGCATAGTAGTCCAGGTAGTGCTCTAAGAAAGTCAGTGGAACACTGGGACCACATGGTATGGACGAGGCCCACACAAGATCCCCGACCATGACGGAGAGAATACTGCAGGGGCATCCGAGAGCAACTAAACAGGCACCTCAGGGGGAGTTAAAGGGGGCGCACCTCAGCCGCTTGAGTGCACGACGCCAAATCCTCGAGGGGGCCACATGCCCACTGTTCCATCCTGGGGAGTGCAAACCCACAGTCTCTCAAGTCTCTACAGTGGGTACTTTGCCCACTGCCATATCCTGGGGAGTGCAAAGCCACAGTCTTACAACTCTCTACAGTGGGTGGTTTGCCCACTGTTCAATCCTGGGGAGTGCAAAGCCGCAGTCTCTCAAGTCTCTACAGTGGGTGGTTTGCCACTGCCATATCCTGGGGAGTGCAAAGCCACAGTCTCACAAGTTTCTACAGTGGATGGTTTGCCCACTGCCATATCCTGGGGAGTGCAAAGCCACAGTCTCACAACTCTCTACAGTGGGTGGTTTGCCCACTGTTCAATCCTGGGGAGTGCAAAGCCACAGTCTCTCAAGTCTCTACAGTGGGTGGTTTGCCCACTGCCATACCCTGGGGAGTGCAAAGCCACAGTCTCTCAAGTCTCTACAGTGGGTGGTTTGCCCACTGCCATATCCTGGGGAGTGCAAAGCCACAGTCTCTCAAGTGGATAGCAGTCTCCACTGGTGCTGGAGGGGGCATGGTGCTCAGAGTGCTTCATCCTGCTAAGGACAAGGGTAGTGGATGGATCTCTCCACTGGTTCTGGAGGGGGCATGGTGCCCAGAGTGCTTCATCCTGCTAAGGACAGAGGTAGTGGATGACAGTCTCCACTGGTTCTGGAGGGGGCATTGAGCCCAGAGTGCTTCATCCTGCTAAGGACAGAGGTAGTGGATGGATCTCTCCACTGGTTCTGGAGGGGGCATGGTACCCAGAGTGCTTCATCCTGCTAAAGACAGAGGTAGTAGATGACAGTCTCCACTGGTTCTGGAGGGGGCATGGTGCCCAGAGTGCTTCATCCTGCTAAGGACAGAGGTAGTGGATGGATCTCTCCACTGGTTCTGGAGGGGGCATGGTGCCCAGAGTGCTTCATCCTGCTAAGGACAGAGGTAGTGGATGACAGTCTCCACTGGTTCTGGAGGGGGCATGGTGCCCAGAGTGCTTCATCCTGCTAAGGACAGAGGTAGTGGATGACAGTCTCCACTGGTTCTGGAGGGGGCTTTGTGCCCAGAGTGCATCATTCACCCCGTGACGGACTCAGTTGCGTCAGTGCCCTTGCCCCTCATGGGCCAGCGGTGCTTGAGACAGCGGTGCCCTGTTCAGCGGTGTTTGAGATGGCGGTGCCCTGTTCAGCAGTGCTTTAGATGGCGGTGCCCTGTGCAGTGGTGCTTGATATGGCGGTGCCCTGTTCAGCGGTTTTTGAGATTGCGGTGCCCTGTTCAGCGGTGCTTGAGATGGCGGTGCCCTGTTCAGCGGTGCTTGAGATGGCGGTGCCCTGTGCAACGGTGCTTGAGATGGCGGTGCCCTGTTCAGCGGTTTTTGAGATTGCGGTGCCCTGTTCAGCGGTGCTTGAGATGGCGGTGCCCTGTTCAGCGGTGCTTGAGATGGCGGTGCCCTGTTCAGCGGTGCTTGAAATGGCGGTGCCCTGTTCAGCGGTGCATGAGATGGCGGGGCCCTTTGCAGCGGTGCTTGAGATGGCGGTGCCCTGTTCAGCGGTGCTTGAGGCGGTGGTCTCCATTGCAGGGACTCAGCTGCTGGCGGTCCTTCATGGCCCAGCGGGGCTTTTGCTGGCGGTCCTTCATGGCCCAGCGGGGCTTTTGCTGGCAGTACTTTATGGCCCAGCGGGGCTTGTGCTGGTGGTGGCCTCCTGGGCAGGTGGGCTGGTGCTGGCGGGCCCCTCCTGGGCAGGTGGGCTTGTGCTGGCGGTCCTGTCCTCGGCAGCTGGGCTTGTGCTGGCGATCCTGTCCTGGGCAGCTGGGCTTGTGCTGGCAGTCCTGTCCTCAGCAGCTGGGCTTGTGCTGGCAGTCCTGTCCTCAGCAGCTGGGCTTGTGCTGGCGGTCCTGTCCTCGGCAGCTGGGCTTGTGCTGGTGGTCCTGTCCTCGGCAGCTGGTCTTGTGCTGGTGGTCCTGTCCTGGGCAGCTGGGCTTGTGCTGGCGGTCCTGTCCTCAGCAGCTGGGGTTGTGCTGGCCGGCCTGTCCTCGGCAGCTGGGCTTGTGCTGGAGGTGGCCTCCTGGGCAGCGGGGATGATGGCGGCCTTCTCCGCCGTGCTGCTCTTCCCAGACTTGCCAGGTTTCTTGAGGCCCTTCCCCACCTTGGAAGGTGTCACAGCTGACTCCACACTCCCACTGGGACCCCTGGGAGCGGCTTTGGTGGCTGGAGTCTTCCCCCTCTCCCGCCGGGCACTGGTCAACTTCTGATGCTTCACAGGTGGGGGACTGTCTGTGCTGTGGCTCCGTGCCACACTGGCTGCCCTGGTGGCCGGTGCACTCCAGATTCCGGTGACTACAGGCACCACTGGTCTCGGAGATGTTGTGGCTGAGGTGCTAGTTCGGGACCTAAGAGACGGACGGGGTGGGGGAGGTGTGGGAAAGAGGTCAAGGTTGGACGGGAAAAGTTTTTGGGACACACTGGGACGGGTAGCTAGAGGGGGTTTGGGAGTGGAGGAAGAGGTGGTGGTTGTAGGAGGTGTACGTTTGCTGACCTTGGGTGAAGGGTCATGTGCTGGGGGCTGTCGTGAGGTGGATGGCTGTTGGGTGGGTGTGTGCCTGCATTTGTGTATCTTGGGAGGGGGCGTCACAGACACACTGGGAGAGGACACAGGGGATGTGTGAATGGTAGTGGGGTGGTGACTGCACGTGAGCGGGGTGTGCTGGTGGGTGTGCTGGAGAGGGACGGAGTGGCTGTAGAGGTAGTGCATGCAGGTGTGAGTGTAGACGAGACTGGGAGGGAGGAGGGAGAGGAGGAGGAGGGGGACACAGTGGAGGCAGTAGATGTTGGTCTGTCTGCATGTGTGTGATGCTTGCGTGAGTGCCTGTGGAATGTGTGGTGCTTATGTTTGCCTGAGCTTCCCTTGTGTGTTGAGGTGTGTGCATGTTGGTCTGTAGGTGTGCTTGGGATAGGCTGAGGTACAGGGGATTGGGTTGGGGTGGAGGAAGTTGGAGGGGGAGGCTAGACACAGGGACAATAGCTGCCATCAGTGCTGAGGCCAGAGTCTGAAAAGTTCGCTGAAGGGCAGCCTGACCAAAATGAATGCCCTCCAGGAATGCATTTGTTTGTTGCAACTGCCTTTCTACACCTTGGATGGCATTCAAAATGGTAGACTGCCCAACAGTGAGGGACCTGAGCAGGTCAATGGCCTCCTCACTGAGGGCAGCAGGGGTGACTGGGGCACGGCCTGAGGGGCCTGGGGCGAAGGTGATGCCCACCCTCCTGGGTGAGCGGGCACGGGGCGAAGGCTGAGGGGCTGCTGGGAGGGCGGTGCTGGTAGGGGGGGGTGGCGGCTGTACTTGTAGATGGGGGTGGCACAGATGTTGCCGCCACCACAAGGGAGCTCCCATCAGAGGACGAGTCCATGCCAATGGTGTCAGCTCCTGTCCCCGCCGTGGAGCTCCCCTCACCCTCGGTCCCACTGGTGAAGTCCGATTCCGTAGTGTGGCCCTCCATGGCCATGTGGGATGCAGCCCCCTGATGCTCCAGTGCCACTGCTCCTCTGTCTGATGATGCTAAAGCACACAAGAACAGGGAGACCACAAAAAGGGGTGGGCGACAGAAGAAAGACATGTTGAGTGCATGCATTACTGCTACCGTTGGCAGACACGACAGACACAGAAGCCCCCTGCACTACGCAGCGCTCTTCGGCTCCACTGTTCAATTCCTGGGAAATGGCCTACAAGGCTATGGACAACATCTGCACACATAGATGACACAGGGGCATGACTAGGTGTAGTTGTCACTCAGAGGTGGGGTGGGGTGCCACATGGCCTGCCTTACAGAGGGGCCTTGCCTACAGAACTCGCCCTGGCCTAGGGAAACCCACAGCCCACCTCCCCACCCAGACACCTCCACTGCACGCAAAGTCAGCAGGATGAGAGTGTACTCACCCCCTTGTGGCTGCTGTGATGCCCTCAAGCACCCATCCAACTCCTGGTAGGCCACTGCCAGGATCCTGAACATCAGGGGGGTCATGGTGCGACGGGCACCCCTCCCACGTTGGGAGGCCATCCCCAGCTGAGCCTCCGCCATCTTCTTGCTCCAGCAGCGAATATAATCCCATCTTTTCCGGCAGTGGATGCTCCGTCTGTGGTAGACCCCCAGGGTCCGGACGTCCTTGGTGATGGCACGCCAAATATCTTTTTTCTGGTGGGCGCTGACCTACATGAAATGTACAGGGGAAAGAAAAATTTATTACCAACCGCACCGTCAAACTGATTGGCCCCCATCCCTACCCTTGCCATGTGGCACATGCATTCACCGTCTTTCATGCACGCAACACTCTCCCCCTTCCTTCTTACATCCAGCCCTCTCCACACAGGCATAGCCCATACAACATGCTCCCTGTGTACTTACCTGTTTGTCTGGAGGACCGTAGAGTAGCGTGTACTGGGGAGGACCCCATCCACGAGTTTCTCCAACTCCTCCGATGTGAAGGCAGGGGCCCTTTCCCCAGACACTCGAGCCATTGTCTCTTCCAGACCGAGGTCACAGCAGCACTTGCAGTGTAGGTCCTCTCCTGCCGAAGATCAGGTATCGAGTGATTGAACAGATAGAAAATGGCGGGCACCTCCGCGGCGGTGCGTACCGTCACCGCTGGCGTACATCATGATTGGCTCCTGGGACCCATAGGGTCCAATGTTAACCAATGCAGCATTGCGCCGCGGTCTTCGACCGCCTACCGCGACGGTGTACAACGCCAGCGCAGTTACCTCACATCCCATTCTCCTACTTTAGAGGTCAGGCAGCCGCCATTTCAGGGGCCCACATGGCTTCATTTTCAGCTGCGTCACACATACCTAGGCCTAGACTCAACACACATACAGGCCACCTTTTGTGTATGAATGGTGTTCTGTGTAAACTGTGGGTACGTACCTCTGAGTTGTTTGACTCTGTGCTCGCTGTTGTCCTTCATAGGCACCGTCCGCTGGGACATGTGAGGAGATGGCGGCATCCTCCGGTGTACCGACCGTTGGTGGACCTGTCGACAATGGAGGAGCGACATGTGATTATCACATGCAGGCTTGATCGTGCCACAATCCAGGAACTGTGTACCCAGTTGGAGCCAGACCTGATGTCAGCAATCCGCTATCCCACAGGAATCCCCCCTCAAGTGCAGGTGCTGTCAGTGCTCCATTTCCTTGCAAGTGAGTGTTTTCAAACAACAGTGGCCATGGCATCAGGGATGTCCCAGCCTATGTTTTCCAACGTATTGTCCAGAGTGTTGTCTGCCCTTCTGAAACACATGCGGAACTACATTGTTTTTCCCACAGTGAAAGGTGATTTCTATGCCCTGGGACACATCCCCAACATCATAGGTGCCATTGATGGGACCCATGTGGCTTTGGTCCCCCCCCCACAGGAGTGAACAGGTGTACAGAAACCGGAAGAGTTCTCATTCGATGAATGTACAGATGGTATGTTTGGCAGACCAGTACATCTCCCATGTTCCCTGGCTCAGTGCATGACGCCTACATCCTGCGGAATAGCAGCATCCCTTCTGTGATGGGTCAACTCCAGAGGCACCGTGTGTGGCTATTAGGTGAGCACCTGGAAGCAAGTCAGTGGGAATGGTTGTCTGGGTTCCCTCCAGGTTAGTGCGTGTCTAACAGTTGTCCCTCGCCATTTGCAGGTGACTCTGGTTACCACAACCTGTCATGGCTACTGACCCCAGTGAGGAATCCAAGGACAAGGGCAGAGGAACGCTACAATGAGGCCCATGGGCGAACTAGGAGGGTGATCGAGCGGACCTTCGGCCTCCTGAAGGCCAGGTTCCGGTGCCTCCATATGACAGGTGGATCCCTATTCTACTCACCAAAGAAGGTATGCCAGATCATCGTGGCCTGCTGTATGCTTCACAACTTGGCTTTGCGACGACAGGTGCCTTTTCTGCAGGAGGATGGTCCAGATGGCGGTATTGTGGCAGCTGTGGAGCCTGTGGACAGTGAAGACGGGAAAGCAGAGGAAGAAGACATGAACAACATGGACTCAGTGATCCAGCAATATTTCCAGTGAGACACAGGTAAGAGTACATACCTGCCTATTACATGTACTTTAACAATACTACCTCTCAACTATCTGTCGTTTTCACCCAGTGTATGGTCACTGAGTTGTCACTTTACCTTACGATTTCACAGATGTGGGTCCCACTGTGGGACATCTGCTTAGATTCCTCATGGACTAGAGCTGTGTGACATAGGTATGTTGACATTACAATTGAAAGAGCATTTTATCACTGTAATTGCTAATCCACTATTTCGAAAGCACAGACAGACTCCAGATTGTTTTGTGCTTTAAGTGTGTTTATTTAAGTGCTCAATATTGGAGGGGGTATTAAAATGGTGAGGGGTGATGGCGGAGGAATGTCCGTGGCAGAGTCCAGTCTATTAGTCTCACAGGTGCATTGCCCATATGGGCATAGGAAGTGGAGCTGGGGCAGTTTAAGTATGGACAGGGTGACAAAGTGGGACAGTAGGATGACCATCAGGGTGGTCTCATTTCTTGGCGGGGGTCTTGGTATCGTGCTCTGTCTTGTTCCTGGATCTCAGGGACCGTTTGCAGGGTGGTTCTCCCTCTGCAGGGGGTGGGGTGCTGGTGTGGTGCTCCTGTGGCGGGGCGTCCTGTCCACTAGTGCCGGCGGAGGTGGTGGGCAGTTCATCGTCCATGCTAGTGTCAGGGGCCCCTTGTAGTGCCACAGTGTCCCTCCTGGTGTTCACAAGTTCCATCAGCACCCCTACTATGGTGCCCAGGGTGGAGCTGATGGTTCTGAGTTCCTCCCTGAAACCCATATACTGTTCCTCCTGCAGGCGCTGGGTCTCCTGAAACTTGGCCAGTACCGTTGCCATCGTCTCCTGGGGGTGGTGGTAGGCTCCCATGATGGAGGAGAGGGCCTCGTGGAGAGTGGGTTCCCTTGGCCTGTCCGCCCCCTGTCACACAGCAGCCCTCCCAGTTCCCCTGTGTTCCTGGGCCTCCGTCCCCTGGACCGTGTGCCCACTACCACTGCCCCCAGGTCCCTGTTGTTGTTGGGGTGGTGGGTTATCCTGGATTCCCTGTAGTGGTGGACACACAGCTGATTCACGTGTCCTGGGGACGGAGGTATGGGCCCGCTGGGTGGGTGCTGTGCTGGTGTTTCCAGAGAGGGGAAGGTCTGTGGTGGCCTGTGACTGGGTGAGGGGAACCGACTGTCCCGAGGTCCCCGATGGGCCGGGCTGGTCATCTAGATCCAGTTGGACAGAGGTGCTGTCATCACTGTGGGCCTCTTCTGTTGGTGGTGTTGACATGTGTGGACCCTCATGTCCGGTGACGTTGGGTAGGAGTCCTGCAGGGGTATAAAAGGATGGTTATTACATCTGTGTGTGTCATGGTGTGCAATGGCTGGGTGACCGTGTACCCCAGTGCTTGCATTCCTGTGTGGGACCGTGTGTGATGATGGTTTAGGGGGTTGTATGGGTATGTGCAGTGGGCATGCTTCAGTGATGGGTGTCCATGCTTTGTTGTTGCATGCGGGGCTTGGTGTTGGGATGGGTGGTTTGTGATGTTGGGACCTATGTGAGGAGTTTGAGTGCTGGGGGTGAGAGTGAGGGTAGGGGTATGTGATGGCATGCAGGTAGGGTGGGGGATGTAATAGTTAAGATTTGTCTTACCAGAGTCCATTCCGCCACCTACTCCTGCGAGGCCCTCAGGATGCAGAATCGCCAAGACCTGCTCCTCCCATGTTGTTAGAGGTGGGGGGTCCGCAGCCAGTCCGCTGAACCACCAGGTGGTGTCTTGAGACCACGGAACGCACCTTCCCCCGTAGGTCATCCCCACCTCTTCCTGATGTCCTCGTGATTTCTTGGGTGCTGTCCCACTGCGTTGACCCTGTCCACTATTCTTCACCATAGCTCCATCTTCCTTGCAATTGAGGTGTGCTGCACCTGTGATCTGAATAGCTGTGGCTCTACCCGGACGATTTACTCCACCATGACCCTGAGCTCCTCCTCCGAGAACCTGGGGGGTCTTTGCCGTGCCATGGGGTGGTGTAGGTGATGTGTGAGGTGGAGTGTGTGGTAATAAGTGTGCTGATATGTAGTGGTGTGTTGTGTGAGGTGCGTGGAAGTTCTGTGGGTGATGGTGTTGTGTGCCTGTGGATGCTGTTGTTCTTGCTGGTGTTGTCTCTCTCTGGCCTTCTTTCGGAATTTTTGGTAGTAGTGGTTTGTGTGTGATGTGGGTGTGTGTTTTATATTGTAATGGGTGTGTGGGAGTGGTGTGTGTATGTGTGTGTATCAGGTGTGTGTATTTCGAACTGTCCAATGTGGCTGTGTTTTGTAGAAGTGTGTGTATTTTGATTGTGGCGGTGTGTACCGCTAATGTAATACCGCGGTTGAAAGCCCGCCACGTGGATTCATGTGTCGTGATAGTGTGGGCGTATTTCTGTTGGCGTGAAGGTGGAGGTTTTGTTTTCGCCAGTTTATCACTGACCTTTGGTGTGGCGGACTTGTGTGGGTGTCTGAATTTTGTCGGATTCCGAAATGTGGGTCATAATAGCTTTTACCGCCAATGTTGTAATGAGGGACAGAGTTTTTTAGGGTTTGATGTCTGGTATACTTAGAATGAGCTATTGGCTCCAATTTAAAATAAATAAATGTATGTTTTTTTTTTAAATATAACATGTTTTTTATATTTAAAAAAATGGAAATTAGTTCAGCTGGACTCAAACCCCCATAGCTCATTGTAAAGGTTTGTGACCTTGACACTGGGCTTTGGGGGTTTATTATTATTTTTTCTATCCCTTTATGGGCTTTCATATAATGTATTTAATAAACAAATTAATCAAAAGCCCTTCTTGAGCTATTTGGCACCGGGGGGAAGCCTTTAGGTCTACCCCGTGGTCCCTAAAAATATTTTAAATTATATTTTTATTTAAGAATATATTTTTTAAAAATAAAACACCCTTTACAGGCTACCTGGCACTGCGTGGGAAGCCTTAGGGCTTCCCTTGCAGTGCCAGTGCTTCAGCAAGCACGGAGCTGCTTTTACAGCAGCTCTGTGCTTGTTCAAGCATTTCGTTACTGTCCCTTGCACATATGCAGGGGACACAGATGAAACTTCCGATTTTGATAGCGGAACTTGCTTTAAAGGTCAACACCTGAAGTGTTTGCTGTGGCTTGGCTGCAGCGCTGCAGCCAAGCCACAGCAAACAACTATGCCCCGAGGGTGGACACACAACATAGCAGGAGCCGGCCCTGGGGGGTAGCGGTCCCCAAGGCCAGCAGTTGCTCCAATAGGAAGGCTGTGCGGTTTCCCTCCAACAGGACATAGTCCTGGGGAGGTGGTGGTCCCCGGGGGTCCCAAACGGATCTCCTTTCTTTCTTTTACACTTTGTCCCAGGGGTGTAAGACATGTATTTAATTAGAAGCCCCGGGGGTGGTGGTCCCTGGGGCATAGACGGACATTGGACCCCCTCATATTTTTAAGGGAATGCCACATGGAGGTTTGTGGTGGTCCCCAAGGTGAGGGGGGACTGGCCCCCGCATATAAAAAAAAAAGCTCCAGGTAGGTGGTAG
Source organism: Pleurodeles waltl (assembly GCF_031143425.1). NCBI lineage: Eukaryota > Metazoa > Chordata > Amphibia > Caudata > Salamandridae > Pleurodeles > Pleurodeles waltl. The sequence goes on from NC_090437.1 coordinate 968,719,668, forward strand.
TCCTCAGAGCTGTGGGGGTGCTGGGAGGCCCTCCACACTAAATTGTTAATGACCCTGGAACCTGTTGGCAACTAATCAGAGCTGTGTATTTCCGTGCAAGAGCTCGTCTTTTTTCCCGAATACTTCGCAGCCAGAGCTATACAAATTTGAATTTCCCTAAATTTCTCAAAAACTACTGAACGGATTTACCCCAAATAAGCGAAAGAGTGATCTGCGTACCACCAGCCAGCTTTCTGCCAAATTTGGGGTAATTCCATCCAGTGGCTCGGTCTGTAGTCGTGTCTAAAGAATCCTATGGAAATTAACATGGGAAGCGCATCGTTTTTTTAGCCCCCTTTTTCTCTGCCCCTGCTTGACAGATCACCCTGAAACAGTCAATGCACAACAAGAATCACTGCAGCATCACCATCTACAAAAAGAGACTGGAAAAAGCAAGCAATCAGATATCTGAATTTAAGGAATTTGGCACCAATACAAAACTGAATAACTCAAAAAGGCTGTTTCAATGTTTTTACCTGAATCAACATATCCATTTGTTGAAGAGTACAACTATAACAGTCTGACTATGATAATACAAAAAGCAAGAAGAAGAAGCATGGACCTTAACACTGGGCTTTCGTGTCCAGCTATGACAATAGGTCATACAGGAAACAAAATTGTGATTATTCTGTTTTACTTCAATTTCATCCCAATCAAACCTTTTTAAGGAAGAGGCAATAAAGGATGAAGGAGGAGAGAAACTAGAGAGGCAACACTCACAAGGTGACTAAGAGGAACAAGAACCCCCAGATGACCACCTGAGCAAGGGAAGAGCGCAACAAACTAACCCACTTGTAAAGGTGGTAATTCATTTAGCCAACATTAACTTGAGCATGATGAAAATGATAGTGCTCAATAGAGGCTTTGGTTTTGTGCCAACCAATGAACACCACGCTTCTGGCAAGACAATGAAGTGCAACAGTTGTCCAGGAAATTACAGTTACATTACTAATTCAAAGACTTCCCAGGAACTACCACCTCTGACAACAACATCAATGTTAGACAGAAGTCTTAGTTTACTTTACCATCCCATCTAATCACTTTTGAGCAAGCTGTCTTCACAAACTTGCAAAGGATTGTAATCGGACAAAGGAAAACGATCAATAACCTTTCAGGTGATGAAAGAATGTCACTATCAGAACTATCAAAAAATGATTAATTTATCATAAAACCACCTGATATGGGTGGCACAAGTGAAATAGGACAAGGTCTCCTACCAGCAAAAACAGAACTATAACCCTTTATGGCATGTTTCACAGAACTTGATCCATGATACTCAGTCCAAGATGAATTAATGGATCTAAATCAAAGATGTTTGGGCTTACAATCCTATTTTACTAAGTTCAATTCTTTAGCCCTCTTGATGGTGTGGACACTCTGTTTGCAATATTCCATAAGAATTAAAAGATGAGGTCATGGATGAGTTAAACTGTGTTTTTCTTCCAGTGTCCATATCTCATTTAATATCTGTCTTTATGCAAATTGATGCCTGCCTTCAAGAGAGACAGTTTGAGAGAAGAAAAGAGAATTTTAGAAATAAGATTAATGTCCGATCGTTTTGTCAACCTGCTGCCTTTCAAAAGTCTGACAATGAATGTTATGAGGAAGAGCCTATGCAGTTAGGACTAACTAGAACTCTGTTAGCAGAAAATGAAAGGTTAAGAAAAAGAGCACTAGGTATGTGCATGTGTTGCAGTCAGAAGTATCACCTGTTGGATAACTGGGAAAACTAAAAGATTAATCCTTGACACAAGGGAAGACCATAAGTAAAATCCTATTCATCTTGCCTCAAATTAATCAGATTTTGAATAGTTCCATATTTATTATTCTTCATCCAGTTATAGATTTTAAAGACATGAGCATAGCCCTTCCACTAGTAATGGATTGCAGAGCATCAACAAATTATCCACATGTGAATTGGGCAAAACAGCACCAGGTTCCTATAATCCTAAAAGATGAGCCCATCATAGTCAAATCAGTTGATGGTACTCCCGTTCTTTCAGATCCAGTGGCAAAACTCCACCGCCTAGTAGAAATTATGACTATATAACTGAACTAGAATCTAAAGGAATGGTTCCAATTGGAAATATCTATTTTCTATCATATACAGAAAGGAAGGTTTTTTGAGAATGTCTGGTGAAGAATTTAAAGAAGGGTTTAATAGTTCTCTCTAAATCACCTGTAGAAGCATCTTTTTGTGCCCCAAAAGAATCCTTCAAAATTGTGACTTTGCATTTATAATCAAGGATTAAATCAAGTAACTACTAAGGGTCTCCTCTTCCTCTGATGATGATTTATACTCAGCATTATGCAAGGAGCTATAATTGTTATGAAATTCTATTTTAGAGGAGCATATCATCTTTTAAGAATCAGAAATGTATATGAGAGAAAAACTGTTTTCCGGACAACATTGACATATTTTGATTACTGGGTTATGCCTTGCAGCCTATGCTGTGCTCCTTTAATTTTCTAAAGGGTCTTGGACTCTCTTTTTTGTGACCTCTTTCTTCACTCAGTAGTAATTCATCTTGATGACAAACTAATACATATAGTGATGTACATAATGATGGCTGAGGGCTCTCAGGTGATGCAGGACGTATATGATCTAGGACCCGGTCTGTTTTTTGGCATACAATGCCTTGGTCCTAGTAATCAGGAATACATGAGCAATGGGACAAGAGGAACCAGGCCTCTATCATGGAAGTCAGAGCTTCCTCATGCATGGGCTGGGCAGGTGGGCACTCACAATGCTCTACACTGTACTGCATGCTGCCGATGAGGACTGTATACTGTGTAGGGTGCAGCACTATCGGTTAAACAATGAGGGGTGGTGCTGGAACAGGTGAAGAGCATTTCTCAAAATGTCCCCTGAAGTTTAAACAATTCAATTACCTATATCAAACTTATCTAATACTGCACCAGCGGCATAAAATGTTTCTGGGAGAAGTCACGATTTGTCTGCATTGCACCCACATGGATGCCACCTTTATACATATGGTGTGGGATTGGCCATCATTGACACAAATGTGAGTACAAGCAATGGCACACATCTCCAAAGTGGTTGATGAACAACTATCCCTTGTTCCCCTACTGTGCATGCTGGGAGTCACTGATCCAATGAAACACCCCAAAAATTACATGAAACTGGTTGATCTGGCCTTAACCCTGTTTAAGCGCTTAATGGCAATGTCTTGGTAGGCAGTATAGGCCCCCACTATTGCCTGTTTGCTCCTAGTGGTGGTACGTAACTGGGCGGTGGTTGAGGCAGATGCTATATACCATTACTGGCAGGCTTAGGGGGGGGTGGAGTTGTTGCTATGCTTTGGGATACATATGTGCTCAGGTTGTTCCACAAAGTAGACCCACACACCCACTAGTTTGCCTTGCTTATTGACAAGGGTTATTCCTGGCCCTGGGTGCAAATTGGCTGAGAGTTTGGATAGTCCGGCATCTCCCCTCATCTCCTGCATTGCCAGTGATCTCCAGGTGAGCCACTCTGGGCTGTCCTGCTCTCCCTGCTCTCCCACACTATGGTATGCATACCTTGTATTCTGGTTATACTGTGCCTATATAAATGTACCTCGGCCTCTAGTCAGCTGTTTGTAACTAGTTATTGTTATTTCATTATCTGTATGTTGTTGGCAACACTTCGACTGAGTGCATTTCACTGGTCTTATTCAATTGTTATTGCACTGAACCAACACATTGATATGTATAATGTTAAACTTTCTCCTTTCTATTTGCTAATTTGCCATAGTTTTATTGTTACCTTCAGTGAGCCGTGTAGTGCTGATTCTTTATTTGCCATATGCATGACCTATTGATATAGTTTGCAAAGTGCCAATAAAGAAATCATTTTTAAAAATGACATCTTTTAAAGAACCAGCTAAACATGATGACGATGTAAAGGAAGCCTTGAATCGCCTAAAAAGAAGATATTTGACAGGTTAAACCTAAACAATGTCTGATTGATCAAGATTTAGTAGAATATTTCAGTATCATTCTTTTGACCCAATGAATTGCTATGGAGTACAAGAAGATTAGAAGTATTCATCAGTGGCCAGTTACACTGTCTGTCTAAGAAACAGAGGGGGTAATTCCAACCCTGGCGGTCCGAGACCGCCAGGGTTGGGGACCGCGGGAGCACCACCAACAGGCTGGCGGTGCTCCCTTGGGCATTCTGACCGCGGCGGTACAGCCGCGGTCAGAAGCGGAAAACCGGCGGTGTCCCGCCGGTTTTCCGCTGCTCTTGGGAATCCTCCATGGCGGCGCAGCTTGCTGCGCCGCCATGGGGATTCCGACCGCCATCCTGTTCCTGGCGGTCTTGGCCGCCAGGAACAGGATGGCGGTATGGGGTGTCGTGGGGCCCCTGGGGGTCCCTGCAGTGCCCATGCCAAGGGGCCCCCGTAAGAGGCCCCTTCAGGGGCCCCCGTAAGAGGGCCCCACCATGATTTTCAGTGTCTGCCATGCAGACACTGAAAATCGCGACGGGTGCTACTGCACCCGTCGCACCCCTTCCACTCCGCCGGCTCCATTCGGAGCCGGCATCCCCGTGGAAGGGTGTTTCCCGCTGGGCTGGCGGGCGGCCTTCTGGCGGTCGCTCGCCAGCCCAGCGGGAAACCCAGAATACCCGCGGCGGTCTTTTGACCGCGCAGCGGTATTCTGGCGGTTCCCGCAAGGCCGGCGGCATCCGCCGCCGGCCGGGGTCAGAATGACCCCCAGAGTCTAATTGGACTTGGAAATTTGTAAAGAATTTCTCTGAAATTTTTCTGCCCTTTACTAATCTGTAAAAGGGAAAGCCTTTTCAGTGGTCTAAAGAACCATCTTCAGTCTTTTCGAGGATTAAGGCAAGAAAGCACCCATATTACATTCTATAGACTCTGGGAAACCAGTTACCATTGAAACTGATGCTTCTGATTGGGCAAATGGAGCAGTACTGATTGAAGAGGCTCACAACAAGGGGGAAGTCTAGTACCCTGCTAATCCTGCAAAAAAAAACTAATCCAGAACATACTTATTCAGTCATTGAAAAGGAATTGCTATCAATGAAGCTTTGTTCAGGGAATGGAGACATTGTATACTGGGAACTCTAAATTCTACAATTGTTACGACTAACCATAGAAACCTATGTGTCTTACAACAAGAGGAACATAGGAACACCTCTCCATCCAGATGGGCCTATTTTTTTCAGCAGTTTATTTCTGTCATTTCTTACATATCCAGCACAAATAACATGGTAACAGCTGGTGCCTAAAGAATGTATACTGACCTTGGAACTGAAGTCCTTAAAGAAAAGATTTTATAACCTAAAATCATAGCTTTTATCAAGCAAGTCAACCTTTTCTAACTCAAGTAAGTTTTAAGACATGAGATATGAGGAAGAAATAAGAACACTTGAGTGAGCATTGGATTGTTTATTCCATCTTAGAATCTTCAATGAATAATTTTTCAAGAAGCCAAGTTTGCTGGTCATTGTGGTCAAATAATTACGGCACATCTGGTAACTCAAAAAGTTTGATGGTAATCAATATATAATTAGGTCCTGTGATACATGTGAACAAGTGAAAGAAAGTACACAGTGCACAACAGAGCAATTACAACCAATGGAAATTCTTGTCCAACCTTGGGATCTGCTTCGATCCGAAGGTTGTACTTGCCACAATGGTACTCATTGATTCTTTTTCTAACATGATGACTCAATTTGTTACTCAAGCTACTCTTCGATTAGCACCCTAAATCACTGTCTCATTTCTTTTTCTGAAGTGGTATAGGTTGCCAGGACTGCCTAGGAAGATTATTTCATACAGAGGTTCTCAATTTGTCTCTAGATTTTGAGCCTTATCATATTGGTACCTAGAAATACATTGCACCCTGTCATCCTGATATCTTTCTCCAACTAATGGAAAAACCAAGAGACTAAAAACGTTAGAAGAATATTTGTGCTTCAATTCCAATTTTACATAGTCCATCTGGAAATCATGAATACCTTCTAGTGAATCTGATTATAAAAACTCTACTCATTCTAAAACAGAATTTAGCACACTTTTCTAAATTAAAGCAATTGTCTGCACATTTATCTGCTACCGGTAGTCAGACAACTCCATTTCAGCCACTTAGGACATAAATAAAAACCTGAAAAGCATTCAAGATAATCCAGTAGTAATTTTATAGTTCAGTCAAGATGGACAGATCAGATGAGCAAAAAGGAAAAGAAGGAAGGCTCATAAGAGTAAGTGGAAGATAAGTTTGACTACCTATTATTCACTTACTGAAACATTTAAAAGATCAAATCTATCTCCTCGGTTATTGGGTCTAGTCCAAGTTTCCAAGGTGTTAGGCTCGGTTACTGTTAAACTTAAGTTACCTTCCTCTTGGAAGATTTATCCTTTCTTTCAAGTGACTATTTCTAAACCACCTTTTTTTCTAAGCTGCATAAAATGAAGTATCTGCCCACACCTGTCATAACAAAAACTTCAGTAATTGATTGGGAAGGATACCCTATCTTTGAAACATCTTGGGAGCCAGCTATCTCTGTTTTTTGCTTCTAAATTAATTCAAAATTTCACAGGCAGTTTCCTAATAAACCAGGCCTTAGTAAGAGGGGGTATCATGTTAAGTGCATGTATAGTTTTGGTTTTTTGAGATTGCTGCACCTTCTGTTTTCCACTGACCTGTTACCACTGTTCGAGGAGTCATTGTAGCATCATTTCTCCTATTAAGAATTGTCAGCAATTCCTGTAGCCAGCATCATGGCTACTGCCGCATATTTGACATTTATACCATGCCATTTTGAATGCCTCTGCTTGGATTTGATCGCCAGCATGAAATCCGGATCCCTAACTTTCATTGGGATATTATTCCTGTGCATGTTTTACTTTGGGTTTTGTTTTTTCTGAACTTATCTTCTCATGGGACAGGCCTTTGGGATCAGGAGAAACTGTTATTTGTAAATGTTTGATGAACATGCCACCAGACTTAGTGACAAACTGAAGAATAAAGGATATCTGAAGGATTTATCAGAAAAGTAAATAGAGGACCTGAAATAATAATAAGGAAAATAAGAACACTTCACCTATTTAACATGTTTTACCGTCTTTTCTGCACGTTTTGTCCTGACCTCTGCTTGAAAAGGAACTGCAGATTCCATTATTTCCCTTCAAAAGAGGTCCAAGTATCATGGGCACACTAGAGTATAACTGCCATAAAATGAACATCTAAATGCAGCAACATACACTTTCATAACTAATAAATGCCAAAGGCCACTATCCATGTGGCAAATGCAGTACTTGTAAACAAACCTCTCCTACCACTACAATCCTGTCACTAGATGGAAAAGTTAAAATACTGTTTACCTTTTAGAATCCCCTTGTAGTCTAAAATATGTAGGCATGACAACAAGAGAGGAGTCACAGAATAAATCATTAAATAAAATACACTTACTACTGGACCCTGGGCAATAGATCTTGGAGGTGTGTATGAACAGGGAGACAGTACAAATCAAAACATTAATAATTCTCAATTTATCAATTACATGTTTATAAGAGTCAAAGATGAGAATTCGAAGAAGGTTTAGTATTTTTACTATCAATTTTCTTAGTTTGTCTTCTTAATTGGTAGAAGTAAATTTTATAATCAAAGACTAATAAAATCAATGTTAAATGGAACAATGCATAAAGTGTGTTCCATATAATTAATTTCTGTAGTCTAATCTAAAGTATGGTTATGTAAAGGTAAAAGAGTCATCAATTAATTAGAAGAACCCATAAAAAGTTTGTAAATTCAGAGATGTGAAAGTGTTAACTGCTGGAAGCTCAGTAAAGTTTCAAAACAAAATAAGTTTCAGGCAAAGAGTATAAGAATGAATTTATGTGTCAAATTTAAAGCAGCTGAAAGTGAGTCTGAGAAATATCTCAGACAGTGTCTGCGAAAAATCTAGTCAGAAAAAACTTCTTTCGCCTACTGTAGGAACACTCATTTTATAACAATTCAATATTGTAACTTCTAACTTATTTCTTTATTTCCACCACTGATTCAACCAATAAGGTTTTGATGTGAAAAGGACAGTTTTCATCAACTAATCTATCTAAACAAAGCAGCTAGGAAACGTTTTATGTAACCTGTTCTAACACTGCAACTAAACTATCTACTGGATGCAGGTTCACACCATTGTAAGGAGTAGAAGAGAAAAGGTTCCTGCTTAGTGTGATGCATATTTTCACATCACATTTCTTTTCCCATACTCCCTTTTCTATTCAGCACTAATGGAAATCAAGTAAAATATGTGTTCGATGGTGCATTATTGAACTAAAGCCCACAAATATAGTTGCCTTATGCTTTTTCAACTGCTAAGAACAAACAGAAAGGAAAACTAAATGCATTACTTTCTCGTTTTCAGGCCTACATGTGATTTCTACATGCTTAATTCTTCACCCACTGTTTTGTTAAAAATACCCTCCCAATTCTCACACCTGATAAAATCACTTTCATAGATGTATTTAGAGTTCACTCTCATTTTCCTCTGAATCTCTCTTCTTCCTTTGCAGATTATCTTATTCTATTAGTCTGTTTTTTTTAAATTAATATCCTCACTTCATTCTAAATCTTTTTTATTCTCCTATTCATTTATCTACTCTGCTTCTTGATTAATAGCATTTTTATTATCTTATAAATTGCCAGGGTAGTTAGAAAATTACTATTAGTACAGGAACTAAGATTTCCTTGAGGATTCCTCCTTCTGCTGCTTTTATCCAGCTGCATGTTAAAGAAATGGCTTTATTAAAGCTTCATACTATGCTACTGGTTTCTAAAGGTTCCAAATTAAGCTTTAAATCAGAAATAATCTTTGCATGGTCTATAATCTTCTTGCATCTAGGATATAGGTGCAACAATTTTCAATCTTCAGCATTGTGCAGACTCCACCCTTTTCTTTGAGTAAACTTTCTAAAGTATAGTGGTTTTGAAGTATCACTGACCTAATTACTACTAATTCTATTTTTCAACTGATAAGGCTCCAGATGTACTAGTTACCAGTTTTTCCACTATTGTTGAAAGCTTACTAATCTTTTCACCATTTAATACCAGTACTACTGCTGGTTTAATAGCTCCAAATATGTTTCCCACTAACTGTGTTCCCTCATTCACACTGTGTGAATATGTATGTGCAGGTGTCATTGTTAGCGCTTCTAGACTCTGTACATGATACATTTTTAGAAAAAGCAAACCTAAATAGCAAATTCCCTCTCTCTCCACCAAGCAGATGGCAATCTAAAATAAGCATTCCCTCCATAGATAAAATATACTCCAGGTATAGTTGGATCATACTCCTGCAAAATTTGCCATGTTCCTTCTGAAACTCAAACACCTGTTCACAATATTACGCTTCCCTACTGGAGTCTTTTTCCCATGCATTCTGTCTCTCTGCAAGTTGAAGCTGTCACTTTAAATCCACATCAAGAGCAGTGCCATGACCTTAGTCCAGGAGTTTGGGTCCTTGTCAAGAAGCACATGAGAAGTCCTGCTTGGAGCCAAGGTGGAAAGGCCCCTATCAAGTCATTCTGATCACAAATTCAGCTGTAAAGTATCACATCAGCTGGTCATTTACAATAATCAAATCCCATGTCATCTGTTATGTTCACAAGTGCATTTGCAGGAACACCAGGCAATCTCATTGCTCTCCCCATGAGTATCTCATGTGGAAATAAACCAGCTTTTCTATCAGGTGTACTACATGTACTATGCCTTTATGCAATTAATAAAAAACACAACAGAGGGGAGAGAGGTACACTCCTTAGTCATCCTCCTTAAATATTTAAACCATCACCCACCAAATAGGACAAGGAGAAAAGACAGATGCTCCTAAAATTATTCAGAACTTCACCTAAAAAAGGAAAAAATGCTGGGTTTCTAAAATTGCCCTTACCAACTAGTTGTGACATGCTTTATCATCGGGCTGCGCTTCAACATCCTTACGATGACCAGTGTCAGGGATTGAGCAAAAGGGGAGGGGTTATAGATAATATAACACATAAGCCTAGGGCTCTACTCTACAGAACACAATATCAGTTAAGATTATCTCATGGGTGTCCAAAACTAATTGTATTCATGGTCACCCTGGAAATGATTAAAAACTAGTGTCATGGTGGTGATACTGGAAAATTATCTCTCATTCAGGGGTGTTGATTTGTTTATAACACCTCCCCTTTTGGGGCATCTGTCTCTCCTACTTGTCCTGTTTGGTAGGTGATTATTCAATTAATGCCATTAGTGTTAAGCCATTTCAGTGAGGTTCAAGCACAAACCTTTTCCAATCTAGATTTAATGGTTGTGTTAATCTGGTCATCACTTCCCGATGCTTCAGGGCGATAACTGCGGTGTGGTTCCTGCTCAATTTGCAGTGCTGCACACAACAACTTAAGGATATAACTGTTAAAGTGAGTTCCTTGATCTTATTCCAAAGAAGCAGGCATGCGGTACCTTGGAACTAATTCCCTCAATAGCAGTTTGGCTACAGTCAGACTGTCATTTCTCCTTGTTGGGCAGGCTTCCACCCATCTACAGAAAATGTACACTATGACCAAGACATATCTCAGCCTGCAGCAAACAGGCATCTCAATAAAGTCTATCAGCATTGTGTTGAAAGAGCCTCCTGACCTTCCACTGCAACTCAATGTGACTGATGTTCATTTTCCAGCATTTGTTTGTTGATATGTTACACATATGTGACATACGTCTTCTGCATGGGTTCTAACTCTGTATTAAACCAATTTAGTCTGAATGACCAAACCATAGAGTCCCTACTTAGGTGTGTATGTCCATGGAAATGTTGTGTCATTGGAGATACCAGACTATCTGGTAACCCTGGTCTTCCATCTACTAAAACCCAAACGTCATTTTCATCCTTTTCACATCCTGATCTGATCCAACTCTGTTGTTCTGCTTCAGACAGATTTTGCTATGGCCTTCAAATCCTTACAAGTGTCAGCTATTGCCATCATCACACAAAGAACAGTGCCCTTTGGAGAACCATCTGTGACTGTCCTATTGAATGTACAGGTCACAACTGCACTATAGTGTGCCGCTTCATCTGCATATCTATTGCCGACTATGATATAACCATTGTGACTCCTGTGTGCTGCACATTTGGCAACGGCACTTTCAGTTAGAAACTGTAACGCCTCAAGTAGTTGTCTCACTTGATCATCGTTTCTTATGGGTGAACAGATGAAGTCATAAACCCTATTTGTGACCATATCTGACTGAAGTCATGGATAACACTAAAGCCATAATGACTATTTGTAAATATAGTCACTCTCATTTGGGCTGTCAAGCTGCAAGCTATGGTAAGAGCAATCAATTATGCACAGGTGCTGATGAAACTCCTTGAAGCCATGAAGCTCTTATTATTTCTTGTTTTGTGCAGACAGCATAAGTTGCCCTTAAGGAACCATAATCCTTTCTTAGACATGAGCCATTAACATGTAACACATAATTAAAGTTCTAATTAAAAGCTAATCTTTTATGTCAAATCTTCACTTGGTGCATAAATCTGTGACCTCAAGAAAGTCATGTTCAATTTCATCAGATACGTCACCTTCAGGTAGGGGATCAGTATTCTAGGATTCAAAACTTGACAGTGCTTTATGTTATATTATTGGAAGTGAGGTGTTGCTACTCATATTTTGTCAGTGTAGAATTTGTCATGTATTGCTTTTTGGTTCTATTAAGCAAAACCTCAGCCAAGTGAGGGACCATAGCAAAGATGTTCCATCACAATGCTTTTACATCTTTTAAGACTCGCATCGACAGCTGTGACTGCTTTAAGGCAACCAGGCAATGCAGCAACTAGAGGAGCAAATGTGACAGAGAAATGGGCCACTGTTTTTTTAGCTTCACCCTGCATTTGTGTAAACATTGAGAGAGTGTAGCCATCTCTCTCACTGCAAAATAATGTAAACTTCTTTGAATAATCAGGTACTCCCAGTGTCAGGCCACAACACAGATTCTCTCTCAGCTCTAGGAAAGCTTTAATGCATTCATTGCCCCATAGAATTGGATAAGGCACATCTCTGTGCCTCAACATCAGTAAAGGCTTTGTAACCAAGGAAAAGTTGAGCATCCACTTGCTACAGTAGCCAACCATTCCGAAAAACATTCTGGCTTCTCTTTGCATCATTGGAGGACCCATTTGTAAAATGTCTTCCACTCTCTGTCTTGACACTTTCCTTTCTCAATGATATGTCCCAAATATTGGACTTCTTTTTGTCAGCATCGCAACTTGTTTTGGGAAACTTTGGGCCAGATTTACAAGAAAGTGGCACATCGGTCCTGATGTGCCACTTTTCTTCCATGCTTCTATCGCCACCTAATGACATCATGGTTGCGCCGTATTTACAATACGGTGCACCATGGTACATGTTAGGACAATAGTGTCAAAATGTTTATGCTATTGTGGTGCTTTGCTGCACTAGCATGCAAGGATGCCCATTCAATGATAATGGGTGCATCACTTTAACACCTGCATTGAGCAGGCGTTAAAAATTATGCCAAAAATGGTGCAGTGAAATCTTGCAGATTTCACTGCACCATTTTTGCGTGCCTCCTAATGCTGAAACAACCCCCTTGAATACATTATAACTGACACAGCAATAAGAAGGTGCTCACTGTATTGGTCAAGAACTGAGTTGCAGGTCATGATCAATGTTCACATTTTTTTTTATTCTAATAAAAAATAGAGGGGCTTTCAGTATAGCCTTGTGGCACTCGACACCATGCTATCACTTTCTCTCGAAACACAAAGGAGAATAGGTATGGACTATTCATGTGTAATTTGAAACAAATCCCTTTGGTTTAAGATTTATTTGGACTGGTTCTACACCTTATATTGGTCCAATATCTTTCCCTGTGAAGTCCCATATTTCTTGATCCACTGTCTCTTTCAAATCTGGTGGTAAATCCTCTACAGTCAGCATCGGGTAAAGTCCTACTGCTTCTTGTTGCGCCAATTTAAACTCAATATCCTCATCAAGGGTCTGAAATTCGACCCCATTTGGTGTGCAATGAAGTGTACAATTTAGTTTACACAGTAGATCCCTTCCCAATAGATAAGCAGGACTTGAATCGCAAAAAGCAAACTGATGATTTCTTCAAATGAGCCTATTTTTACAGGAACTTCTTTCGCAATTGTATTTGTAATTTGTCTGTTTGTAATGCCTACAACTCATATCTTCATTCCTGAGAGGGGTATGTCTGGGACTTCCGCTGAATGTGTAGCTCCAGAGTCAATCAGAAATGACACGTGGTGACCATTAATCTAACCGTCTTCAAATGGTCCACCCTGGTCTACTTCTAAGACTGTGCCAAGCATGCAATTTGCCTCCTCTCCCAGGTACCATCATTGTGATGTGCCTGAATCCAATCTCTCCTCATTGAACTTAGGAAACTGCTGAATCACATTTTGATTTTGAACTGTAGGGGCTTGTGGGACTGGCATTAATTGTACTTGATTTTGCATTGGTATTTGCAGTTGCTATGGGGACACATTTTGAATTTGCATTTGATTTCCTCTCTGTATATGATTGTTGTTTATTCTGTCTGGATTAAGCCTACATTCACTCTTCCAATGGCCCATGCTGTTAGAAAAATATAAGGAGCAATTTTCTTTAGCGTTGCCACATCCACACTCGGATCAATCAGACCTCCTTGGCCTCTACAGTGTGAAACAATCAGACCTTTTTGAATACCTTGCATTCCTGATTGAAATCCAACACATTGTACACCACCTTGAGCATCAACACCTTGCACCATATCATTACTTCCTAAAAAGGACTGATTCCGAAAACGTCTCTGTGCCAGCTTTGTCTGGCCTAACATGAACTTCTCTTTAAGCTTCCTCTGTTTTATATCCTGCTCATCACTGCAATATTTTGCATACTTCAGGACCGTGGCATAAGACTTAGGGCCTGATTTAGAAGTTGTCATAGGGGAATACTCCATCACAAGCATAACGGATATACCATCTGCCATATTATGATCCTGTGAGGACCGTAATTCAGTGGGCTGGATATCCATCACATTTGTGATAGAGTATTCCCTCCACTGGCATCTAAATCAGGCTGTTGGTCTGCCAACAAATCACATTCTGCTGTATGTGCTGGCTAATTTTAGGTCTCAAACTAAGCACAAACTGTGAGATGAAGAACCCCACATATGTTGGTTCAAGATGATTTGACCAGAGACATTTTAAGGCATGGGCAAAGTAGACTCTGGCCCAGGGTCCCAACGTTTCAGGGGGGCCCCTGATAGAACCTGCTCTGTTCTGCAGAGAGCCTGTTCCTGATGACATTGAATAATTCATCAATATTACTTTAAATACTGTTTACCTGTAATTTATTTTAAATGTGGGTGATGTGTGAGAGTCTATTACAGACATTGTAAGAGAAGCATATTTATGTTTCATACAACATCCATATAAGTAGTTCCTTGTAGATCAAAAGAGGACCTCACGTATGAGGAATGGGAGGATGTCAGAGAGATTATTTGCAGTGACCTGGCCAAAAATGACAGTGAAAGAGCTGAAACTAGATCATAAATTCAAAGCTGGCCCGAACAGGAGCCCACAAAATACATTTGGTCCAGGGCCCCAAAAATCCTTAAAATGTCCCTGCATTTGACCTGAATGCTGCTGAAATGCTTTCAATAACATTCGTAGTACTCATGCACTGACACCTTTACTTCCTGCTGAATTCAATTTAACCTCAGATTCCCTAAATCCTTTGGGTGAAATCTAACTTTCAGAGAGGTAATAAACTCATTGTATTTAGACATCATGAGTGGTGAAGGTGCATTAGTTAGAGGATCCCTTGCCAGTTCTGCGTCAGGCCATTGAGTAGCAATCTTACATTCAGCCCACAAATTGTTTGGAAGAACAATATAAAAGAAAATATTCAAATCACAGCGGTCCACAGCACCTTTGAAATCTTAACACACCTTTCAACTTGTGTGTATCACTGCTTAGGATTCTTTCTCAATTTTGGAAAATTGCTCTTAAATGATGCAATGTCTCCCCTACTCTAAGAAACATGCACATATCCTCCACCTGGAATTTCTCTAAGGGATGAACTGTAGTTTGTTCATCATCTGGGAGGTCTAAAGGTAGTTTTTTTTTTATTTCAGTCAATTCTATTGGTGTCTTTTTCTTCTCATGTTTCCTTTACCATTTGCTCTCTAATGTATTATATTTGCTCCATCTACAAATGTATTTTACCAATTAAGTAATGTACAATTGCATTCCTGAAGAACGCATTATGTCAATTGATTGATAATCCAGCTGTACTCTGAAACTTTTCTGAAACAGGATGCTTTTGAAAAGATCAACTTCATATTTATTTGCTATTTCAGTTAATTTATCATGCACAGCTGCAGCTCTTCTTGTAATATCTTTTCACAAATAAATAAGTTGTTTTTCTTGATAATGATTTACATAATCTAGGTCTAGATATCCTTTATTTTTTTCCTCTAAATCTATTTTTAACCTTGAGACATTCAATGGACTTTTAGTCTCTACACTTGAACTAGTAATTGGTCTCTCTGTGTCCTCTGTCCTCGTACCCTTCCTAGCAGCTTCCTAAGACCACGGAGGAAGAATCTCATCCTCCAGTGGGTTGATCTTTGCCTGTACAGTTTGTGCCATGAAAATAAATCACTTTCCCTCTCCTGGAGCTTTCATCATTTTAGGTAGTATCCACACAGCAATCTGAGAACTTTGTGAAGTCAGAAATCCTATCACCGATTTACCCTGAACAGCTTCTTGATCTACTGTATTCAATGCAAAATGTGTCTGGGATTCTGTTGCTCTTGCTACAAATGCCACATTGGGCTGGGATGCTGTCACCTTAGTGACAGGTGCTGGCAAAGTCATTATGGCAACAGTTAGACCTGTAGGCACCACCACTTCAGCAGTCCCTATTTGAGCTGGAACATCAGAAATTGCTTGCTGAACTACAGCCTGTGCTACAATTGCTTGAGTTATGATAGGCGGTGGAATTGTCATTTGTTGCAACACTTGCAGTGTAACAACAGACTGTATTGCTTGCAATTGTCTATTAATTTGATATGCTTTTTGGATCAACAGGAGGCATAACTGCTGTTACATTATTATTATTTCCTATTGTATCAACACCTACTTCACATCCCAGCTGTGGTGGTGGACATCTGGCTAATAGTTCTTCCAGAATTTCTTCTTCTAAATCCGTTTCAGAACCTGTTTTTGGTTCAACCTTTATTTCTGAATCTCATTTGATCTTTTTTCTTTTAGGTTTCTCATGTTTCTCTGACTGCTCGTTGTTCTCTTTTGTAATGACAGGACATAGTCTAGTTTACTCTACTATGCGTTTTCTGCATCTCTACTTATGTTCATCCCAAACTGCATCTCCAGAATTTTGCATAGCTCTTTTGGTTTTCCTTGGTACTTGTTTATATCCCTATCTCTTGCCATTTTCTCCCATTTGCTTATCACAGCTTTACAGCTCATTAGCTGTGAGTCATTGGTTCAATTTTTGAACTTTCAATTATTAAAAGTCTATTTCATTTTGGTGAAATCTCTTGTTAATAACATTTACATTTTGAACAATTCACTCACCATCGTGCCAAATTCAACCACTATATGTGTACTTGAGGAATAGATAGTTGTGCAGTAATATTTGTCTTTTCTGTTTTTCTCTGCCAGGGTGTACATTTTTTCTAGGGAAAATCTACTAATTATATTAGATATTTGCATAAACTAGGCACCAAGGGGAGTACAAAGTGGTGTACCTCTCATTCATCCTATCAAATTTTCTCACCCACTAATGCCCTGCAAACCTCAAAATGTGACTAAAAGTACACATTTCCATTGCGTTTCTGTGCCATATTCTTCCAGAATCAGAAGGAAACCACAAAATACCTACCTACCAGAACTTACCCACTTGTCCCATAAAAAATGCTGCACCACTTGTGTGACTGGGTGTAGAGCCTGCAACAGAAATGGATCAAACTGACATCAATGGGGGTCTTCGCAAAGGGACCCTCATTAACCTTGGTTTGATTTGTTCTGTTGGAGGTACTTTGCCCACCCACACATGTGAGGTACCATTTTTTTCAGAAGACTTGAGGAAATGCTGGCTGGAAGGAAGTTTGTGGCTCCCCTCAGATTCCAGAACTTTCCATCACCGAAATGTGAGGAAAATATGTTTTTTAGTCAAAGGTTGAGGTTTGCAAATGATTCTGGGTAATACAACCTAGTGAGAGACATGCAAGTCCTGGGTTTTTCTAGGTGTCTAGTTGTCAAAAATATATAGGGTTGCATTTAGATCCGGCTAGCGCCAAATTTATGGAGTTAAAGTCATTTTTGGGATGTGGAAACCTACTTTGAGTCAATGAGATGCAAAGAAGGCGTTCCAGTGCGAAAAATGACTCTATGACCTTAGCTCCATATTTATCCGTTGTGATAAAATCACGCATGGAGGGGAGGAGGGGTCAAATAATGGTGCAAAGCTTAATTTGCACCGTTATTTAACACCCGGGTCAGGTCAGGCATTAGGGGACCTGTGGGCCTACTTCCAAGGTGGAACAACATGGAGTAAGCCCACAGGTGCCCTCATCAGGCCCCAGGGACACCTCCACCCACACCAGAGGGACAGCAAAGGATGGGGGACCCCATCCGAGGTAAGTATAGGTAAGTACACATAAGTATTATTATTATTTTTTAAGTGCCATTGGGGGGCCTGAAGTGGGCCCACCTACATGGCACTGGGTGCAATGACCATGCCGAGGGGACCTTGGTCCCCTGTGCCGGCCATTGGGGTGGTGGGCATGACTCCTGTCTTTTCTAAGGCAGGAGTCATGTGGTATGGATGGTTTTGTGCCAGAAAATGATGATAGGCTGCTTAGAGTCATTCTTTTTTACTCTAACCTACCTAATGTCATTTTTTTGTGCAAAACTCCCTTCTTCCTTACCGCCAGCCCCATCTGGCTAATGTCTTTTTTTTTTACACTAGCCTACCCTTTGCGTTAGTGCAGTTTTGCACCAAAAAGTATAAATGAGGGCCTTTGGTTTTCTGATTCAAATCTGCCTGTTGCAGATAGCTGGGAAGATGGTGAATTAGCACTGCAAACCTTATGTTGATGCCATTTGCAGCCAAAAAACACAGACACTTTCTTTTGAAGCACTTTTTTCAATTTTCCCCAAATAATGAAAATGTAGCTATCTTTTGGCTAATGTCTCAGTACCCTCCAGGGGAATCCACAAACCGTGGGTACATTTACAATCCCCAGGATTCTAAAAATAAAAGGATGCACGTTTGGCTTGTCTAGCTTATTTGGGAAAAAAAATTATGGAGGCCTAAGCGTGAACTACCCCATATAGCCAAAGAAGGCTTTGCACTGGGGAAGTGGGGTTGGGCGTAAGGCTTAGCAATGAAGATTTAAAAAATGCCCTCACGCAAGAATGAATAGAATCACAATTCTTTATCATAAATCCAACATCAGTAAAGTGAGGTTCGTCAGAAAACTAGAATACACTTCAAGGAAAATTTGCACACAGCAGAAGAATTAAAATGGATTATCCTTGAGAAGTTAAGGAATTACATTAATACAAACATAAAACAGAGTCTCTACTGTTTAGAGTACCAAATGGGTTTAACATTTGAGTATAGATAAAAAAAAGTTCTGAATGATGATATTGGATAGTATTCACTAGCATACTCTCTTCAACTTGTTTACATAATCTAAAACTATAATCTAAAACCATTTCTAAATACTGGGTGGGATAAGGGAATGTTATTATGGGCATATTCATTCATTATCTCTATGAGCCACCTTGACCCACCAAATCCATTTGCTTCTATGATTTTTACAGAAATCATGTGAGTTAGACCAGTAACAGATCAATTAATTTGATTCCGGCCCATAATGACACCAAAGTCTTCACTTAAATCTTGGTATGAACATCCTACAGAGCAGAGAGCTTACCAGGCACATATGTTTTTTTTTTCCAACATAACAAGCCCAGGCATTATATGACCCAGTATCACCTAGTCCTCAAGAATTATTTTTACACTTAAAACCCACAGTATATTCCTCCCAGTCCCCTCCACCCCCTCTTATATAGACACTACAAGCAATTCTTCTTTTGGGTTAGGGGTCATAAACCCCTGGCCACATTAACTTATGCACAAAATTATGCACAAAATTATGCACAGCATAGAAACACCATATTCCCAATGATTATACTCAGCATCTCACCATATTTATAGATTTATTTACATACGTTGATGCCTAACCTTAAGAGAGACGCTAATACATTACTTTTTCCTAACCATATCTAAAACATTTTCCTGCTTATCCACAAATTGGCCTTCGAGTGAGATCATGACTGGTCCCAGTGTCCCCTGCTCTGCAACCTCCCTTTCCCAGTCAAAATAAACCTGAATGGGTCCCACTTAAGCGAGGATGTCACCCACCCGCATCCCTCCCATGGTACACCTGTGCAGGAGGCCCATCTTCCCACTAGGCACCCCCTACACCCATCATTAGCAACCCCCCGAGGGCCTGTGCTAACTTAGCTCCCATTGCCCCTGTACGGTTAGTTTTCCAGATGGAGAGGATGCCAGTGATCACTCCCAAACCCCGCACCTCTGCAATCTCCATTCGACTTGGAGGGTCCTGTGACACAGTTGTTATCTTTGTCTGAAAGGAAAAGGATGCCTTTTATGGATCTGAACCGTCCCAGCAAACATGGCTTCACCTGCCACAGGCCAGCACAATATTGGGGTCGATGAATCAACCATTTGATTACCAATCTTAGACAAGTGAACTCCGCCCTGTAGGAAAAAAACCTAAACTTTTATGCAGCCATGAGGGATTGAAAACAGCCTGGCGACCTAATCAACTTACCAATTTTATTATTCACTCTCTTCATTAAGTCATTGAGTGCTCTGACCGACTTACCCCACTCCTCGTAGCCCCACTGCAACCTTGGGATGATGTTGGACCATGCCAGCACAGCCTGCGAGCAACCTGTCTCTGAGATCACAAGTTCAAACAAGTCTTTCCTGCCAATGTGCACCGAATTATTGGCACTGAGTTGAACTATAATGATCTCATAGGACGTGTACCCAATAGGCAACATTTTGTCCAGTGAAGATCTCAAATGTGCCTAATGCAGCCCACAAAAGGGCAGATGATGACTTCCTGATGCGCCAGGCAGAAAAACCACCTGCAAAATAAAAGACCTTAGCGTGCAGCATGTAAGAATGGCCCAGCACCAGCACTTCTGTAATCTCTGCTGCCTCCAGGTTGACAGAGGTTGGCAAGAAATCCAGAGGCTGACTCAAATCCCCACACCCTCCACCTGCATCCACAGGATTAAAAAGGGAGCAAAGATGGGGATTAGCTGCAGGCCTTACAACATGTGCAATCTAACATAACAATTGTAGCAATCCAAACACATTCTTCCAATTCTTTGCACCACCATGTCCATGACCCCTATTGCTGCTGTAGTGGTGGTCATACTTATCCTAATAGAATGAGACCCATACTCCATAACATCAGACCTCGCCACCCTCGGGGCCTCGTTAAGTATTCAGCAGAACTGAAATCTGGTAAGAGGTGTCCCTTCAGCATGCACCAGGAGGAGGCCCCCTATTCCACGGGTATGATAGCTAGAAATGACTTCAGGTTAACCAGGGGACTGCATTCAATACCCGGAGCCCTTTACAACAGCATGTAACCCCCCCCCCCCACCTGCCTGATCCATCTTAGAGCGGGGAATACTTATCGCCAGGGAGCCATCCGTCCACTGAATGTTTGTACGCTGCCACCCCCTTCAAAATCTGTTCTTGGCCACTAACGCACCCACCCTGAGGGCCCCATAGAAAGCGACAACAAATGCCACCCTAAAGAGGCAGACTTCATCTGGGAACCTACAAATTATCCCCAGGGTGGTTAAAATTGCAGCCAGCTTGCCTGTATCAATTTGACACCTGTAGTCACGCTTGGTCCCTTCTGAATTCTGCCAACCCCTAAACGACCTCTGCACTAAAAAAAGTTTTGGTCCCATCTGTGTACCCCAGCAACCTTGCAAAAATGGATATCATTGCAGTGTGGCAGCTAACACATGCAACTGACCACCTCTCGTCTCTTAGGGGCCCCAGGAATGCAAGGACTGAAGTGCAGGCAAACCAATCCCTGGCCACACATTTCCCAAAAATTCTTAATATACGCTAAATGCCCTGCCATGAGATCCAGTGAGCTTGGGCATCAAGCTGCCACAGTTCATCTGGGAAGGGTGTAGGGAAGTTTGCTGCCCCTGGGTGATGGTACCTGAAAGCCTGCATCTTGAAATGAGATAAAGCATCAGCAGCATTGTTTATCATGCCAGAGACATGTTTGGCTTTAAACAGCACATTGAGCTTCAAAGACTGCAATCCGATTTCTTTCAACAATCTAATGGCCATTTTGCATTTAGCTACCTGTTGATTGATGCATTCTACCACTGTCATATTGTCAGACCAGAATACGACTGAGTGGTTGCAGAACTGTTCTGTCCAGATGGATAACACACCAGATTGGGAAAAAGTTCAGGAAAACCAGCATGAGCGACCGGACTGCACCCAATAACAGGGCTGCTGCTGCATACACCATGCTGGACTTTGACTAACACCAAAACCCTTGCTGCCTGCTGCATCGGTGAACAGACCTATCTCTTCATTGTTCCTGGCTGGGCACACAACTTTTCAATTAAAATCCTGCAAGAATGTTTCCAGATCCTCATATCCTGTCAGACCTTCCTGGACTGCCTTGTGTGATGATGTTTCTCCTTCAGGCCAGACATGGCCTGGGTAATTGACTGAAAAAAGGGAAGGTCCGTGGGGTTGGTAATAAGGTGAAATTCAGCAGTCCGACCACCATTTGCAGCAGATGCAAGGTGACCTTCCTAGCTCCCAGAAATACATTTAAAGATTGTGAAAAGGAGTTAATCTTTTCCAAGGGGAGCCTTGAGACCCCAGCAACAGAATCCAACTCTATCCCCAGAAATAATTAAATGGTAGTTGCAGGCCCCCATGTCTTGACCTGAACTCCGAACTCTCCCATCAGTTGCAGAAGGACTTCAAGGCCTCAGCGCATAGCTCCATTCTAGGTGGCCCCAAGAAGAGAAAGTCATTCAGGTAATACAACACCCACTAAGGGCCTGACCGCTGCCTAAAGACCCATTCAACAAAGATGTTGAACTTCTCAAAATAGGAGCAGGAGACAGAACAGCCCTTAGGCATGCACCGATCAAAATAAAATGAGCCCTCAAATTGTAACCAAAGAGATGTTAATACTGTGGATGCACAGGGAGCAAGCAGAAAGCTGACTCTGTGTCTGACTCTGCAAGGAGAAACTCAAATCCAATTTCCTGCAGCATCTGAATTGTCTGGTCCACAGCAGCTCCTTTTTAGGGACTACCCCCAAGGGAGAGCAGACAAAGCCCTTGAGAGGGACTCAAACAAAGGGACCTGCCACCCGCCCCAGTATCATTTCTTTGAGGATCTTAACCCTAGTCACTCCATGATTGGACCTGTGGAATTGCTGATTCCTGATCCCCTCCACTGGGATTCTGAAACCATCTCTGAAGCCTTTGTACAATGCCTGAGCCATTGTGGGATTATTGTACACATTTGAGCCATGAAACCATTGCCAACCAATTAAACTGGGAGGGAGCTTTGCCAAATAGGGGGTGATTAGTCCTGTTTCCTGCCAGCTTTGTGACTTTCTGAGGAACCTGGATTCTGGGTGGGATGACAAGCTACAGAATGAGCAGCAGTACTTGAATTTACAAGTACCCAGGGGTTGGGTACAGGATTGCTTGTTAAAGTTCCAACAGGAACCATTCTCCCCCCTGCCACTTCACGGACTATCAGTTGACCCCGAGCCTACACGAAAGGGCGGACTGGGGGTAGCGCCAGAGCAGTGAGGTTTCATAAAATGCAGCCAAGTGATTACATCAATCTGATCCCAAGCTAATGGGGGCCTAGAGACCTTAATCCTCCTGAATTCCTTATCATACTCTTTCCAGGCTGTGCCATAGTACTGATCATGCACGCACACTATTCTATTCTGATAGCATGCGAGTTGGGGGCCCAAATTAGTAAAATGCTCAGCCATAATAGCCTGGAAAATGTAAAAGCCTTTCATCCAATTCACCAGTGTTTCCTCCACCCTCTTCATACGGCCAAAGGCCACAGTCCCTAGAGTGCAAACATTGCCAGTAGCTCTTCGCCTCCTCCTTTTGGGCCTATCCACAAGAAACTCTGACATGTCCACGTACATCCCCTTCCAAACATTTTCTTGAACCTTATTTGTACATGCCTGCCTCGCTGATCATGCTCAGACCACATGTTCCCCCAGACCAATGCTTTTCAATGATGTCCCTGTACCTGAAATCGCAGATTCCTGCATACAGGGAGCTATCATTGTTGCTACTGTGCCCGCCACAGGTGCTCTGCCTGCCTGTGGAGTACCTGGACTTCCCTGTACTGCCTGCTAGGGGACACCACTAACGCCTACCACCGAGGCGACCCCCAACTGCCCATCGGGACTCCCAGGTAGGATTGTGGGCCCTTGGACAAAATAATTAATTGGTGGCAACATGCTAATCCCATGACCCCTAATATGAGAGCTGTACTCCCTTGGGTTCTTTGACAAACTGTACCAGATGGGTTGGCCACCAATTGCCTAGCCCTCTCCAAATCATCACTATCTGCCACACCAGCAAGAGCACTCCCAAAAGGGCAGTGGATAACATTCCAACCTTGGAATGTCAGAACAAACCACTGGCTAAGTTACTGCTGAGTCATTACTCTGAGACACTACTTGACCAAAATTACCTGCCACTGGGGTCTGTGAGGAGTGCTGGGACACAGCTCTCAGCCTCTACTGGACCAGGGTGGACTGCTGACGGTGTCTGCGGGTCTCCCCCAGGAACCCCTGTCAATCCCTTCTCGGTCACCTGCCCATTGGCCCTTTTTGGAACCTTGGGAAATGCCACTCTAGGAGCAACCCCATGTCTTCTAGGCCTCTCTGCAGGTGCTGCAACCACACTATGCTGCCCGCATGCACCTGCAACCTCAACAATGCCAAACCGTCATCCATTGCGTCCATTCTATCCATTAACGCCTCCAAATCTACCTTAGCCTATGCATGCTTGGACCCCCTCCTTGCACCAACAGGCATCCTTAGACCAAAACAAGAGGTTCCTAGAGTAAGCATGAAATAGAGCATATCGAAACCTCAGTTTTAAAGCCTACTAATGGGGCCCAGGGACCCCAAGTCCACGAAATGCAACAAAATTAGGAGCCCTTACCAAACAATACCTCACACATACAGCCGAGCCAATGTGTTTGCAGCAGTGCACCCCCAAATTCCTGAGGACACACCAAAAACACTTAGGGCCAGATGTACAAGGCTCTAGCACTACCAGCGCATCACTTTTTGAGATGCTCCGGTGGCGCTAACCACTTCTCCATATTTACAAGGAGGTGCAACGCCACTATTTGTGGCTTTACACCTCCTTGTAAATATGGGCCCCTCCAAAGCAGTTTTCTGCATCAGAGGGGCGTGCAATGGGTGTTGCAGTGGGCATTTCACCACAACACCCATTGCTTTTTAAGCTGCCCCAGATTTACAAGAATTTGTAAATCTGAGGCAGTACAAAAGCCTAACGCCATCATGGCACAACGAGGCGGAATACTCTTTTTACTCCTCATTTTTTGCTTTTTCCATGTGTGCTGCATTCTGAAGCACAACTAGAAGAAGCAAAATGCCATGGATAACTGTTTATTTGCAGGAAGAGCTTCCTTCTTGCACATATACAATCACACCCCTCAATGCAGACACCCTTGCACTATGGTGCAAGAATGCCTGTGTTGGCGCAGGCTGCTTAATTTAGCATTGGCACAGGGAGAAACGCAAGAGTTCCGTGTATTCTTGTAAATACAATGCATCCCTGCACTTCAAAACTGGGGCAGTGCAGCACTGTTGATTTTTGGTGCAGCACTGCGCTGCACCAGTTTGTTGTAAATCTGGCCCTTGGTGTAAAACCTTGTGTCCCTAGGACAGACCCAAAACTCATGCAGCTAAACTGTGCCTGTGAAAGAAGGGGTGAGCACTCTCCACTCGACCCTCCTGATAAAAAAAACTATCCTAAAAAATGGCGCTAGCCACAACAGACAACTGACAAGACAAATGAAATTGCCCAAAATGCCTGGTCAGGATGAGCCAAAATGGGCCAGGAAAATAAAAAATATTGAAGTTAAGGTGTCAAGAATTTTCAATTCTTTTAAGGACACAGGGGGGAGGATTATGCTTCTCTTTCCTTTACTGTATTTTTTCAGCAGCCAATCAAAGTTAACCGAAACAAAACCTACATTACCCATGAGCATGTCATATGCACATCACATTCCCCAATCATGATTGAGTATGCCGGTATAAATACCGTCTGCCCTCAAATAGTGACTTATTTCTTTGTAAGCAGTCTCATATGTACCAAAATCTTGAGGCAAAAGTATATTCATCTTAGTTCAAATGGATCCCAAAGAGGCTAAATGAAAGTTCAAAATCTCACACTTGCAGAAAAACCCCAGCCCAACAGAAGCCTACGCATGAATGGACATCCAACCATCTTGAATCTAAGAAGATCACAGTTAACAGGACTTTACTATCGTAACATCTCCAAAGGAGAAACATGCAACTCAAAATTTCCCCTGTATCAAAAACAGCAATTTAACCATGGTGTGTGATCAATAAAGGATATAACAGAACAAATGATAGTACATTCAATAATATATTAATCATTCCACAGATAGAGCAGGCTGGATAATCCTTGCCTTTGTGTCCTTAATACAAATGAAAATTCTTGACACGTAAGCTAGAATTTTTTTATTCTTAGTCAGGACCCGAGGCTCCAATTTTGTTTGTTCAAAACTGCATCACCTCCACAGATGATACATCTGCAATTGGTTTATGATAGAATTTTCTAAAAGTAGACTTGGATGACCAGTCCTCTGCCTTCGTTATGTTCTCTAAACGTGACCCTAAGGTGTACGATTTGAATCCATGGCTCCTCTGGCCGAATGCGCCCCTACAACTAAAATAACAATATCAGCTTCCGTCAGTAACTATCTCACCTAGCTGGCCAAAGTAGACGTTGACACCAGCTTAAAAGGTTTCTGAAGGGCAATCAACAATTGACCACTCAAATCTTGTCTCAGTTCATCAGTAACAGTCTCATTAGTCTTCAGAAATTGATCCACACACAGTTGTGGGTTCCCTGGAAACATGGGATAAGTTACCGACCTGCAATTAGACTTAGTCCTTTTAGTACTATTGAACGCCACACCTTCCGGGGAATAAATTCTACCCACTTGATTTAGGGCCCGAATATCTGAAACCCCTTTACAAGAGATAACACATAGCAATATTGTCAATTTTGTTGAGATTTGTTTCTGTGAGAGATTTGCTGGCCATTTATCTAAAAAACGCAAAATTATATGAATATCCCAAAGTGAAGAATATTTGGACTTAGGTGGAACAGATAGACAAATCCCCTTCATAACTTTGCAAAGTAAGGGATATTCTCCCACTGGTTTTCCATCTACTGGAACATGACCAGCAGAAATGGCGGACCTAAAATTGTTAACCATCCTGTAAGCTAGGCCCAAAGCTGCAAGTTCTCACAAACAATTTACAATCATGCAAGCATCCGCCCCCACTAGATCGAGTCTCCTCATGTCAGACCAACCACTCCATCTCCTCCAAGTGGAGGCATAATGTTTATGGGTGCCCCCTGCCCAAGCCTGTTTGAGCAAATCAGCAGCTTGCTTCGAAGTGCCTGGGGTATTCCATCTTTCCCTGAAACCATCCAGGCCATCAATCGTAGTTTCCCTGAAAAAATTAATGGATGCGGAAGACCCTCTGGGTTCAGCTGAAGATTCTGATTGGAAAGAAGAAGAACCCGGGGAGCACAGGCTAACAGCAGGGCTACCAGGAGCAATCTGTCTTTTGAAGGGAAAGGCTCTTTATGGCAAACGAGCCCCCTAGAAGCTCCAAGCAGTTGACATGGAGACCCAGTTCTGCATCCAGCCGACGCCCTGTTGAGATTGAGTCGCATCTCGCTTCCCAGCATCATCTGCTGGCATCCGATCACTATCTTGGGAGAGGAACCGAAAATAGCTTTGCCATTCCAGGCCTCCATATGCTCTAACTATACAGAGGGATCTGTTCCGAGTTGGTTAGGCCCTTCCGCAAGTGTCGAATTTTTAACCTCTGAAGCGCTCAGTAGTGAAGAGGGCCTGGGAAAACGGCTTGGATGGATGATGCCAAAAGACCCACAATCCTGGCAATCGATTTCAGGGACACAGTCTGGCTGCATAACGCAAACCTCAATTCTCTCTTGGTATTGTGAATCTTCCGGTTGGTAGAATCAAAAGGGACCAGATTGAGTCTATCTAGAAGCCTAGGAATCTATCATTTGAGAGGGGATCAAAAGTGACTTTTGGGAATTTATTATGAAGCACAACTCCTGTAGAAGATGTATGGTCCAAGAGGGGACTCAGCAGAATCTGAGAGTCTCGAGCCATCAACAGGAGGTCATCCAGGTAGATTATCAACCGAACTGCCCAGGATCTGAGAGACTCCACTACCAGTTTGATCAGTTTGGTGAAGCACCACAGGGATGACGACAGCCCCAATTGGGAGAGCTTTGAACTCCAGGCAATGTTCTTGCCATAGAAACTGTACAAATCTCCTGTCAGGAGGGAAAATGGGAATGGCTAGGTAGGTGTAATTGAGGTCCAAGCAGACCATCCAATCGCTCTCCAACAAAAAATCCTTTAGCATTGTGAATTCCCTCCATTTGGAAGTGCCTGAATAAAATCCAAAGATTGAACTCCTTGAGGTTAAAAAACAGGCGATGGCCCCCACACTTCTTTTACACCAGAAAAATGGGACTGATGAAGCCGTGAGGGAGAGGGGTGGAGAAACATACTGCCCCTTTGTCCAAAAGAGACTGAACCTCTGAGTCTAAAAAGACTCCTTTACTTGGGAAAAATACAATTATTTTTGAGGGTTGGACTGAGTGGATGTATCATAAAACTCCAGTTTGAAACCAAGGGATGGTCTCTAGTACCCACGGATCACCTATAATTTGTTTCCAATTGTCTAGAAATAACTCCACTCTGCACCCCAAAGTCACTTCTGAGAAGAGAAAAATTCTTTCCAGAGTATCCTGAGTCTTGGATAGCTCTTTGTTGTCCATGACAGGGACCTTTACAGAATCTGGGACCTGGGACCTCCCCCTCTGAAGCATGTAGGGTAGAAGGTGGATTCTGTGGAATCTCCGTACCAACCTCCTCTTCATTGGGGATAATAGACTTGTTGAGGGCCTGTGAATGAACCCAGGCTGGGAACGCACCTCACTTGAATACTTTTTTCAGAGTCATTTGTGCCTTATCAAGAGTGGAATACGTGGAACAGAATTTTGCGAGCTCCTTGACAAATGGGCCTCCAAACCGAAGACCCTCTGCAATTGCACCAGCTTTGGCGGTGGCCAAATCGTTTAGGGCCAATCCACATTAGAATAGAACACCTACGTTCCGATGATATGGCGCCGTTAGTGTTCTCGAGTTGGCAGATTGCCCTTTGCACTATTCACAAGAGACCTTGAATCCTTGGCTTGGTAAGCAAGCTCCAGGATCTTGGTTGATGGACCGGTCATGTCAAGATGTTTGTCTTGACAATTCCGCCAAGGTCTATCCAGTCCCTTCTTCCGGTCTCTGGCACACTTCTTCATGAAGGTGACCATGGTGAGATCAACTTCGCGAGTATCTGCAACTTTCCCTTCTAAGTCTGGTCTGGGGCATTCTGCTCTTAGACGAGAGCAGATCTCCTTGTTGAAACTCTTTTGTATATGCGGTTGCACATATTTTGCTACCTCAGGAGGAGGGGCCCATTTAGAAGCTCTGGAGTGTACTATCTCCATATGTTCAAAAGTCCAGACCTTAGGAACAGTAAGGGAGGACCTTTTCTTTGCTCTTTTATTGGGTCCTGGTTTGTCATCTGAATCAGAGGAGGCGGTCTCCACATCCTGTGAGTTATCTGATGAAGCAAGTGCAAAAGGAGATTCCGACTTTTGAGCCGTGCTGTAGTTATGCTCATTTGCTCTTTTGAGTCATAATTTATCAAAGGCTTCTACATGCACCTCAGATGGCGCTGAATCTGCCACGTTTCCTTTACCTGTGTGGGTAGAATCCTCCCTGGCAGCTGGCTGTCCGGGCATCCAAACTTGATTGAGGGCATAATCAAGGACCTGCCCAGTAAATGGGCCCAAAGCCCTGACCAGGGCATCATTAACAGATTGTTGAACTCTGCAGTCCAACGCCTCTACCAGATTTGTTTCCAACTGACAGTTGGCATCTTTATGGTAATAACCTGTTTCAGTCTCTTAAGGATCCCGCTGAGCTATTCTCTTGCCTTTTATGTAGGGAATTATTGTTATGCAAGAGAGAGATTAAAGGGGGAGTGTAATAACCCCTGCCATGCTAGAGAGAAATAGCCTCAATAAAGTGTTAGGGAGCAGCCTGGGAAAACTCTCTAGGCAAGGCCTCAGTCGATGGTTACAACCTTGTGCTCACTGCAACCAGGGCGTCAAGTGGGGAACCAAAAGAATGCAGCTGGCCACAACAATGGTCACGTTGCAGAGGCAAGAGCTGTCGGTTGAAAGCCTTTCACTTTCTGAAGCGTGCACTCCTCGGCAACCCAATCCTGCGGTAGTGAAACTAGAGATAGGACGGAGCTCGAGGATAACGAGTGTGCTGCTCCCTGCTCCACTGGAGGCAAAAGCGTGTCGGCTGGAAAAGCCGATTGTGAATTAGACATGCAAAGTCAAGGCCGTGTTTACCTGAACAATAAAGCGTGATGAATGGCGTTGCTACAGTAATTAGCCAAAAGCTCAGTTTCACAACATGGAGAACTGCTTATCTGGCTGTGCAGCAGCAAAGAAAGAGGACACTATTTGAGCGCAGATTGTATTTATACTGGGATACTCTATGATCATTGGGGCATGTGATGTGCATATAACATGTTCATGGGTAATGTAGTTTTTGTGAACTTTGATTGGTTGCTGGAAAAATACAGTAAAGGAAAGAGAAGTATAATTGGAGCCTCCAGTCAGAATATAGAATTACCTGCATGAAAAACGGGTCCGTGCACTCATTTGCAGCACCCCCCTCACCTTCAGGAACAACAACAACAGAAAATATGGCCCAAAAAGCACCATTAGCCCAGCCTATTTACATGAGTAAAATTAGCCAGTAATGTCTGCTCCTGAAAAAAACACCAATAAATACCCCTCTTTTGCAGACTCCTTCACCTACAGCTGCAGTGCCCCCTCCCTCCCCCCCTCCACCGGAGCTGCCAGCCAATTCCCTAAGTATGTCTAACAATTTTAGAATCAACAAGAGTGTAACAACTTGTCCCAGTATTCACCAAAGAGTCCCTCCAGTTTCTTTTTGGAGACCCTCACCAGCTACTTTCAGGAACAGGCAGACTTGAATCACAAAACCCCATTTTTCAACATAATTTTGGCATTTTACTGGGTCATACCCCATTTTGACTGTTTTTGTGCTTTCAGCCTCCTTCCAGTTATTGACTGAAATGGGTATGAAACCAATGCTGGATCCCAGAAAGCTAAACATTTCTGGAAAGTAGACAACATTCTGAGTTCAGCAAGGGATAATTTGTGTAGATCCTACAAGGGTTTCCTACAGAAAATAACAGCTGAAATAAAAAAAATATTTAAATTGAGGTGAGAAAAACAGCCATTTTTCTCCATGTTTTACTCTGTAACTTTTTCCTGCGATGTCAGATTTTTGAAAGCATTATACTGTTACGTCAGGTGGACTCTTCTGGTTGCAAGGATATATAGGGCTTGTAGGTTTATCAAGAACCCTAGGTACCCAGAGCCAATAAATGAGCTGCACCTTTCAATGGGTTTTCATTCTATACCGAGAATACAGCAATTCATTTGCTGAAATATAAAAAGTGAAAAATAGGTATCCAGAAAACCTTTGTATTTCCAAAATGGCCAGAAGATAAGGTGTTGAGAAGCAGTGGTTATTTGTATATCTCTGAATTCTGGGGTCTCCATACTAGCATGTGAATTACAGGGCATTTCTCAAATAGACGTCTTTTTTACACACTGTCTTACATTTGGAAGGAAAAAATGTAGAGAAAGACAAGGGGCAATAACATAGTACCTCACTTGCGTGGGTAGGCCTAGCGCCCGCGACAGGTAACACTAAATGGACACATCACATTTTCAGAAAGAATATAGAGTTGTTTTTTACAAAGTGCCTACCTGTGGATTTTGGCCTCTAGCTCAGCCGGTGCCTGGGGAAACCTAGCAAACCTGCGCATTTTTTAAAACTAGACACCTAGGGGAATCCAAGATGGGGTGACTTGGGGGGCTCTGACCAGGATCTGTTACCCAGAATCCTTTGCAAACCTCAAAATTTGGCCAAAAAAACACCTTTTCCTGTCATTTTAGTGACAGAAAGTTCTGGAATCTGAGAGGAGCCACAGATTTCCTTCCACCCAGCGTTCCCCCAAGTCTCCCAATCAAATTGGTACCTCACTTGTGTGGGTAGGCCTAGCGCCCGGGACAGGAAATGCCCCAAAACACAACATGGACACATCACATTTTCAGAAAGAAAACAGAGCTGTTTTTTACAAAGTGCCTAGCTGTGGATTTTGGCCTCTAGCTCAGCCGGCACCTGGGGAAACCTAGCAAACGTGTGCTTTTTAAAAAACTATACAACTAGGGGAATCCAAGATGGGGTGACTTGTGGGGCTCTGACCAGGTTCTGTTACCCAGAATCCTTTGCAAACCTCAAAATTTGGGCAAGAAAACACTTTTTCCTCACATTTCGGTGACAGAAAGTTCTGGAATCTGAGAGGAGCCATAAATTTCCTTCCACCCAGCGTTCCCCCAAGTCTCCAAATAAAAATGGCACCTCACTTCTGTGGGTAGGCCTAATGCCCACGACAGGATATGCACCAAAACACAACGTGGACACATCACATTTTCCCAAAGAAAACAAACCTGTTTTTTGCAAAGTGCCTAGCTGTGGATTCTGGCCTCTAGCTCGCCCGGCACCTAGGAAAACCTAGCAAACCTGTGCATTTTTGAAAACTAGACACCTAGGGGAATCCAAGATGAGGAGACTTGTGGAGCTCTCACCAGGTTCTGTTACCCAGAATCCTTTGCAAACCTCACAATTTGGCGAAAACAAGCACTTTTTCCTCACATTTTGGCGACAGAAAGTTCTGGAATCTGAGAGGAGCCACAAATTTCCTTCCACCCAGCGTTCCCCCAAGTCTCCCGATAAATATTGTACCTAAATTGAACTGTCTGATCCACAGTTGTGAGCAATCATAGGCTTATTCTGATAGCTTAAAAAGATTAGGAACAGGCCACAGTTTGTGACTACCTGGTCACACAAGCTGCCGCTGAGTGAATTCCCAGATGTTAACACAAGTAAGTGCAGGGGAACATAACATTAGAAGCATTTAATAATGTTTCCAAGAAATGACCTCGGTAAGATAAGAAAGAGGGGTGAGTCATAAATCATGGTTCAGATGGTGTTTTAATAGCTGTTAGAATGCAGAAGTCACTTAACTGTGTTGCCCTCTTCAAAACCAGGGCCTTCTCTCTGTTTAATATAATTGCTGAATTTGGGAGTTA
Organism: Pleurodeles waltl; assembly: GCF_031143425.1. Classification (NCBI taxonomy): domain Eukaryota; kingdom Metazoa; phylum Chordata; class Amphibia; order Caudata; family Salamandridae; genus Pleurodeles; species Pleurodeles waltl. Next base: position 968,752,525 of record NC_090437.1, read on the forward strand.
AGCTTAGAGTTTTAGAGGATAAAATTAACATACATTACTGTGTGAGAGAGGCAACCTTGAAAATGTATGTGATTATAATGATCACAACTAGGGCACAGAGAGGAGTGAGTCCTAACTTTCTGAGTGCATTTGACCTGCTTGTCGAAATGACACAGAGGCTTTTTAGGGCAAATTAATGCTTGTGTACATTGAAAGACAAACTTTGGTGCTTTTAAAGGGCAGCATTTGACTGCATTGTGGTTGTCTCAACCAGGAGCCCTTTAGGAATAGAATGGGCAGGGTGTTTTATCACTAGGAAAGATTTATCACATCTTTATAAGTTAATGCAACAATTGAGCCCATTCCATATAAGTGAGTACGAAATAACCATTAGAAACCCTGTTTGTTGTCTTTTTTCCAGTGCCTGCTGCTGGTATGGGCATCCGATGCACATTCACATCCACTTGCCTTTACAGTGATGTAAAACATCAAGAGATGTGACTCTGTAAAAAACAGGTTTAGGTGATTCTATTAATCAGGTAGGTTAAATGGGAGATAATCGTTTGTGTTGAATAAATAAAGGAGGTCATCTTTGAATTCAGGGGGACTTCCATACAAAAATAGAGAGGACATTTCTCCTTTTTATCTATGTTTTTATTTTTACTTTCATAGTCATTTTCTTTTGGACTATGTGATACATTTTGAATATGTGGTATATGTTAGTTGATCTAGGGTAGTGCACAAAGTAAGGTATGAGTTAACACCTTTAACACCTCCGGCTTAGAAAAAGGTGTACTAGTAGTTATATCAAAGAAATTATATTAAATTAACAATATTACTTCTATATATATATATATATATATATATATATATATATATAGATAGATAGATATATATATGTCTTCACCTTAGGAGCTGTTGGGCACCACAAGTATGGAGCTTGCAAAGTCATCACACTAGATTGAGAAGTACAGGAAGGTAAAACCCATAGCTGAGTACTTTGGGATCCATTGATTCTTTGGTCCTGAAGAAAGCCAATGACTCTTTTGGGCAAGAGTAGGATGAAACATGTTGACCTGACCTGATATGTGTGAAGGAAACGTAATTTGTTCCAATCACATTATATTTGTTGCTAAACATACCCTATCCCAGCCATAGTAAAATTAGATTGCAGCTGAGAGATAGAGGCATTTTTAGATCACGTTCTCCCTTTCACTGCACTTTTAATTATTTTTGTTCACAGATCCCTAATAGTTTCTTGGACTTATGTGGAAACTACCCCCTTGGTTAGGGGAAGAAAGAGACCTCATGATGATGCTATTAGCTATGTGTACACCGGAGTAATAATATACTTGTGGTAGAAAATAGCTGGTAAGGGTAACCCAAAAGAAACTAGAGGGACTACTTGGTGAATACTAGGATAAGTGGTTACACTCCTGTTCATATTAAAAGATTGTTGGTTGGGAAGCAGAGTGGTAACCTGATACTTCTACCTCTCCTGTTTGATTCTGGTGTAACAATTTTAGAAAACATCTGAAATATGTGCAGTCTGATTGTGACAATTTTCCTGTTTGTCTCTTCCTCTGGTTTTCCGCTTTGCTTGTTTTGCTACCCGTAAATGACTGATGCAGAAAAATAAACTCTGGTCATCAAAAATAAGTGCTGATGGCCCCCACTATCAACCACATGAGAAGGCAGGTGCCAGGTAATGAGGGCGAAGGGGGATCGGGCTACACTGACAAATAAAATGCACCACTAATGAGGGCAGCAAGTGATATTGCTTTGTCACACACCATTACCCTGACACATACTGTTAGATGCGGATCAAACTCCCATTGCAGAAACTTATGACAAAGCTACACTTTTTATCTAACCCCTAAATCTAGAGTGAAAAAATAATGAATTATTTGGAATGGGCAGCTTAAGGCTTCCTCTAAGTCAAAGGCATAAACATCGGAAGAAAAATAAACTGTAAATTTGCCATTCTCACAAGTAATTGTGTAGCCTACAGTGGAAACCTTGAAGAAAATGTTATTGTTGGGGGGATATCCGAAACTGATCTAAGTTACAGATGACCTGGAGTGTGTATCTGTGAACTGTACAGAGCGCATATCTTCCGGCATCCTGGACCATAACACAGATAGTCTTTGCAGAGCCCTTCTCTGATGAGCAGGAAGGAAGTAGTGCGCGTGCCAAGATTCCGAGAATGTCCGTTTCCATTCTTGCTATTTGTAGACGTCACACTCTTTCCGGATTTCCACTGCGAAGCTGCCAAAGTGATCCTAACATGAGTAAACACCCCTACAGGTGCACGCTGCGCATTAACAGAGCGCATAACATGACAGGACCTACTAATATTACGCACGGTGGATGCGAAATGTATAATGAATAATGTAGTGCATATGAACGTTCTCAGGTTAGAAGTAATCTGTTTCTTATTCATGTAAATATTTTCTAAGGTGCTTCTACGTGCGTGTTCCTTGAGGTTGCATCTTTTATCTGAATCCATATTTTCAGGTTAACCTTATCTATCGTTTGAATTCTGACCCAGCTAAAGCGCCTGCTTGTTTTTATATTAATCTTTAAACTGGGAGAGTGCTTTGCACTGTTTCAGAGGTCATTTTGAAACTGTACAGCTTCTTTGCTTACATGGTTGACTATGGCCCACCCTTCACCTTTCCGGAATTCTGTCAGCTTCCCAGGATGGACAAAGTGCAGTAATTTAATGCAGCCCAGGAAGAACAGAGAATGAGCGTGTCTCATGAAATTCACTGAGCATTCACTGATTGAAACACAAGAAGAGCGATGGTTTCATCACTCACTACATTTTTCGATCCCGTTTCAATAATACACCATTGAAGTGGAATCATGCTTTTCGTTGCCAGCATTGAAAATAGGGCTACACTTTGCTGCCACATGCAGGGAATGTGCAAAGATACTGTCTCGAATAAAATGGCTTTCCAGGCCCACTAGAGTCAAGAAAACGGAGCCAGCAAATTGAGACTAAAGAGCGCTTCAGATGAATAAAATCCACGTATGGTTATAAAATATATTAGTATACTTTGTGATAAACAGGTTCAGAGGGAAATAAATGTTGTTTTTTACTGTAGTTACTGTAGATTTTAGAACATTAATGAAATCAACAGTGTGTGCCTGTATTCACTGAAGTAAGAAGTTTCTGACATGTTTATGATAAACAGACGTACTGAGAGAAGAGTCTATAAAAGCTGTAAAACATTATATGCATTTTAACATTAAGTGCTACAACTTCCTATTTTGGGTGAAAGCTGTGGTTGGCTCAAATGATAATTGGCTCCTGGTTATTGGTTGGCAGGCCATTTGTCGGGGCATAATGACCATGTATGGTTTATTTAGGTGATGCAGTATTAATGTAAATAAAGGTAAAGAAGCACAAACATCAGATCAGAATGGCATTTGAAGGATTTGATAACCATGTGAATAGATTTCACTTGTGAAAGTGATAAAGGATACTTGATTACATAGGTGATGTAATGCTACCAATTGTGATGTCAAAATTAAAGACAGATGTCAAGTCTTTGATGTATGGATTGGAGGACAGTTAAATGCATTGATTGATGTTAAAATAAGTCATTAGATAACCAAAACCAATGTACTCTCACCCTTTGTACACTTTGGAGTATATTAATGTGGACCAAAAATAGCATGCTCAGAGTTAGACTTTATTTTTAAAGCTTGGTAATGTGCACAGTCAAATCCAATGCTTATCGTAAAAGTCATGATTCTTTGACAATGAGGGAAATTTACCTCGAGATTGACTCATCACCCATTTCTTAGAACCTTATGTACCCTTGGGTTGTACAGATGGTCCCTTTTAGCCCTTGCTAGCTGTGAGAGAAAGACAAGCTCTTCTGTGGTCCTAGTATTATTGTTGTCTTGTGCAAGGGAATCTTCGCTGAAAACATTGTATGCAGCTCTACCGATTTAATCTCAATCTTCATGATAACATTTTACATGGCCCTACTGATTTAACCTCAAACTTTATGATGGAGATTTGGCTTGATATCTGGGAGTTGCCTTTATGACTGAAAGGGGATTTGTTGGGGCAGAAATGTTCTTTGCATTGTAACACTCCTGCCCTGAATGCCCAAGCTGCAGTGATTTTCAGTCACAGGCGAACGCGATTCACGCATATGCGCCATGACCTAGGCCTGTTCTACAAATTGTGATCTTGCTAGAACTGAAAGGGTGCACAAAGTGCTGCCCTTGCTGATTAAAATGGGTACTGTCCTTACCAAGAGTTAAGTAACATGCATACTATGGTGACAGCATAATAATAATGTTTTTGTAATAAGAGTCAATAGAGTAAAAAGGCCTTTTTATTTGTGCCACTGGAGTGAGGCCTACCAGCTTCCTCATGTGAACTCTTGCGGCTGTGTGCTTAACTCTCCTACATCATGTTAGTATCTACTGATGTGCAGCCTGCATGCATTTCAGAGAGCCTGCTGTGATGTACGTGTGCCTGCATGTGGCATAGTACATGGCGATCCGTGGATTCAATATTAGAAACCCAGGGCCTTGGAAGGGTATATTGAGGTGCCACCCCAGAAAGATTTGTGGATTGACCATCGCTTTGATCAGACCGTTTGCCCATGGGCCTCTGTTTGTAACCACTCTATGTCAGGTGGAGGCTGCAGTGAAGGTTAAAGGCCACAGCCCTTGAACACAGTGCATCAACGTGTCTGAATGGGGCTGTCACTCTATGCAGTGCTGTGACACAGATGGGCCGTCACCCTGTGTACCACTGCTTGCAACCTTTGTATACCAAGTGGGGGAAATTGTGAAGATTGAGGCCGTAGCCCTGGTGCATCACTATTACTGAAGAGGGCCGTCACCGCATGCGGTGTTGTGACCACGATTGGCCAACACTCTGAGTGCCACTGTTTGCAATTCCTATATGTGAGGTGGTGGTCATGGTGAACAGACAGAGCTGTTGCCCTTGAGCAGCATGTAGAAGTGAAGAGTAGTGGGTTGCGATTTGTTGTAAGCAGAGCATCAATTCCACCACCAGAATCCAGAAGCCAACCAAGTCCTGCTTTCAGAATCAGGGGAACGTATCACACAACCAGAGGGGTGCTGAGGGCATTTGTCACCTGCAGCATCCAGAGTACTGCTCATTGCTGTTCCTCTGACTCACCTGGGATTTCTGCCTCACCACAGCAACAGGAGTGGGTAACATTGATCACCGGGCTGCTGAGCCTTTGAAGGAACTTACTTTGACTGTAGTGCTTGAGTGCTGAAAACGTTTTAAAAGGTCACCCACTTCTGAGACTCATACTCACTTGTGGCGGCCTTACCTAAAAAATGCCTCTAATCAATGGGGAATAACCACAGTCCTCAGACAGGAAAGTAGGGCTCAGTATCTTACAGGACAATTCTAGAGTGCTGTCTTTACAAAGACTGTGTATGTTATTTGTGGTGTGCTGTATATCACCTAGTGTTCATACATAAATCACTTTTTTCATAAAAGCAAGTATCTGGCTGGATATTTAGTTATTAAGTCTTGTGCCCATGTAAACCTTGGACCTACCTCCACTGAGAAGCCTAGGACTGATTGACCAATAAGTCAGGCACTGAAGGGGTAGTACTTGGCCCAGTTATTCAGGGCCCATAGTTGGTTCAGTTCCGAGATCTCAGGAGTAAAAGACCTAATCCCCCACAATGGGACCCAGTATTTCCTGGTTGCCCCAAGGCCCTCTGAAGGGGGTTCTGACAGGATTCTTTATCAGTTTAGATGTATATTTATTCCCAGCTGTGTCTACCTTCCTATTATTTTGCTTTCCCCTTCCACATTATGCAGCAGTCCACAGGGGGTGGTGTGCCTCCATCTTTCTTGACACCATCAACTACTTGACAATACTCAGTCTGGTTTCAGACCCTACTGCAGTATGAAAACTGCCCTCACCACTGCCATGGATGTCATCTGAATGACTCTGGACAGGGGAGACACACTGCCCCTTACCTTCCTGGATCACTCTGCAGCATTTGACAGTTTCCCACCACCTCGTCATCCACCGCCTACATGACATAGGAACCCAAGGACATGCACTCCAATGGATTTGTTCCTTCCTGACTTGAAAATCCCAGTCAGTCAGCCTGGTACAGTATACTTCAGGCGCTCGCAACATCATCTGCAAAGTTCTGCAACCCTCTTCTACGCTGATGGCACGCAACTAATTCTCTCCCTCAAGGATAAAACACCCAGAACCTTAGTCAGTTAAATGGCTGCATGACTGAAAATGCTCACTGGATGAAGACCAGCTGTTCAAAGCTGAACACTGACAAGACTGAAATTGTGATCTTCGGAAAGAGCACATCACCGTGGGACACCACCTGGTGGCTAAAAAAGCTAGGATTGACTCCCACCCCACCACACACACCAAGAACCTAGATATCATCATCAAGAGCAAGCTCGCCATGGCTGACCAAGTCAATGCCGTCACCAACTCTTGCTTCCATACCCTAAAGATGCTGAGGAAGATTTTCAAATACCTCCCAGTCAGCACCGGGAAAACTGTCACACACACTGTCATCACAGGCAAGCTGGACTACGGGAACACTCTGTATGCTGTTATCAGCAAAAACTTACCAGAAAGCTGCAGGCCATTCAGAACTCAGCAGCCAAATCACTTTCAACCGCCCAGGGACACTTACATCACACCTCACCTTAAGGAGCTCTACTTCCTCCCCACTCACAAATTAGCACAATGCAAACTCCTAACACAAACTTTCAACATACATATTACTGGCCCAGCCTACCTAAACAATTGCATCTGCTTTCACAGACCTTCCTGACACCTCCACTTCTCCTGACTTCTACCTGCACAAATTCCATGCATATGGAAAACCTGATCTGGCAGTCATCTTCTCCTAATTTGCTCCTGAAGCATGGAAGGACCTGTCACTACACATAACAGCCTCCTCCTCACCCCTTGAATTTCACAAGAAGCTGAAGACCTGGCTTTTTGAGTAGTCCCACTAGGAGCTAGGCATGCACAGACTCACTCTTGGCCGGCTCCGGAATACCCTCCCTAATGATAGTGTGCTCTACAAATCTGCATACCATAGCATTACATCTTTTCAATGCAGCACTAGGGAATGGCCAATTAAGGAATGTCCTGTGTTATATTCACCTGGTGGAGTTGTACTACAGATAATTTGCCAGCATTACTTATGCCCACTGGCAAGCAGACTAAAGAATCAATCTTAGTGCACTGAAATCTTGACAGAGGAACCATCACACCCTGGACAGCAGTCTCCAGTAATATAAATACTTAGGGGCTGAGAAACAAAAGTCTTTTGTGTTCACAAAGCCTGTTATTCACAAACTATAAGGCTTCACATTCGCCAAAAGAATGCTGTTACAGTGTACTGTATTTTTTTGTGAGTCATGAAAGTGTGTCTGGTCACAGCCAGTTAGTGATTGAAAAAACACTGGCATGTGGCCTGCCTCATCGTACATCATGCCCTACTTTTGAAAGACTTACACTTTGAACATATTCGAATATTCCTTTAGGCTAGCACACTAAGCGTTTCTAAAAGCTGCTATCATAAAAGAGATCTATCTATTTTCGATTTTTTTTTAATTTAGTTGTTCTTATACTCCTTTTACATTATTTGCTAGTTGCCGAAATTGTCCTTGCAAAAGACCACTTGGTATTATTAACAAAATTAACGTGTCTAACTTAAACTTGTTGATTAAGTTCTTTTGTTTCACTGCAGTTTGTAACTAAGGGCCGATTTAAATATTGGCAGACAAGTTACTCCATCACAACAGAGATGGATATCTCATCCACTGAAATCTATAGAACATATCTATTGGGATTTAGAATTTGGTGGACGGGATATCCGTCACCGTTGTGGCAGAGTGACACTCTAAATCAAGCCTTTAGTCTTGTGTGTCAGCTGTGAAATCACTCCTGAGCTGGAACTTAGACTGAAAAAGTACAATATATTATGTGAGTTTGCTGGCAAGTTGATGCCTTGCTTGGGTACAACCATGCTGTGTAGTAGTTTTCTGGAGTAAAAGTACATGAATACAATCTTGTCTGGATTACTAAACCAATTTAAACATATCCCTGTGTTTTCAACTCTGTGTGACACACAGTTGCATGTTATTGCTATACCTCAGTACTGTAGGGGCCACATTTCCCAATTGTGTACTTTTTCCTGAGTACTTATAGTGTGCAAGGTGTAGACAATGTCATTGTGACCACTTTTCCTTTCTATAGGGACACACTAGGGCACTTAAGCCTATTCCAATAATAGCAGTAACAACTTACATGGCAGTTCAAGCCTCTTCAATAACTACACTTTTTGGGTATGAGCACAATGCTATTTTGGTTGAGCTAGCACTGCACCATGGCCTCCACCTTGCTTACCATTTATGCAGCTGCCCAATCTTTTTGTTCCCCAACTTTCTGCCCCTTCTCGGAAGTGTTGACCAGGATTTAGAAGTTCACTTTAGTATCCTCAGGTTCCTGCTGCCTACCACAGTCCTGGATTCTATCACATCGCAGCCATGATTTCCTCGCCCATCTTAAAAAAGCAGTACTGAGTTCTATGAGGTCCATTAATTTAAAAACGTTCAATCAGTCTTGATAGCTACTTCTGTGCCCTAATCGAGTGTCTCATAGGTAGGGCTGGTTCCTTTAGGATTCTGGTTGTTGAGATGGTTCTCCTTTCCTCTGAGTGCATCTTCATCTGATGGAGAGTAGGTGGTCAAGGGATAATATTTCTAGAAGTAGGAAATGTTCATTGTTATCAAGCATCCCTACTTCATTGGTGGTGAGCAAGGTTCCTTTCTGGGTGATTGCTTATAGAGGCTGGTTTGTATATATGACATTTGATTTTTTCATTGTTCTCATTTGACTAAAATCCAGTTTCCTTCCTTGATGTTTGATTCTGGTTTTCCTTTGATGATCAGTGTATTTTTACATCTTGTCTTTTTCTTGTCAATCTCTACAGCATATGTCACTTTTGTTTCCCCCCCTCCACATTGAGTGCTGCTTTCCAGGCTGGCTGTTATCCAGTTTTATAACTGAGAGTGTACTTCATAGCCTAGTAAGAGTGATGTCGGACATTGTTCTGTGGTGCTGTGGTATGACTGCAGAACCACATTCAATGCTTGGTAAATGGATGTCTTGTCTAGTTCTGCTTATTGCGTGATCTTTTCCAGTGTCTGTAATTAAGCTGCACCATGTGCTATCAGGCAGTTCTGAAATTTGTAGAGGATTTGGATAATCTCCTTGGCTAGTTACATGATATTTGTAGCATTCCCTCAGTGTGTTTTCCATGGGTTAGTCAAGCATTGGAAACCATATCTTCTCTATCTCAGGCCAATCTTGTGGCTAAGGTGGCTGTATGTTTTTGGCGAGCCAAATCTGTGACATTCTGGAATAGACCCTTCTAAATGACGATACTACAGCTGTCTTCCGAAAGTTCCTTGCTCACATGTTTGAGTGCTGACAGGTCTTTCAGATCAAATTCAAGAACATGTGAACAAGGTAAGAGATCTTGCTATTGCTGTTCAGTTATTCACCATTTCACTTTTATGATTTTTAAATCCAATAATGTTACATTAAGTGCATACTTTAGAGGAACATTACAAAATGTATGTATTCTTCAACTGAGGATTCCAATTTTCTTGTCTTCAGGGGATGCAAGGTTATGGAAGCTTTAGGACTGTTATTTTCCTTGCTCGTGCTTATCTCCTTGCAGGCGTATTCCCCAACTCTCAAGTCTGGAGGCACCTTCATTTTGTGTTTCAAAATTTTGTTAGTAGTGTCTGGTGGTTTGTCACAATCATTAACTTTTTAACATAGATGAAAAGATGATTGTGGTTCACATGCTGACACAATCGCTGGAATCTCCATCTCAAGTTGAGAGTTTGGTCTTTCCCTGTCTTCCAAATATCTGCTGGCACCTGACTAAGCTGACATTTGCGGTGATTTCTAAGCATAGACACAAGGTTAAATACCTCATGTTATCAGCTCCACTTCCTGTGATTTTGATCAGCTTAAATGCCTGATCACACTTGATATTCACTTGAATTTCTTTCCTTGTTTCATCAATTATCTCAGTAGTGTGCTGATTGAAGCATAGTCCTTCACATACCATGCACAGTACACGGCCTTGCTAAGAATGAGTGGAAAGTCACTGATGTCTTGGAAGCTGCCCTGGTGTTCAGTGCTTTCTTTTTTGGGTTTGGGCCATATGCACTTATCTGAAAATACGTGTCCATTAAACCTTAGAATGAATTTCTGAAATTGAGTATTAAGTTGATTTTTTGTTAGATGTAGCAACAGCATTTATCCATGCTTATCGCAAATAGCATCAAACACTAGAATGTTATCATTATAGTTGAAAGCATTGACAATAAGTCTGATTAGATTTCGAATTACCACAATAAAGATTTTACCCACTGATGATACCTTGAAGTTGACTCTTTTGTATCTAAACAGGCCAAGATGTGTGCTGACCATTGCAATGTATCAGGATTTTTAGGTACGCTTGAACAGATGATATCCTTTCTTAAGAATAATTTCAAGACTATTTTGACACCGCTGAGTAGTGTAATCTTTTCTCTAATGTATGGTTCCAGGTTACTTTCTCCCAATATCTATGTTGGGTTATTGCATGATAACAGACAATCTCACTTTGAGTGTGGACATTCCAGATAGATACTACAACCAGTGGGGATGCCATGGAGCTGGCCCTTTTGATTCTTCAGAGATGTCAGCAGTGAGTAGGTCTTGAAGCTCATCTTATATCCCTTGTAGCTTAAAGGGAATTGTAAGGTGATGCTGAGCTAATGGATTAACTTTTTCATTGATATGTAGGTGGGCATGACAATTCATTATTTTTCAGAGTCCTGTGAATAGCTTGGGATATTCTTGGGTAATTGATGTTTCAACCTGGACAGTGTAAAGAACAGCGACCAGTTTCACCTGTGCTTCGGTGAGAAATAGAGAATCAGCAGCCACAGGACCATCCACGACATATGTGTCAGTCTCCACTGGCCTGTCTTTGTATGTGAGTGCTATCTTGATCCTCCTCAGGCACAGCAATAGCTTTCGACCCATCCAGGTGAATACTCGCATGCCTGCAGGTATTTAGAGTTTGTTCGAGATGTCTACGTCCGTATTCAGCTCAACAGATGTAATTAAGTGATGCCTTGTTGTTGTGTCACGTTGACACCATGGACACTTACATGTTGCTATCTGGGAAGCATTAAAAGGTATTTCTGTAGAAATGCAGTGACACTGATCATGACTCTCTTTATATAGACGTTGCATTGGATGTCTCATGTAAATTAGAGGACTGATACTTCATCCTACAACTCATCCATGATTGTGGACAGCCATGTTTCTTGCCTTTGGCCTTTGGTCAGTATTCTTATCTTTCAGATTTGCACATTAGCTCATAGTGATTTTCCTTTTCACACTATTTGCACCATTTGCTGAGCTCGCCTGTTAAATTATAGGCGACTGATGACATCATCTATTGACAGTAATTGTTCTTGCATGTAATATTTAAGGTGTATCGTTGATAGTCCATGTTTTTCTTGGAAAGGAATTTCGAGGTTAGTGTTTCCTGTACACTGTGATAATTGGCTGTTTTTGAAACAGGGAGATATGTAATTATTTCACAAAGGTCTCTGCTTATTTTTTCATAGTGAATACTATTTGCATTTCATCTAATGCCCCAGTAGCTTGTAGAAAGTTGCTAAGTACTCCAAGCCACACTTTCCAATTCGGCTATAAACTGCTGCCGATGTTATCCCAAATATTTTCGGGGCTGAAGGTATGCTGATGAGCCCCTCAAACCTTTGTCTTCACTCAACATTTTGCCAGGTTTGTGATGATAGTATGTGCACCCTTCTAGTTGTTCTAATGCATATTTAATTTGAATATTTGTTTGAAGAATTTGATTTGTTCTCAATTTTATTCAAATTTTTTTAAATGATTTTGTGGACAGGCCAAGATCTTTTGATTTTAATAAAATTATATACATAACATACTTATGTTTGTTCCACCCACTAAAGCATACAGCATGGGGCACAGGATTACCCAATTTCAGGTACATGCTTACCTCTCTGTGAGCCCTTATAAACAAAAGGTAGCTCATCTATATAGTTTGCGAAAAACACTCAGAAAAAGTGGCAACGTCAAAAGTTAGTAGCCCAAACTAGTCCTATTGACTGTCAGGGGTTGTTATGTTATTGTTTGTCTTATTGTTTGTCTTGCAGAGCCTCTTGTCGATGAAATCTGCACATTAATTGGATCCCTTGAGATCTGATTCACAAAGGGTTTGTCAACAAGTGTAACTTAATGAAATATAAAACTCCCCTAACATCTTTTTTTAATCAACACTGATTTGCTGGTTTTCACACAGAAACCAGACTTATGAGTATTTCTGTAACCCTACTTGTGCATAACATTTGCACTGTGTGACTAAATGTGTATCTTCTTTTCTCTTTTTGTTACTCTTTTCTATACAACATTTTCATAAATTAATTTACAATTTATTGTGAATATCCTTGAAATCTGTTTCTTTCAGGCATTCACAAACTTTTTACTGCATGTATTTGATCACTCCTCTGACATTTGTTCCAGAGTTATAACCCCTTTGCGTCCCCGAACATGACCCGTCAACATTATACATCAGTATGTTAAAGGCTTTTTGATGCTGCTTGTTTTTAACAGATGTTTCTATCTAGGGGGTTCATTTGTAAGTTCAGCACACAGATATTTATGACTTTTCCCTGCAATGAGTAATTGAAAACTCTTTTCAGGAAAAAAGTAGGAAAAATATAAATGCAGAGGCCTCCACCTATGCCTCAAAGCTTAGCGCGGAGCCGTGCTATGCAGAATCCACAAAGTGGCTAAAAACCTCATCAGTGCTACACAGAGTTTTGCTAGTGGGCGGAGTTATCCATTGCGCCCATTTGTGTTCAAAATTGCATGCAAGTGGCACCACGTTCGCATGGACGGAGCCATCTTGTTTTTAACCCTGTTTATGGTGCTGAGCCTTCACCTTCAATCTGTCCCTAATCTTTGTAATCCTCCACTCTACACTTGATCTACCCCTATTTTTAATTTATTCTATTAGCTATTTATACAGTGCTTTAATTTTTGTGTGTTTTTTTTGTACTTTTTGCATTTTTGTTTAGTTGTCTGACTTATGGGTGATGCTGCCGTCCATGGGTGCAGCCTCGGCTGATTTTCAGAGAGGAGGAGGTGGCAGCACCTACATTCCATGCTGGAGCAAGCAGCCAGCCTGCAAGCAGTTGCCCCCTGTGGGAGCGTCAGCAGCGCTGGCTAGGGTGTGCCGGTTGGTCAGGGCTGCCACCCAGGTCCAGTGCACTACCCAGCTGCTGACGCACAGCTGGGCAGATATTATTGACCGCGAGCAGGATCTGCTCGACCTGCTAGACATTGAGATCCCGGGGCTTGGTGAGTATTATATTGTTATTGTGTTTTTGTTCTACAATGACAACTTTTTTTCTGAATAGCATGCAGCTTCCACTCAGAGGTAAGTTAATAATATTTATTATGTGATTCAGTTAGAGCTAGGTAGGTGTTTGGTGTTACATCATCGTACACGTAGGTAGGTACTCACTTTGGCTGATTATTTAAGAGGCCATTGCAGACTCCTCTGTCCTCCTGTCTCCATAGTGAAATAGTAATATCAGTGAGTTAGCGTTGTCTCTGACTTTATGTAGCTCATACAATCCTAAACAATTTCACAGTGATGTGAGTATGCATGCATTGCAATAAAAGGAGACTGAGTTGGTCCATTAAGGGGCTTGAGAAATGAAATAGAATGAAAGCTCACACTTTTCAAATGCAATGTATTAGTTCCATATGTAGTTTTTGTTAAGAAAATCTGGAGTAGGGATTTTAGGAGTATAGCCAACTCAACAATAGTTGATCATAATAGTATAATACCTAGGCCTGGGCGGACTTCGCAGAGCAGCGCTATGTGGAGTTATGCGCTAGCGGGCGGAGTTTCTTGTCACACCAGTTCACGTGACTTTGAACGTGAGTTGCATCTCTTGTTGGAATTCTCATGCAACCAGCACCACGTAGTTCGCATGAGCGCAGACATCTTGTTTTTTGATTGTTATGGTGCTGGGGACTACTTTTATCCTCTCTATATCTTATCCATCTCCCACTTTTGAAACCTTTTTAATTTAGTTTTTTTTCATTACATTACCTTTTCTCTTTCGCCTTTTATATTTTAACTTTTCTCCTAATTTTCTGTGATTTTTGCAACTTTTCAACTTTTTCTTTGCCTTTTTCCCTCCCTTTTTCCTAATCCTTCCTTCCTTATCTCTCCCCCCTTCCTAGTCTCCAGCACCATGGCACAGCAGGGGAGCACCAGGCCTCTATCTGCCAGTCGCCTTCATTAGGGAAGGCGGCAATGGCAAAAGGTGCAGCCCTGCGGCATATTTTCAGAGATGGAGGTGGTTGCCCTGGTCTTTTATGTCCAGCGCCACCTCCCCTCCACCTTGGCAGCAGGCCCGGTTCTGCGTACGGCCTATGGGAGCGCCAGCAGTACTGGGAGAGGGTGGATTGGGCTCTGCGCCGCAGCTCTGGGATCCAGTGCACCCAGCAACAGCTGACTCACCGGTGGGCTGACATCCTGGATCAGGAGACAGACCTGCTAGGCATCGATGTTGCGGGCTCGGTGAGTAAACAATCTGTTATTATTAGTTGTGCTCTATGCTAATAGTTTTTCTTCCCAAAAAGCAAGCATGTTGCTCAGTGACACGCAGGTAAGTTAACTTTATGTTACAATTATAATATTGTGTGATCATCATCTAGACAGATGCTCAGAGCTACCTAATTGTACTTCTTTTTGGTGCTTGCTTGGGCTGATTAAGAAGTAATGCAGAGTCTCCTCCTGAGTTCTGTGTTCTGTCATAGATAGTCATCATTAATATATTAATATTAGTGATTTTGCATGTTCTCTCACTTGTCTGTGCCTTTCTTTTTCGTAGCTCGTCCAGTGCTAATTAGCAAGCAATTTCCCAGTGATGTGTAGTAGTTTGCATGCATCCAATCTAATGCATTGAGAGATTGATAATGAAATGAGAACAGTAGATATCATTCATTGCAAGGTATTAGTAATTCCACAATATAGTTAAGGAAATTAGGAATAGGGTTAGGAAATGTGAAATAGGGGGATGGTCCTTAATACTAATATTATTAAATTATCCAGGCCCCCTGAACCTCTGATGTAGAACTGTACTACGTTTGCCTTTTCCTTTAAAAAAACATAATATTCTTGGAAAGATTATTTATTAACAGTACAACTAGTCTTTTCTAATTTTTTCTGACATCAACCAGCATCCAAGGGCAGATGGAGGGCTGTTGAGGTGGGTGAGGCAGCTGAAGGTGGCCCCTCCACAAGTGCCGGGGCAGATGGGTCTGCTGGCCCCAGTAAGTCCTCCTATTGTTGCTAAAATGATTACTTATTTCCCCAACGTTTTCTGCTCCACACTTAAAATTATTTTCTACCTTTTTACTGTGCCTGTCTCCTATTTTGTTTGCAACTCCACTTTGAATTCCCTGTTTAGTAAAATCTTCTTATCCCTGCATTATACTATTTACTTATTTTCTATACTTCAAGTTTCTTTACTTCGAACTGTCTGGCTATGATAGTCTGTCTGTAACTTCCTTCTTCTGCTTCCCTCACACCTTATATATCTTATCTTGTGGAGTGGTGGTAACTGGTAAGGCTCAGAGAATGCATGTACTGAAGATTGCATGCCATGTAAGGTAAGGAATTCAGCCAAGGCCGTAAGCAGCAAATGCTGCTGTTTCAGTCCTTGTTTGTGCACCAGTGTGCACAAACAATGACAAGAAAAGAGAAGAGGACTTACCTGGGCTTCCCCGGGGGTCCTCCTCTCTGATGAGTTCTCCTCTCAGCATGGCTGCCTTCCACCTCTGTTCCGGTGCACGCTGCAGCCCAGTTATGGGCTGCACAGTGCAAGCACAGACTGTCTGCGCTCGTGCTGTGCATCCCATACTGGGCTGCAGTACGCCCCAGGTGAGCTCTGCTCCACTGGCAGGGCTAGGGGAGGTTTTTGGACAACTCCAAGCGGAGCGCAGAGATCCAAAAACTCCATTAGCTCTGCCAAAGGAGCAGAGTTCCCCACACACCCCTATTTTTAAAAAATTTCCAAACAACAACATGCCCACCTCATATTTTGATCAAAGAGAATTCGTACCCAAAATGTAGTAATGGATTTTCAGTTGTATTTTGCTATCAGAAAAAGAAACAATAGAGGGAGGCTTCTGTGGTGTCTAACTTGTGATTTTTTTTTTCTAGTCGCACGACCACCAGTGCCGGGGCCAGCAGACACAGCGCCAGTGCTGACGCGGCTGCGGGAGTGGATATGAGGGGAGTATCTGCGGCAGTAGTGGCGGGTGGTGGTAACTCCTATTGCTTCCTTATTGACAATTAGTAATATATAGTCACTACAAGGGTGTTCTAATGTTAAAATGAACTTAAACTCTGTGTTTTGAAAAATTGAAAAAAGGATGGAAGTAGAATGGATGTGTGAAATATAATATGAGTGAAAGGATGTGTTTGTGCATGTAGATGAAAAGCTGCATAATAATAATCATATAGGTGGGTGATGAGGAGGATGATAGGATGCATGTGTGGGTGAAGGATGGATGAAAGGGTATACAGGTGGACAATGCTGGGACAGGTGGGTGAAAGGATTCCATGCCTGGATGGGTGAACAGACTCCTCGTGTGGGTTGGAACTCTTCGATGAGTGAATGGGTGAAAGGATGAATGGGTGGTTATTGGCTAAATGTATGTTGGCGAAAGGTTAGTAGAGAGCCATATTTGGAATTTGGAAAATGGTGAAGGACTGGATAAGAGAATATAAAGTGTAGCTGAAATGGTGTGTACCAAAGCCAAGGATGAAGAAGAATAAGAGTACTAGAAGAAGACATTTCCAATGATGATGAATAGATAAATGCATGGACTGAAGAAACAAGCGAGCTCTTCTAGATAGGGGCATTATGATCACCCACTTTACTTGCTTGGAATGGATTTTATCAGAGATTTGATGCAAAGTTTTGGATGGTATTTCAGACTATCCCCTTGGCTCACAGTATTTTTCAAGCGAGGCAGGTAATAATGTGTATTCCACCATGCAGTAACCACCGCCTCCCTCCCTTGCTATGGCCTTTCACTAGTGACACTCATGATGACCTAACAGCTGCATGGTTCAATTTGGCAGAATCAGTACTGTAATGTTAGCTGTGCAATGTGCGTCTGTCAGCTTAAGTTAATGTGTCAAACACTTTTCAATGCATGGCAATGTTAAAAAAAGGTGTGTGTCCCAGTTTCCTCCCAGTGCCCACTGTGTCAGTCACTTCTTAGTACTTCACTTCGTTAATCTGTATAAGTTCTGTCCCACACTTCAGAATAATTTGGGAAAATCAATCTTTGATTGAGCCACATTTTTCAAGCAAAGTAATAAATATAATTCATTATGGCTTCCATAATGAGTTTACTTCTTTACTTTTCCCTTTCAACATTTGCCAACCACAGTGAGTCACACTACTACCCAAACCTCAGGCACATGATGATGATGAGGAATTGATTGATCTGCTAATTGTGTACTCTACCTACCCATCCTAATCAACTCTACCTTCTTCTGCAGTTGAGTATGTTAAGAAGATTTCTTTCCTTACTACAAAGCAAATGTATATATTATTTTTGCAGAAAAGTAGTTATTACAATGTGTGGTGGAGGAGGGGCCTAAGGACAGTGAGTAAAGTGGTCCATAGGTAAATGTCTTGATTTTCCTGAATGGGATAGTCTGTGATGATGCAAATGTGCCACATACAATCTAAATCCCATCCCTTAATTCTTTCCCTCTTCTGCAGTGCATAGTTTCTCCAACCACCTGCTTATGGTACACAGGATATCGGCATTATTGAGTATATTATTTTTGTGACGTATTTTAGTATTCATCGGCCTTGTTGTCCAGGTACAAAGAAGAACAGGGCCATTGAAATAAACTAATTTTCGAGTACAGCTGCCCCAGCTACAGACAGTAACGAGTACAACTATGGTGCCAGCTGAGCTAGCAATGCCATCATTAATTTAGCACAACAGTAGAGAGAAGACTACTTGTACTCCATAGTGCACATTATGGCGGTGACAGTTATCACCTTAAAATTGAATGGCCGGAGGTGACCACCAAATGTACTGCTACTGTGCCACTTCACTACATGATTTAAACAAGTGCTTCGCTCAGAGCATTGTTTACAATTTCCCTTTTTTCTTTCTTGATATAGCAATTCCTGCTGGTCTACCATCACGGCAGGAAATTGCAGCCTGGCTGTGGTGGATGAAGCTGGAGGCCATACAGGCTGAGTACCAGTGGCTGGAGGTCCTCGAGGAAGAGGAGGATGCATTCAGGGCCCCAGCCAGGCCCCAGTGGCTCCAGCTCAGCAGCACCTACGCAGCAGTGCCAGGGCATCCGCCCACCATCACATCCTCCCAGCCACCCCTCCCTGAGACCGTCTTCTAGTGCAGCGTCCTGCGGAGGCTGGTGCAGCTGGAGGCCAGTCAGGCATGCATGGAGGGGTTCCTCAGTAACATCCTAGCCCACCCGTATTGCCTTCCTCTGCCCCTTTTCTAACCTTTTATTTTGGTGGATGGGACTTGTTGTGGGTGGAGAGGATGGGAATCGTTTTGTTGCAGGACTTTTTTTTTTACATGGACAATTGGACATATTATTTCTGTTTTGGACATTCTTGGGGAAAGGGACAAATTGTTTGGGGATAGGGGTGGCAAGTTGTGGGTGGGAGAGGTGGGTATTTATTTCTTATTATTATTGTTAGGGTTGGGGTTTAAAATAAATAGTTATGTACAGTTCTTTATGCCTAAAATATTTTTGGGGGTGTTTTACTGCCTTTACGCAGCGTGTTTTCTAAATCTACTGATAGTGTGTTCCTTTTAGCACAGCATGTTTTGCAAATCTGTTGATAGTGCATAACAATTATTTATGCAGTTAGGTAAACTTGTCCCAATACTCCTTTAGTCTCTGCAGGGCATTCTTCAAACTTTGACCCAGAGGAGTGGGTGGAGAGATTTTCCATTGCCAATTATATCCCTAAACTAAAGGTACAACAATGCTCCATGTTGGAAGGTGGGTCATTAATTGTGTGGCCTGAACAAGTAATGGGTCTCCACGCGACCACCACTGGGAGCCAAACACCCCATAATAGCACTTGACTCTCATAGGGTAGCGTTGCAGAGCAGTCCAAGGCTCACTCAAGGGAGGTGGTGTGGGCTAGTAATCGCCATTCATGAGCACACAAGCATGACACTCAATAAATTATTGTTCAGTCTGGGCTTTTTCTTTTGATGAAGTAAAAGTACATTTATTTTACTCACACACACAACTCAATACTATGCAACAATTTACAAATATACACAAAGTGATGTCATTACTTTTGGATGACATTGTGTAATCTCTCATGTCTTCCCGAGGAGGAACATAATCCCTTAACCCACCTGGCAAAAGAATCCCTGGTATCCCAATACAACATTTGACTGTAATATAGAATGAGCGCACATAAATCTGCAGTTAAGTACATCTGCCTTGCCAAGAGGTCAGTCTCATTACTCAAATTAGCATCAACAAGGAACATGTAGAGACATGTTTAAGCAATTTAAAGGGTAGGATTACTTTTGGATTGCTTTCACATTACTCTTGGTTAACATTTAGATTACTGTTGATTAACATGCGTAATACCATCCTACACTCCTAGAAAGCACAGTCCCACAAGCCAGAACAAAAGTCCAAACAAGTTTGTGCTTCCCCTAGTATTGAAACCGTTGGGGGTTACCACTCTTTTGTCCCACCCTACCTAGGGTGGGGACACAAACTGCATTAGGGGAGGCTGCACTGCTCCTGCAGCTCCCCTGGTCCACGGGCACTTGTTTGGTGGTGGCCCCATCTTCCTAGGGCCACCATAAACTGGTTAGGGGCCTAGACCCAGGCTGGTGCCCCGTAAGGCATGCTGAGGCAGGCTGAATATTCAATGAGCGGCTCTCCCGCTGAGTCAGGGAGAGCCGCAGTGCCGTTGTAGCTGTGTTCTGCCTTGGGGGTGCCCGGTCCCACCCGGACACCCCCACACCAGGTAAGTGCTCCATCACTGGGATCGTCGCAGTGAGCCCACCCCTAGCTGCTTTGCTGGCTCCCCGCACGGCCAGCAGCTCTGTGTGCTGCTGCGGGAGCCGGCCTTTTCTGGGATGTCTTCCCACTCCTGCGGGCAGATGCGTGCAGGGCCCCTGGGGATGGGGTGTGGGGCCCCTCTTCACCTTCACAGGGAGCACAACAGCACTCCCAGTTGTCCTCCTCCTCATGGGGCCCCAACTGCCATTTTCATGGGGGGTTTGATGGCACCCCCGACTTGGCTTCATGTTGGGCCCCAGGATGGGGTCTGGGGCCCTGGTTCCAATCTTTACTGGAAGCGCAACGGTGCTCCCCGGCTTCCTCCTCGGCCACAAGCCCTTTCCACAGCCAGCGGCCATCTTGTGGGGTGCATGATGGCACCCCCCCAATCACCCTTCTTCACGGAGTCCAGTGCCCCTTTCCACCATGTTTATGGGTAGCTTGACGGTGTTCCCTGACTTTACTTTGGCTGCAGGGGGCCCCGGGATGGGGTCCTGGGATCCCCTACACCACCGTGGCAATGGGGTGCGAGATGGCGCTCCCCCATCACCTTCAACGTGCCAGGCTTCACATGGCCCCGGGATGGGATTTGTGGGCCCCTTCTTCCTCCAGAGGGGGAGTGCCCGGCTCCTCTTCCACTTGGGGCATCCCCCGGGCCCTGGCCCACGCCGGGGGCACAGTCTGGAGCAGCGGCGGAACCCCACCTGCTTTGTCGCTGCCTTTGGGAAGGTCAAAGGTCGCAATCCTTCTCCCCTTGATATCTCAGGCCCTCAAGGGCCGATTTTCATGATTCAGGGGGCATTTTGCTCCTAGCGACAAGCCCTTACCACCAGGAGCATTCTCCTTAGGGCTCCTGGCCTAGAAGGGTCCCAGATTATAGGGAGCCAGTCCCACTGACTCCCTGTGCCAGCCCTTCCTCTGGGTGCCCTTTTTTCCTTCTGGGCAGCACACTCTCCCTGCGCTAGTCCAGTCTTTCCTCCATCTAGTCCTCAGGGAGGTAATTGGGCCAACTTACCTGGCCTTGGCATGTGCCTCACTGGGCCTGAAGCCCTTCAGGGGCAGACTCCCTGCCCAAGGGGGCAGTCATGGGGTTCTTCCTTCCAGTTGCCCATGACACCTGTCTGCAGTCCCAGTGCCCAGCAGTGAAGCACAGCCAAGAGAGAGAGCTCTCCCCTGTGCAGGACCTTTTAAGCGGTGTTGGAAGTGTCTAGCAGGTCTGCACCTATTGCCTAGCCAGATGTGCCACATCACCTCTTTGCCCCGTACCCTCCTCCCTGCACAGTCTTCTGGGATAGCTCAAAATGGCATCATACAATAGTTAGTTGCCACATGTGCTGTGAAAGTCTCAGTCCCTCCTACCTGACGTTCCTCCCAGGGCCTCTCCAGCCTGCTCCTGGCACAGAATGACAGTTGTCTGATTGATGCAAGGCCCTGCTCAAGCAGCTGGACAGAGCAGTAATTGGACCTAATCATGAGTCAGAGAAAGATGACATCCCTGGATTACCCATAAAGTGTCCAACTATGCTTTTGTAACCTAGTGCATCATTCTTTTCCTACAGGTTACAGTGTACCTGAGTGTGACTCTGGTCTCAGTGAGCCCCAGAGGACTGAAGTTGCACCCTAGGCCATCCTTTCCCTTTGACATTTAATTGAGTGTTCCTATGATACAAATACAGTAAGCATGCTGACACTGGCATTTAATGGAGTGTGCCTACAGTGCAAAGACAGTAAGCACACTGAATATCCCTCACGTTTGTACACTCATCTCATGAGGCCTACTCCAGGTCACCACCCACTACGCCCCCCAGGAATCCTCCCCATGCAGCCCTTACATGGGCACACATGCGTGTGCACACATGATCAGGTGTAACCCACCCGGGGTCTTCTACTCTTGCTGTGCCACAGCACTATTTCCTTAGCATGGTGGCACCGGCGGTAAACATGTGCAGTCCATTTTACCATGAGTTTACTGTGAGTGAGTCCCCACCTAGGAGGCTTCCTCACAGTAAAGGTAAAAAACCAGATTGTCAAAAAGCAAAAAATCAAGGTGAACCCGATAATCAGAACCATCCTATAACACTCCATAGTTATCTTACCTGAATGAATGAAGTGAGGGCTGCATGGTTTCTTAAGGTACTATGGTGGTGTAGCAGTAGCATGCTAGTGCACTAACAGTGAAGGCTTTGGAAGTGAGGTTTCACTCCACCTAGGTGAACTGAAATGAAGATCTTACACACTGACTTGAATTTGCTTCTACCACATCTGCACCACCAAGTGTGATTTTATTCAATGTTCTAAATTATGATGTAAAACTCAATCATTCACACAGCCTGGGAGAAGAAGTTTAGGGATTTGATAAATGGATAGGGAAGGGATTATGGTAAAGGTGTGACAAAAAGTCAAACAAAAACACAATATTTACCTGGGAAATGATTAACAGCCTGTTGTGGGAGCAGTAGAAAAAGCAAAACATGAATATGTATGACACAGATAACTTAACATTCTACCAGCCCAGTCAGACTCAAGTTGTATATATCTAAACATGTTTGGTCAGCTATGTTTGCAAAATAGTACATAATATGATAATTAATCTTGAGGTGAAGGTAACACACACAGTCCCAAAAAAATATATATATTGAAAGAAAAGTGATACTAGTCTGTATCGCCAAAAAATTGGATTGTGCATCTGTAATTTTCTGGGATTGCCCCGTCAGTCTTCTTGGGTGCCTGACTGAAGCGGCCCGATAAGTTAAACATGAGTGTTATGGTGAAGGAGAAGAGAAGGCCTGTGGATTGTAAAACAGAAATGATTATCATCATAATATTGTAGAATAAAGAAGTATGTAATGGAAGGTAAGATTCATGAGGAGTAGTGTACCAAGAAGACTTAGAGGTGGCAGAGCAAGAGCAAAGATCATTGCAATCATCCAGCAACAACCACAGACAGGTGTCTGCAGCATGTATCAGGATGATCTAACTTGCAACTGTAATGCTCATCATAAAATTTAGCCTAGAGCACTGCATAATGTGACATTATTATCAGACCCACGTGTCTGTCTCCTCCAGTTTCCTACAACAGGCCCCCACCCAATTATATAGTTTGAGCCATCTAGCAGACACACACAGCAACATTACATTTCCCAAATCAAATAATTGACGCACCTCTCACCACCAGTCCACAGATTGGAGTAAGCCTCTTCGACTCATCCTCACATCACCCCTGTTGATTTCCATGAAGTTGATAACGTTCTTCTTCTTGCAGTTGTTTAGTTGTCAAAACACACTCTGATTCCTTCCAATGTACTCAGGTCTAGACTCTGCTTAAAGATTATTATGTCCAACTCCAGTCCATACCGGCTGCTATTGAGAGTCACAGTCACAGTCATGACCCAATTGAGATAGAACGACCTGTAACTATTTAACAAGAGACATATTGAATATTTTTAAACTTCTGGACTAGAATTTTGTTTGTTAGGTAAATGGACTGGTTGTGTCTTCTCTGACAAATGTGAACCAGAAAGCAGAGCACCAGAAAACAAAGCAGTGTGAAAACGGCGACAAATTTTGGTAAGAGTGAAAAAAAAATCACCTTCAGGAAAAAAATATCACCAATTATTATGTTTATGCTATCAACATTGTAAATTGATCACAACACAAACACAAGCCAGTGTGATTTAAACAATATAAATATACACTCTCACTATCTGCCATCACAAGACATGAGTCATACCAACCATCTCAATTCTCAACATTGAAACTAGTATCCGTAATATAAATCGTTGAGTTATATTTAGCATTAATTACCTGTTCCAATCAAGCATAGTGGCACATTGCTGATCCTCTTCGATACAGGAAACAAAACACATTGGACAGTAAGTTGTAAATCAAATATCTGGGAAAGTCCTGCTAGGGGACAAAAGAAAGGATAGGCACAAAATGGAGGTAGGCAGTGTCTCTCAAATCTCCTTGAAGTGATTTTGGTGGGTTTGCGGGCTTCTTCAATGCACAGTGGTCCAACTACAATTCAGCCATACATGTGCCTAAAATAGCTGCAGTTCATTAGTTGTTTAGACAGAAACAAACAACATACACTAATAAGGTTCCCAAAGCTAACTATTTTTTTCTCAAAGCTGTTCATAATAGAAAGTAGAAAGCTCTATGGTGCCCCCCGGGTCTAGTCAGGGAAGTAGAGTTTATCCTCAAACTCAGGTGTTTCACCCAGAAGTTGGTCAGCTAACACACTACCATGACCTGAGTCCGACCAATCATCACCCTCAACCACCTCCTGTTGTAATTCAGATATGCTGTAATTTGGTGGTATAAAGTGCTGATTACTTTTGATCATGGTCAATCTCTCGACATTTTGGGGCAAGAGAATGGTCCTTCTTCCTGTCACAACTGCACCAGCTGCACTGAACACATTCTCAGCAGACACACTGGCTACAGGGCAAACCAGATATTTTATTGGCAGCCTGCTAAGCACTGTCCATTGGTGCCTCTTCCCATACCAATACACCAATGGGTTTTGATACAGACAGACCTCCGTTTGGTCATCCAGGTAGGCCTGGACCATCTGCTCAATAGTCATAGGTGCTCCACCTTGCTCGGGCTCTGTTGCCTTTATCACAGCAGTGAACTTAAGCACTGCCTACAGAAACCAGTCAAATGTAGATTTTGGGGCTGCTGCTCCTGTTCCTGATGTTGTTTTTGCTGGTGTTGATTTTGACTGCTTTGAGCCAACAGCACTGTCCACAGGCTCTCTCGAAGTTGTAGGCTCCACCCCAGAACTTCTGCCCATGAATGGGCCTTTAATTTCCAGATGCCCATCAGAAAAAGGAATGAAAGTGACCAGTAATTGTTTGTACTGTAGGTCAGGAATTGTGGCACAGATGTATTGTTTCGATGGCACAACGTCTCTTTGAAGCGTTGTATTAAGGGATAAGCAAATGAGTAAGCTCTCCACCAACTCCTGGGCATCTGTTTTTTCATCCACACCTGCATAGGGTTCAGACATCTCCATTAGCTGTTTCTGCAGCATATGCACCAATGGGATAGCTTGACCCATGGTCCTTGCTGACTTCCCATGTAAAAAGTTCATAGGGAAGCAGCATCTCTGTCAGGCATTTTACCAGGCCCCATTGGTCCATCTCAATGATCATGCCTTTCACAGTTGCATCCCCTCTTTGCATGACATATTCATTGATCGATCAAACAGACGTTATAACATGTAATAAGTAGAATTCCAACATGTTGGCATCTGCTATATGAGGGCTTTAACTGACATTCTATTATACTGCTGGATAATCCTCTACAGCTTGAGGGCTTTAAAAGAATGGCTAAAATGAATGCAGATTATTCTGCATGTGGACAGAAAGTTACTGACTCAAGATTCTTTTTTGAGGCAATCCTGTACAATAGTGTTTATGCAGTGTACCAAACACAGGGCCCTGAAATAGCCATCATCTGACATGGCCTTAACTATATTACTGCCATTGTCCATCACAACAAATACAATGTTAATCCCCCTGGGACACAGCCATTCAAAGACCTTGTTGTTAAAGTCAGTGAAGATGTTTGCAGCTGTATGGGATTTCTCCATGGCAAACATAGCCACTGTTGCATGCTTCTGAGCACCATTAAAAATTTCAGCTGTGTGAACACGTGCAGATATCATGTCTCTCACTCCCACAAAAGAGATCAAGTGTGCAGTGATGCACATGTAATCAGTAGATTGGCAACTGGTCCACATGTCTGTTTTCAAGTGGATTGTCTGGACAGCATTCTGCTGCAAAGATTGTCCAACCAATTCCAGCACATCGTGATGTAGTGCTTGAACAGCAACTCTGGCAAAATAGGTCCAGCTAGAAACCTTCCATTTCAGGCACATAGCCACCAAAAATTCTAGAAAATCCACTCCTTCCACAAAAGAAAAAAGAGAGGAGGTCCAACGCTAATATTTTAGCCCGCGTCTCGTTGTACAGACGTGCCATTGGGTGGTTGCAATAATACTGTCCCTCCTTCCTAAACATGGCAGTAATAGTAGCATGGATTTTTTTTTTGCTGGTGCAAACTGATGCAGGTGACTTAGAATGTGGTGGTAGGCTCAATGTGCGTCTCAGGGAGGCAGCCAGGGAACTCTAGGTTCTTGCCTTGGTATTTCAACCTGACTCTGAGTCTTCCTGTGCCATTGTGATGTTGCTGAAGTAGGCAACGATACTACTGCACAACTGGGGACAGGGCTGATTTCTGTACCAAAAAGGTCACCCTCTTCTTCACCTTCCACCATGATTGGATCAGATTCCCTGCTTTCAACACCTTCAGTAACACGACTTGCAGGCTTTTCCTTTTGGCCGATAAGGTGTGCCTCCCAGCAGATTGCGTGGTATTTTCTCAAATGGGTTGTTTGGCCTCAGGTTCCATAGTTTGTACCAAGCTTACCCTGACTAACACTTGCTCGGCAAATGGAGCATGTTACAATGTTTGGCTCCTTTTCACTAACCATTAAGAAGTCTCAAACTGGGGAGGTCAACTTTCTAACATTGGTGCCACTGCCAACGTCTGAACAAGTGGCAGTAGGTGGATGTTGTTTTGATGATGTTTGCCTCTATGTGGTGCCTTCTTCTACTGAGATGGGTGTGGATGTAGGTCGCACCTGGGTCCTTGTAAATATAGAAGCTGGTGGAGGTGATGGTATTGCTGCCACATCTCTTGGAGCAGGTTGAGAAGATGGGGTAATGTTTGACTCCACTGGGGCTGGACTACCATCCATGGTGACTGGCTCATCGTCAGACTCATCCTCCTCTTCTTCATCCATAATTCTAAGGCATTCAGGAACCTTTCTTTTTGCTCTTTGCCTCTCCTGGTCTGTCTCAGACTGAGGTGGCATCCAAGTGGAGTCTTGATCATCAGAAGGGGGGCTTGAGGAAGAAGATGGTGGAGATCCCGAAGACAGTGGATCTTGTGAAAGAGGGGCTTCTTCGGCTTCTGCTGCATGAAGCTCAACATCTTGATGTGCTCCTACTTTGGGAGAAACTGCTATTGCTGGCTGCGGCTATTGTTGTTCCCTACTCTGAATTTCGGGCAGCAATTGGGGACTACTTTTAGAAAGAGATAAGTCCAATTCAAAGTCACTGCTCAGCGGCGTTCCAGTGATTATAGAGGCTGTCTCTGGTCCAGACATTGGCTTAGGACTAATTTGGAATGGGGCTGCTGGTGCTCCCAGCTTGCTCCCCAAAGGTTGGTGAGGCAGGCACATGTTTTTGCGCAAAAAAGGTCTGGGGCGACATACCAGTGGTGGGAAGCTCCTTCTTATCACTGGCCGCTTTCTTGGTGGCAACTTTCTTTGGGGACATCTTGAAGCTGTCAGTTGGCAGTAGAACTTGTTCATGTGGTTGTACGTGTGGTCACACGTCTTGTCAAGCACAGGGCTCCTGTCTGGCAGTACTGTGGGTGATGTTTCTTTCTCTTTGTACACCTAAAAGCAAACATGCAAGAAGGATCAGTGAAACATGACATTGTTATTGTAGTTGCATTAGTAGTAGAAACAAACAATATCATAGAATGGTTGGTTAAAAACATATACTTAGTTATCAAATACAGTGTATCCATTCCTAAAAACAACACACCAACATTACCTTTCATTAGAATGTAAGTCATGAAGGATAAGAAAGAGCAACAACTACAACATAAAGAATATAACTGTTGGATTTACCTGCATCAAGTTGGCATGTGGCACTGAGGGAGGTACTGGTGACTAATAGTAATAATAATCCTTGAATAATGTAATGCTATGAAATGTAGAGCAACTGTCCACCTATGGCACACATGGAGCTATTGGGAATAAAAAAAGAATTATGTTTAAAAAATCAAAAAGCAAGAAAAAAGTATCAAAAACAATAAAATATAATAATTATTATTACTAGTATTATTATTAAACTGATATTATAAAATGAACTATTAATTAATGAATGTGTCAAAAATAGAAGAAAAGGATAGACCTTTTTTTTAATAGATTGCAATTGCTGATGTACTAGGCGCAGGGGACTAGCATAAAAAACCACAGAGTTTTGGGTGACCAGGAGTGGTGGAGGTGAAAAATGCAAAAAAAAAATATATAAATATAAAAAACATATGCATACACTACATTCAGTAATAATCATCATTGACCTACTAGGCCGAATAAACAACACACAAAGTGGTTGCCAGCTATATGGTAAAAAAAAAACAGCAAGGCGACATGTTCACCAAAAAATGCAGGCCTGAAGCACACTGGCTGCCTTCACAAAATGGTCGCCACACACATTGTCAAACAGCAACCAGCAAGGAGGCATGGCAACAACAAGAAAGAATAACAAATGCAGGCCTGAAGCGCACTGGATGCCTACATAAAATGGACACCAGCCGCATGGTCAAACAACAACCAGCAAGGAGGCATGGACACCACAACAAAGAAGAGACACATGCAGGACTAAAGAACACTGGCTGCCTACACAAAATACCCACTAGCAACATGGTCAAACAACAGCCAGTAAGGAGACATGGCCAGAACAACAAATAGGAAACACACGCAGGCATAAAGCACACTGGCTGCCTACACAAAATGGCTGCCAGCCACATGGTCAAACAACAACTAGCAAGGAGGCATGGCCACAACAACAAAGAAGAACACATGCAGGACTAAAGAATACTGGCTGCCTACACAAAATGGCCACCAGCCACATGGTCAAACAACAACCAGCAAGGAGACATTGCCACCAACACATGCAGGCCTAAAGCACCCTGGTTGCCTACACAAAAGGGCCATCTGCCACATGGTCAAACAACAACCAGCAAGGAGGCATGGCCACAACAACAAAGAAGAACGCATGCAGGCCTAAAGGATACTGGCTGCCTACCCAAACTGGCTGCCAGCCACATACTCAAACAACAACCAGCAAGGAGGCATGGCCACCACAACAAAGAAGGACAAATGCAGGCCTAAAGCACACTGGCTGCCTACACAAAATAGCCTCCAGCTACATAGTGAAACAACAACCAGCAAGGAGGCATGGCCACTACAACAAAGAAGAACACATGCAAGACTAAAGAACACTGGCTTCCTACACAAAATGGCCTCCAGCTACATAGTGAAACAACAACCAGCAAGGAGGCATGGCCACAACAACAAAGAAGAACACATGCAGGCCTAAAGAACACTTGCTGCCTACACAAAATGGCTGCCAGCCACCTGGTCAAACAACAAACAGCAAGGAGACACGGCCACCAACACATGCAGGCCTAAAGCACCCTGGTTGCCTACAGAAAATGGCCACCTGCCACATGGTCGAACAACAACCAGCAAGGAGGAATGGCCACACAACAAAGAAGAACACATGGAGGCCTAAAGCACACTGGCTGCCTACATAAAATGGCTGCTATCCACATGGTCAAACAACAACCAGCAAGGAGGCATGGACACCACAACAAAGAAGAGACACATGCAGGCCTTAGGCACACTGGCTGCCTACCCAAAATGGCTGCCAGCCACATGGTCAAACAACAACCAGCAGGGAGGCATGGCCACCACAACAAAGAAGAACACATGCAGGCCTAAAGCACATTGGCTGCCTACACAGAATGGCCGCCAGCCACATGGTCAAACACCAACCAACAAGGAGGCATGGCCGCCACAACAAAGAAGAGCCCATGCAGGCCTAAAGCACACTGGCTGCCTACACAAAATGGCCATCAGCCACATGGTCAAACAACAACCAGCAAGAAGGCATGGCCGCTACAACAAACAGGAACACATGCAGGCCTAAAGGATACTGGCTGCCTACACAAAATGGCTGCCAGCCACATGGTCAAACAACGATCAGCAAGGAGGCATGGCTACTACAACAAAGAAGAAACACATCCAGGCCTAAAGTACACTGGCTGCCTACACAAAATGGCCACCAGCGATATGGTGAAACAACAACCAGCAAAGAGACATGGCTACCAACACATGCAGGCCTAAAGCACCCTGGCTGCCTACACAAAATGGCCACCTGCCACATGGTCAAACAACAAACACCAAGGAGGCATGGCCACAACAACAAAGAAGAACACATGCAGGCCTAAAGCACACTGGCTGCCTACACAAAATGGCCGCCAGCCACATGGTCAAACAACAACCAGCAAGAAGGCATGGACTCCACAACAAAGAAGAGACACATGCAGGCCTAAAGCACACTGGCTGCCTACCCGAAATAGCTGCCAACCACATGGTCAAACAACAACCAGCAAGGAGGCATGGCCACAACAACAATGAAGAACACATGCAGGCCTAAAGCACACTGGCTGCCTACACAAAATGGCCGCCAGCCACATGGTCAAACAACAACCAGCAAGGAGGCATAGCCCCCACAACAAAGAAGAGAACATGCAGGCTTAAAGCACACTTGCTGCCTACTCAAAATAGCTGCCAGGCACATGATCAAACAACAACCAGCAAGGAGGCATGGCCACAACAACAATGAAGAACACATGCAGGCCTAAAGCACACTGGCTGCCTACACAAAATGGCCACCAGCGATATGGTCAAACAACAGTCAGCAAAGAGACATGGCTACCAACACATGCAGGCCTAAAGCACCCTGGCTGCCAACACAAAATGGCCACCTGCCACATGGTCAAACAACAAACACCAAGGAGGCATGGCCACAAGAACAAAGAAGAACACATGCAGGCCTAAAGCACACTGGCTGCCTACACAAAATGGCCGCCAGCAACATGGTCAATGACCACAACCAGCAAGAAGGCATGAACTCCACAACAAAGAAGAAACACATGCAGGCCTAAAGCACACTGGCTGCCTACCCAAAATAGCTGCCAGCCACATGGTCAAACAACAACCAGCAAGGAGGCATGGCCACAACAACAATGAGGAACACATGCAGGCCTAAAGCACGCTGGCTGCCTACACAAAATGGCCACCAGCCACATGGTCAAACAACAACCAGCAAGGAGGCATGGCCCCCACAACAAAGAAGAGCACATGCAGGCCTAAAGCACACTGGCTGCCTACCCAAAATAGCTGTCAGACACATGGTCAAACAACAACCAGCAAGGAGGCATGGCCACAACAACAATGAAGAACACATGCAGGCCTAAAGCACACTGGCTGCCTACACAAAATGGCCACCAGCCACATGGTCAAACAACAACCAGCAAGAAGGCCTGGCCTCCACAATAAAGAATAACACATGCAGGCCCTAAGCACACTGGCTGCCTACACAACATTGCTGCTGCCACATGGTCAAACAACAACCAGCAAGGAGATATGGCCACCAACACATGCAGGCCTAAAGCACACTGGCTGCCTATACAAAATAGCTACCAGCCACATGGTAAAACAACAATAAGCAAGGAGGCATGGCCACAACAACAAAGAAGAACACATACAGGCCCATAGCACACTGGCTGCCTATAAAAAATGGTCGTCAGCCACATGGTCAAACAACAACCAGCAAGAAGCCATGGCCGCCACAACAAAGAAGAACACATGGAGGCCTAAAGCACACTGGCTACCTACACAACATTGCCACCTGCCACATGGTCAAACAACAACCAGCAAGGAGACATGGCCACTAACACATGCACGCCTAAAGCACACTGGCTGTCTACACAAAATAGCCACCTGCCACATGGTCAAACAACAATAAGCAAGGAGGCATGGCCACAACAACAAAGAAGAACACATGCAGGCCTAAACTACACTGGCTGCCTCCACAAAATGGCCGCTAGCCACATGGTCAAACAACAACCAGCAAGAAGGCATGGACACCACAACAAAGAAGAAACACATGCAAGCCAAAAGCACGCTGGCTGCCTACCCAAAATGGCTGCCAGCCACATGGTCAAACAACAACCAGCAAGGAGGCATGGCGACCACAACAAAGAAGAGTACATGCAGGCCTAATGCACACTGCCAGCCTACACAAAATGGCTGCCAGCCACATGGTCAAACAAAAAACAGCAAGGGGGCATGGGCACCACAACAAAGAAGAGCACATGCAGGTCTAAAGCACACTAGCTGCCTACACAAAATCGCCATCAGCCACATGGTCAAACAACAACCAGCAAGAAGGCATGGCCGCCACAACAACGAAGAACACATGCAGGCTTAAAGCACACTGGCTGCCTATACAAAATGGCTGCCAGCCACATGGTCAAACAACAACCAGCAAGGAGGAATGGCCACGACAAAGAAGAAACACACACAGGCCTAAGGCACGCTGGCTGCCTACACAAAATGGCCCCCAGCCACATGGTCAAACAACAACCAGGAATGAAACATGGCCACAAACACATGCAGACCTAAAGCACACTGGCTGCCTATACAAAATGGTCCCCAGCCACATGGTCAAACAACAACCAACAAGAAGGCATGGACACCACAACAAAGAAGAGACACATGCAGGCCTAAGGCAGACTGGCTGCCTACACAAAATGGCCACCAGCCACATGGTCAAACATCAAGTATTATGTAACCCCTCCATACACTGTTTGAAGAAAAAAATGTGAAATACCACCAAACAACATTTTGTTATCTTTAATCCAATGCCATCCACCACAAACAGTTGTTTTTCATCATGCACCCATGACTAGTAGTGGGCCTACAGCTGGAAGGCCTATTACATTAGCAAGCTAGGCCACACTACATTAACATTC
This sequence comes from Pleurodeles waltl, assembly GCF_031143425.1. Taxonomy (NCBI): domain Eukaryota; kingdom Metazoa; phylum Chordata; class Amphibia; order Caudata; family Salamandridae; genus Pleurodeles; species Pleurodeles waltl. The sequence goes on from NC_090437.1 coordinate 968,785,459, forward strand.
AATTTAATGAATATTGTAATTTTACTAAACAGAACATGGAGCAAATGTAGTGCACTGTGAAACATTTTTCCTTTGTAGAACAAATATTACAAGTAAATAAAATAACTACAAATACAGGCCACCTACAAATATAAGTTAAAAAAAAAAAATGTACAGATAAATCCTGGGGCATGCCCCCTATCAAAGAAACAAGTTCTTGAATACACTTATGCAAGTAATTTTTAACTTACTTGTGAAAATTCAAATACAACTGTCCTTAAATATAATGACCTATATCCAGGAGACAAAAAAGGTGATCTTTCCAGCTCGAAATCCAAGTGAAACTTGGCCAGGAGATGGACAAACCAGTGGGAGGAGCCTGCTGGACAGTAACAGGAAGTTAGAGTCTCTGGGACAATTCCTGTTGTAAGGGAAAAAAAATTGTCCTTCTCGCACAATATCAATGCAAACGGTCAATTAGCAAAGATTTTTCACTTGAAATTGTAGATTTTAGCTGCTTCAGCTTTGCCAGGTTCTAGCAACAGTCAATCGTGCTCACTCACCTACATCAAAAAAGACGTGCCGGAAGTCACTACCATGGCGCTAACTCTTGCGAGCAGGTAAAAAATCTCGTTTGTGATTGCTAGAGAGTTAAGTCTTTAGTTTCACATCTTGCATGTGTGAAATAACAGATAATGTGAGCCAACAGGGGAAAAATCAGAAAAAACTCTGCTATGTTGCAGAGTGAGGAGTCTATCAGGAACTCCACATTCTCCATGGTTGCCGAACTCTACAAACTCCGCCAGAGGCGCAGTGTTTTTCTCCCAGCCCTAATAGTACCATAGGAGATCTGACTTACGTACAGTGTCATTGCATTTGCCTGTATTTTAATAATTTTGTGGAGGTTAACAGTATCACTAATGTATGTTTTTTATCTCCTTTCTAATCTTACATCAGTACCCAAAGGCAAGAAGAGGGGCACTGCATCAGCAAGTCCGGCAGAAGCATGGGAGGAGCTGACCACCAGCGCTGTCGCAGATAACTCTGCTCATCCCAGTAAGTCATATTATTTAATATTATTATTATTATTTCTCTAACTTTACCTCTCCCCACATTGATACTTATTTTAATTTTGCCTTGTTTACTTTTTGATACTGTCTACCTTTTTTCCAACTTCCCTATTCAACTTTTAATTCATACTATCCCTGCATTATCTTTTTTTTCTGTCTTTCATTGAGCAATTTGTATTCCATACCTTTGTTGCTCTTCAATGATTCTGAGTCATCATCGATCGTAGGCTATAGCTCTGCCCCCGTATTATCCAGAGCTTTTGGTTGGCTTGACTACCTGGCTTTTCTAGTATTCCAACAAAATGCCCAGATTGATATTTATGACAGAAGATACTGCAATGCTAACCGAACTATATTGATTCCGGTTGCATTTTTTTTATTTAAAAATTAAAAAATAGACCTGACATCTAAAAACTGTATGCTGTTTTGTTCTAGCCACACCAACCAGTGGAGCTGGCTCAAGTTTGACTGCTGCAGGAACAGACTGAGCAGGGGAAGACACAGCAGCAGGGACGGGCACTGATAAGTTACATTGCTTGCTTATTGACAATTACTCTTACTAACTACAAGGGCTTTGTCATGATTGAATTACAGCTACAGCGATGGCTGGGTTACTTATAGCCTCTTCTATGTGCAACTCAGCAAAAACACACATAATGTACACTAAAAATGAAGGCTTGATGGAAACGTGAAAGAACGGAGTGTTAAAAGAAAGGATGGGTAAAAAGAGTGAAAGGAAAGGATTTGTGGTTGGATAAAAAGGATGCATGAATGAGTCTTGGTATTGGGTAAATAGATGGATGGGTGCAAGGATGATTGAAACAAAGGGTGAATAGTGTGGGTACTGAATGGATGGATAAAGGATTGCGAGTTTGGGAGAAAGACTGGATGAGAGAAAGCAAAGCCTAAATCATGGTGGCTATGCTTGTATAGAGGGACAGAATGAAGGGTGATTGAATAATTGCTTGGATGAATAAAGAAGGGAGCTATTCTTCTGTAGCGAGATCAGAGATGCGCCTCTATTCTTCTATAGCAAACTCTCTACCTACCTGCCTAGTCCATCTTCCTTACTCTGCAGTAAAGTAAGTCAAGTTTCCTTACTCTACTTACTGCCCAGTGAATCAATTTGTTGGAAAGAATTTGTGATGGTGGGTGTGACCAGTGAGTAAAGGGGGACTAGTAGGTGCCCGATTTGATTTCTAGTTTGGCATAGGTGATACTCTGGGATGAATGTGCCAAATACAATCTATGAAACCCATTCCATTCCATGTAATACAGTGCATCGTTTCCCCCCTGTCTACTTACGGCAGACAAGATAAAATATATCTGCATTTTATACATGATATGAGTGACATATCTTATTTATTTATCTGCCTCTTTGGAGTCAAGGTAGAAACAAAACTAAGTGAAATGCATGTGGGGAAGAGCAGGGCCATTAGAATGAAAGATAGATTAATGTCTGCCATAGCTTCCTGAGCTGCAAACAGTAGCAACGTACTTGAAGTGCTGGCTACCATGCCTCCACTAATTTGGCACATCAACATGTACTCCGTTGTGCAGAATGCCTTACTCATCATAATAAGAGATAATTCCATTTTATTTTTCCACTAAATGTGTCGGTTTAATTACTAGAAAAGCATTTAAAAGGAAAAAATGATATCACTGTTTTTTAAAATCTGGTCTTATTCTGCCTAAATTCTTTTCTACCAGACAATTAGTGCTTCTTATGTGAGGCATGTGTAGGGAAACAAATAGAATATTGGCCCTGTGACTCTCCTAATCATAAATAATCACATAAAATTCCAACATCCCTAGAGGACCAGCAATGTAGTGATACTGTGCCACCCGCTAAGTATCATATGTTCAAAGCGCTGTTTACAATTTGTCTTTTCTTATTCATCTTTTTCTCGATATAGCTACTCCTGCCTGATGACCTCCACCAACCAGGCAGGAGATAGCGGCCTGTCTGCAGCAGCAGAGGCTGGGGAACATTCAGGCAGAATACCAGTGCCTGGTGATCCTAGAGGAGGAAGAGGCTGAAACAACTGCCTCTGACCCAGGAACCAGCAGAGCAGCATGCTAGCCCCTAGCCACCCGGCCAATACATCGCCAGAACCACCGCCAGCAGTCAGGGTCCCTGGCTGCACCTGCTGCTGCACCCTCCCGCTCCACCAGGGCATTGCTCCAACACATCCTGCAGTGGGTGGACCAGATGGAGAGACGGCTCACCAACAATGAGCAGAGGCTCCACCAGCTCCAGACCCATATTGATAGTGTCCTTTTTAAGCACTTTTTAAGCACTTTTTAATTTGTTTTTGTTTTGGTGGGAGGGCCTTGTTGTGGGTGAAGAGGGTGGAGAGGGATTTGGGCTGGACTTTGGACTTTTTGTTGGACTTTTTGTTGGACTGTTTGGGGACAAGGTCATTTGTTCGGTGAAAGGGGTGGGACTGTTGTGGGTGGAAAGGGAGAGTTTTCTATTTGTAAATAATAAGGGTTTTTTTACTTCATTTGCATTCAAAATCTTTATTTTGATGTTACAGACTTTGGTTTGCACTGCTGTCTTTTAGTATAGCCTGTTATTTTTAATCTGCTAAAAAAGTGTAGGTCATTTACATAGACCCCTGCTCATTTTCCCTCTGCATCTATATATTAACCACTGGGGGATGAGTGCCATTGTCTGTTTTACCTAAAAAACACAGTACACACAGGCAACATCTTCTTCAGTAGGAGTACAGTACTAACTAAACAAGTTCAATTCAATCCATAGTTATTCTCTTACCTGAATAGATGAAGCGGGGAGTCTCCTTTCTACAGGGTTTGTCCCATGATGGGCTCTGAAGAGGGTGGTTTGCAGATTATAGCAATAGCAAGGTAGCATGCTAACAGGGAACACAGAAAAATGTCACTCCCATCTATGCAAACTCTAACAACAGGACTAATTAAAAGGTTATCAATCACTGTCAACTCAATTGAAAGAAAACAGAGAGTTAGTGGGTCATCACCATATTATCATAACTTTAGGAAGACTGAGACCAGACTACCACAATGACAGTATTTGACACAAAGCAAAGAATACCTGATATGATAATAAAATCTAGCAATATCTATTTCTTCTGAGTAATGTGGGGGAGCTATAGTATAAAACTAAACATAGAAAATGAAATCATGGAGTCAGGAGAAGTGGGTTGAGACTCAAGAGTGTTTGGATCAGGTAAAGCATTTACAGAACACACACACACAAGGCATGAATGAAGTTGATGGGGTTGCTGTGGAATACTGCTCAAGTAATAGAAGGTCATGCAGTGAGTTGGTCTTGCTTTCACCACATCTGCCCCAGCAAGTGTGTCATTCATTTAAGTTGTAAAATTAAGTCACATCTCAATAAATCACGCAGCCTGGGGGAAGAGGGTTAAGGGCTCAATGAATGAATGGGAAAGGGGATTTGGGGAAAGGTATGGCAAAGACAAACACTACACAAAAGAAACCGCAACAGTATTTGTTGGGGCACTGAGAAGCACACCATCATCAATCTGTTGTGGAAGGAAACTAAGGGATAAGCAAGTATGGCACAGTTCAGTGAATTCATTGGAAGCAGTCCTTCTGCCCCAGAGAGACCTGAGATAGTATACCCTAAGTGTTATGTATTCTAGTTTTGAAATATGAAACATTGAATGTAAACCACCCACCCACCCAGTTCTAAAAAGTATGATTGTTAAAAGGAAAAGAATTAGGCATTGGCACTGGCAGTCTTTTAATCAATGATCATCTAGGGCAGTCCTGCTTGGTGATGTAAAAATAGGATGGGCAATGGCATGTGAGGGAGCCCACATCATCTCCAATGCCCTAAATGGAATGTGGGAGCTTCTTCACTGCACGTGTGTCCAACTTCAATCCGGACTTATATGTGACTATAAAATCAATGATGGGGCAGCATAAGTCAACACTAACATAATGTTGCACTAGCACATTGTTTTCTGCAAAGAAAGAAAGAGAAAAAGAAGTTGAATGAGAAATAATTAAACAATTCCGTGGTGACACTGGCATACTCAATCTGGGGAGTAGAGTTCATCCTCAAACTATGGTGGTTATCCCAGAACTTGGTCAGCTAACATGCTTGATTCTGACCAATCATCCTCTTCTTCCTCCTGTGGTGTTTCGGGAATGGTATAATCAAGTGGTGTAAAATGCTGGTTCATTTTGATCATTGTCAATCTCTCCAAATTTTGAGCTGAGAAACTGGGCCTTCTCACTATAACAACTGCACCAGCTGCACTGAACACACTTTCAGCAGACACACTGGCTACAGGACAAGCCAGAAACTTCATTGCCAGCCTGCTGAGCTCTGGCCATTGGCGCATCTTCCCATACAAATACACCAATGGGTTTTGATCTACATACACGTCTTTCGGATCATCCAGATACTCCTGGAACATCCTCTGAATGGTCATTGGTGCTGCCACCTGCTTGACCACTTTTTCCTTCACCTCTCCACTGGACTTAAGACCTGCCACTAGAAAACAAGTGAATGCAGAGGTTGTGACTGATTCTTTTTTTGCTGTTGTTGTCGGTTTTCTTGTTGGTGGGATTGGCGGATATGAAAGATGACTGCCCTATTTGGAAATTGAAGGTGGCACCCCAGAACTGTGGAGTGGGACTCTAAGTTCCAGCCATTCTTCTTCCAGTTTCCTGCTTGCTCAACAATCCACCTCTTGTATTGTGAAACATTCCCTTCAGAAAAAAAAATGCTAGTGGAAAGAATGTTTTAGTAGTGTGGATCAAGTAGGCTGGCACAGATGTACTCTTTGAATGAGATGATGTCACTTTGCAGCCCTGCGTTACAAGTCAAGGGATAGCTTAGGCTGTTAACCAAGGCATGAGCTTTTGGGCTTTTGTTCTCATCCCTGAAAGCAAACATTTCAGACACCTTCTTTATCTGCCACTGTAGCAGATACAATAATGGGATAGTTTGGTCCATTTTACTGTCCTCCTTGCTAACTCATGCATGAAAACCTTAAAAGGAAGCAGCATCTGTGCAAGGCATTTGACTAGGCCCCATTTGTCCACATCCATGGTCATAGGTGTCCCAATTACATCAGCTCCTCTTTGAATGACATAGTCATTGATTTGTTTGTACTGCTCAAACAGATGTTGCAAAATATAATAGGTTGAGTTCTGACTTTTTTAGCACCTCCTGTATCAGGGCTTTAACTGGTACTCTGCTATCACGATGAATAATCCTCAACTGTCTCCGAGCTTTAAAATATTGGCTGAAATGAGTGCAGATGCAGGTGGTCAGTATGCTGCTGACTATGTCTTCTTTTTTTAAGAATGTCTTGCCTAACCAGGTTGTGCACCAAACACAGGACTCTGAAATAGCCTCCATCTGCCAGGACCTTGACTATTTTACTGCTATTGTTCATAGCAACAAATCCAACTCAAAGCCCTCTAGGTCACAGCAATTCAGACATCTTGCGATTAAATTCCTCCAAGATGTTTTCAGCTGTGTGTATTTTCTCCATGGTGAACATGGCTAATGTTGTATGCCGCCGAATGCTCCTAAAAAATTCTTCAGGGCCAAGACCTGTAGATAGCTTTTGCTTTGCTCCTAGAAAAGAGATCCAGTGTGCCGTGATGCACATGTAATCTGTTGCCTGACAACTGGTTCACATGTCTGATGTCAGGTGGAAAGTGTGGACAACACTTTGCTGCAAAGCTTTTCCAACCACTTGCAGCACATTGTGATATGGTGCTGGAACAGCAACTCTGGCAAAATAGGTCCGGCTTGGAACCTTCCATTTCAGGTAGAGGGCTGCCACAAACTCTAAGAATCCCACTCCTTCCACAAAAGAAAAAGAAAAGGGAACAGGTCCAGCGCTAACATTTTTCCCAGCTTCCCACTGTACAAATGTGCCATTGGGTGGTTGTGGTCATAGGGCCCCTCCTGCCTGAACATGCCCGTAATTGTAGCCTAGATTTTCTTCTCTTGTGTGGCCTCTGACACAAGTGACTTTTGAGAAGTAGGTGGTGGTAGACCGAATGCGCGTTGTGATGGTGTAGCCACCCTATGCTGTGGTATCTCCATCTGACTCTGATTTTTCCTGTGCCATTGTGAGGTCGCTGAGGTGGGTGATTCTGGCGCACTGCTGGGGTCAGGGCTGCTTTGCATAAGGATGTCACCCTCTTCTTCCCCCGTCTTCCACCTATGACCAGTTATAGCTGATGTTTCCTGGCTCTCCTCACCTTCTCCATCACAACCACATTGAGACATTTTTTTAAGGTGCTCCTCCCACCGGATTGCGTTATGTTTTTTCATAGGGGTCATCTGGCCTCCAGTACCTTAATGTGAATCAGGCTTACCACAACAAACACTTGCATGGCAAATAGAGCATATGGCAATGTTCTCCTCCTGTTTGCTAATCGTAAATAAGTTCCAAACTAGAGAGGAGTACTTTCTTATTGGGCCAATGCCTGAAGAACTGGATGTAGGTGGTCAGAGGTGTGTTGATTGCCTCTCTACAATGCATACTTCTATTGAGGTACAGGTTGGTACAGGTCTCTCCTGGGGCCTTACACATATGGGAGCTAACAGTGCTGCCTGTGCCGCATTCTTCAGAGCAGGTTGGATAGTAATGTTGGACTCCTCTGTGCCAACTTCCACAATGACTGGCTCAATGTCATCATGCTCCTCATCATCCCCTTCCATGATTCTAAGGCTTTCTAGAACTTTTATTTTCCCTTGCCTCTCCTTGACTCTGCCGGGATCTACCCCTCGTACCTATCATTGTCATCAGAATTGGTGCTTGGAGAAGATGGTGAAGTAGTACCCTTTCTTTTTCTTGATGGTGATCTGGGAGCCATTTATTCTAAAAGAAGAGGTTCTTGCTCAGCAGGAAGCTTGGCCTCCTATTATGCTTCAACTTCTGGAACATCTGGCTATGGCTGCTGTCCACTTTGCTCTGTTTCCTGAAATGATTGGGTACTACTTTGCGAAAGGGGAAATCCAATTCAACATCATTGCTTGTCGGCATTGCCATAATTACAGTGGCTGCCTAACTGACAGACATGGGCTCTCATTACAACCCTGGCGGTAAATACCACTTACCTCCTTGCTGAAGGACGCCAACATACCGTGGCTGCGGTGGAAATCCGCTACAGGTATTACGACCCCCATCTCGTAATCCACCACAATACAGACACCCACACAAGCCGGGAACAACAAAAGTCAGTGATAAACTGGCGATGCCAAAACCCACACCGTCACACCAACAAGAATATGCCCACACTATCACGACCCACAAATCAACGCAGTGGTCTTTCAACCCCGGTAATCCATTGGCAGTACCCTCACCGCGCTCAAAATACATACACATTAACAAAACACAACCACATTCGACAATTCCAAATACACACACCTGATACACATACACACACCACACCCACACACTCACACCACTATAAAACACACACCCACATTACCCACAACCCCTTACAACAACATTTTTGTGAAGAAGCAGAGAGAATAGCAAACACTACACCAGCATCCACAAGCACACAACACCATCACTCATACAACATACACGCACCTCAAACAACACACAACAACACAACATTTCACACAGCACAACAAGCATCATCTCACACATCACCCACACCACATCATGGCACTGCAAAGACACCCCAGGTTTTCTGAGGAGGAGCTCAGGGTCAAGGTGGAGGAAATCATCAGGTTGGAGCCACAGCTTTTCGGATCACAGGCGCAGCACACCTCCATTCCTAGGAAGATGAAGCTATGGTGGAGAATCGTCGAAAGGGTCAACGCAGAGGGACAGCATCCAAGAACATGGGATGACATCATGAAGAGGTGGAACGACCTACGGGGAAAGGTGCATTCAGTGATTTCAAAACACCAGTTTGCTGTACAGACGACTGGCGGTGGACCTCCACCTCCTCCCCCACAACTAACAAGATGGGAGGAGCAAGTCTTGGCAATACTGCATCCTGAGGGCCTCGCAGGAGTGGCAGGAGGACTGGACCCTGGTAAGTCATATCTTAATTACCATATCCCCCACTCATTCTGCATGCCATCATATACCCACACCCTCACCCCATCACTCCAACACCTCACATATGCCCCACTATCACAACCCAGCCATCCCAATACCAAGCCCTGCATGCAACACAAAAGCATGGACACCCATTACCAAAGCATGTCCAGTACAGATACCCACACAGACCCCAAAACACTAATCACACAATGGCAAACACAACAATGCAAGCACAGGAGTAGAGGGTAACTCACCTAATGCACAAGATTGCACACACAGGTCCAATAACTATGCATTTACACCCCAAAAGGACCCCTACCCAATGTCACCAGACAGGAGGTGCCAGACATATCCAGTCCCCCCCAGAAGAGGCTCACATTGACGACAGCGGCTCTGCACGCCTGGATCTGGATGACCAGTCCGGACCATCAGGGACCTCTGGACAGTCGGTTCCCCTGCCACAGTCACAAACCACCACCGAGCCTCCCCCTCAGAAGACAACACCACAGCACCCACCAAGCGGACCCATCCCTCTGTCCCCAGGATACGTCAATCAGCAGTGTGTCCACCACTACAGGGACCCCAGGCAAACCCACCAACACAAGACAATCAGGGACCTGGGGTAAGTGGCAGTGGGCACATGGTTCAGGGGACAAGGGCACAGGATAACAGGGAAGCTGGGAGGACTGCTGTGCGACAGGGGAAGGACAGTCCCAAGGAACCCACTTTCCACTAGGCACTCTCCAACATCATGGGAGCATACCATCATTCCCAGGAGACCATGGGCACGGTACTGGCCAAGTTTCAGGGGACCCAGCGGCTGCAGGAGGAACACTACCTGGGGATCAGGGAGGACTTGAAGTCCATCAACACCTCCCTGGTCACCATTGCAGGGGTGCTCGCAGAACTAGCTAACACCATGAGGGACACAGTGGCACACAAACGGGCCCCTGACACTAGCATGAACGATGAATAGCCCTCCACCTCCACCAGTGCTAGTGGACAGGAGGCCCCACCACAGGAACAACAGGCCACCAGCACCCCACCCCCTGCAGACTGAGAACCACCCTGCAAACGGTCCCTGAGATCCAGGAACAAGACAGAGAACATTGACAAGACCCCGCCAGGAAATAACACTCTCCTGATTGTCACCCTTTTCTCCCACTTTGTCACCCTGAAAATTTTAAACTGCCATCACTCCACTTCTTATCCCCCTTGGACAATGCACCTGTGAGACCAAGAGACTGAACTCTACCATGGACATTCCTCCACCATCACCCCAGCGCATTGTACACCCCCTTCACTTATTAGCACAGAAATAAACAACCTTGAAACACAAATGAATCTGGAGTCAGTCTGTACTTTCACAAATGTGTAATTGCAACCACTCTGAAAAATAGCAATGTCAAAGTTCATGTTCACATACCAATGTTACACAGTTGTTGGGCAGCAGTAAACATAGCAGAGGGCACAAAGTGGGAACTAGATCTGTGAAATGGAAAGGCAAAGTGACATGTCAGGGTCCATACACAGAGGTAAAAAGTCAGATTTATGCTATGTCCTACAGTAGTGTGACATGTGAGAAGCTGTGCCATCCTCTTACCTGTGTCTCACTGGAAGTATTGCATGATGATGTTGTTTCGGTTGTCTATATCTTCTTCTTCTGCCTCCTCTTCTTCACTGTCCACAGGCTCCACAGCTGCCACAAGACCAGCATCAGGCCCATCCTCCCGCAGAAAAGGCACCTGGAGTCACAAAGCCAGGTTGTGCAACATACAGCATGCCACGATTATGTGGCACACCTTCTTCGGTGAGTAGCATAGGGAGCCACCTGTCAGATGAAGGCACCAGAATCTGGCCTTCAGGAGGCCAAAGGTGCACTCTATTATCCTCCTAGTTCGCCCATGTGCCTTATTGTAGCGTTCCTCTGCCCTTGTCCTGGGATTCCTCACTGGGGTCAGTAGCCATGACAGGTTGGGGTAACCAGAGTCACCTGCAAATATCGAGGAACAACTGTTAGACATCCTCCTACCCTTAGGGACTCTCCCATACCCAGACACCTATTTAAACTCTGTGGGGACCTTGGGCTCACCTATTAGCCACACACGGTGCCTCTGGAGTTGCCCCATTACATAATGGATGCTGCTATTCCTCAAAATGTAAGCGTCATGCACAGAGCTAGGATACTTGGCATTCACATGGGAGATGTACTGGTCTGCCAAACGCACCATCTGCACATTCATGGAATGGTAGCTTTTGCGGTTTCTGTATACCAGTTCATTCCTGCGGGGGGGGGGACAAATGCCACATGTGTACCATCAATGGCACCAATAATGTTGGGGATATGTCCCAGGGCATAGAAGTCACCTTTCACTGTGGAAAAATCCTCCACCTGAGGGAACACAATGTAGCTGTGCTAGTGTTTTAACAGGGCAGATAACACTCTGGACAACACGTTAGAGAACACTGGCTGTGACATCCCTGATGCCATGGCCACTGTTGTTTGAAAGGACCCACTGGCCAGGAAACGGAGCACTGACAGGACCTGCACTAGAGGGGGGATTCCTGTGGGATGGTGGAATGCTGACATCAGGTCTGGCTCCAACTGGGCACACAGTTCCTGGATTGTGGCACAATCAAGTCTATAGGTGATAATGATGTGTCTGTCTTCCATTGTCGACAGGTCTATCAGGGGTCTGTATACCGGAGGATGCCGCCATCTCATCACCTGCCCCAACGGACGTGCCCTATGGAGGAGAAGGGTGAGCAGACGGTCATACACCACATAGGATTAACAACGCTGTTTAGCAGAATCATGATATAATCGTTGTGTGCCTTTGTCTGTCCGTAATCCTGGCCAAAAGTGCTGTGACGCAGTTAGTTGGCCTGCCATGTGGCCCCCTGAAATGGCGGCTGCCTGACATGTAAGGAGGGACAAGGGGAAATGAGGTAACTGCGCTGGCATTGTGCAGCGTTGCGGTAGGTGGTCGAAGACCGCTGCGCAATTCAGCATTGGTTATCATTGGGCCCTATGGGTTCCAGGAGCCAATGACGATGTACTCTGGCGGTGACGGTACACAGCGCCACGGACGGGACCGCCATTTTCTATTTGTTCACTCACTTGATACCTGACCTTCAACAGGAGAGGACCTACACTGCAAGTGCTGCTATGACCTGCGTCTGGAAGCGACAATGGCTGCAGTGTCTGGGGAAAAGGCCCCTGCCTTCACTTCAGAGGAGTTGGACAAACTGGTGGATGGGGTCCTCCCCCAGTACACGCTACTCTACGGTCCTCCTGACAAACAGGTGAGTAAACTGGTGCATGGTGGATGGCACATGATTGTATGGAGTGTCGTGGATAGAAGAGACGGGGGGGACAAGGCCAGCATGTGAGGATGGTGAGTGTATGTTTTTCTGGGCCAGGGTGGGATGTTTGTGGGCAATGAGTGAGAAGAACCGGACAGGGGAGTAACATCCATTTTTACTTCACTATTCCTCTAGGTCAGCGCCTACCAGAAGAAGGGTATTTGGCGTGCCATCGCTAAGGATGTGATGGAGCCTGGGGGTCTACCATAGACGGAGCACCCACTTCCGGAAAAGATGGGAGGACCTGAGCTGCTGGAGCAAGAAGACAGCAATGGCCCAGCTGGGGATGACCTCCCAACGTGGAAGGGGTGCCCATTGCACCATGACTCCCCCGATGTACCAGATCCTGGCGGGGCATATCCTGAGTTGGATGGGCACTTGAGGGCATCACAGCAGCCACAAGGGGGTGAGTATAGTCTCATTCAGCTGACTCTGTGTGCTTGACGAGGTGTCTGGGTGGGGGAAGTGGGCTGTGGGTTGCCCTATGCCAGGGCAGACGCGCCAAGGTACATCCATTGTTTTGCAGGCTCAGTGCCACTCCAACCCCAAAGGTGGTAGTTGCCTTCTACATCTTTTCAGGCTCCTGTGGGTTCCAGCTGTGCATGAAATGGGTCTAGGCAGAGTCTCCCATGGGCATGTGCTTTTCCCTTGCACTGTTAGTGCATGGGCTAGTGAATAGGGCTGCTCCCTGTGTGTTGTGTCCGCCAACGGTAGTGGTGTTGCAGGCATTGACCATGTGTCTCTTCTGTCTTTCCCCCCCTTTTTGTTTTGTCACCCCGTCCTTGTGTGCATTAGCATCATCTGGCGGAGGAGCATTGACACAGGAGCAGGAGGGAGATGCAACCCACATGGCCCTGGAGGGTGAATTTATGGAGTCTGAAGGCACCAGTGGGACGGAGGGCGAGGGGAGCTCCACGACGGGGACAGGAGCAGACACCAGCGACAGCGACTCCTCCTCTGATGGGAGCTCCCTTGCGGTGGCGGGCACCTCTGTGCCCACTGCAACAACAGGTACAGCCGCCACCCCCCCTACCAGAACCGCCCTCCCAGCAGCCCCTTCTCGAGTTTCCCGTGCCCGCTCACCCAGGAGGGTGGGCATCTCCTTCACCCCAGGCACCTCAGGCCCTACCCCAGTCAGCCCTGCTGCCCTCAGTGAGGAGGCTATTGACCTCCTGAGATCCCTCACTGTTGGGCAATCAACCATTTTGAATGCCATCCAGGGTATCGAGAGGCATTTGCAGAAAACAAATGCATACCTGGAGGGCATTCATTCTGGCGTGGTGGCCCAACAGAGAACATTTCAGGCTCTGGCCTCAGCATTGATGGCAGCCATTGTCCCTGTGTCCAGCCTCCCTACTCCAACCTCCACTACTCAGACCCAATCCCCTGTACCTCAGCCTATCCCAAGCACACCATCAGACCAGCATGCACGCTCATCAACACACACATGGCAAACATAAGCACCACACATCCCACAGGCACTCACACAAGCACCATCCCCATGCAGACACAGCAACATCCACTGCCTCCACTGTGTCCCCCTCCTCCACGTCCTTCTCCTTCCTCCCTGTCTCGTCTCCACTCACACCTGCATGCACTACATCCTCAGTCACTACCTCAATCACCAGCACGCCCATTACCACACACCGCTCATGTGCACTCACAACCCCCACTACTATGCACACGTCCCCTGTGTCCTCTTCCAGTGTGTCTGTGAACCCTCCTCCCAAACTACACAAACGCAGGCACCCACCCACCCAACAGCCATCCAGCTCACAACAGCCTCCGGCCCAAGCACCTTCACCCAAATTCAGCAGATGTACACCTCCTACAACCACTACTTCTTTCTCCACTCCTAAACCCCCTCCATCTTCCCATCCCAGTGTGTCTAAAAAACCTTTCCTGGCTAACATTGACCTCTTTCCTACACCTCCCCCCCATCCTTCCCCTAGGGCCAGGATGTCCAGGTCCCAGCCCAGCACCTCAGCCACCAAATCCTCCAGCACTGTGGTCTCAGCAAATACTGTCACATTGTGGGCGGCACCCATCAGGGCTGCCAGTGTGCCACCTAGTGAGGCCAGGGATCAGCACATTCCGCCATCTGCCAAGGTGAAGAAGGTGCCCACATGCTGTAGGGAAAAGCCCCACCAACCACCCAGCAAGGCCTCCTCCAAGCCAAAAGGGGACAGTGCCAAGGGACTAGCAGCGACATCCAAGGTGGGGAAGGGACACAAGGGGAAGTCAGCACAGGGCATGGAGAATCTGGCTGAGGGACTAGAGTCACCCCTTCTGGCAACCAGAACAGCAACCTGTACGGCGGTGGACACCGCCACCTGCACCGGCACCTGCACATCTGCTGCTTCAGCAACAGTCCCCAGCATCATCCCCAGTGGGCAGCCGTCCGAGGATGCAGAAGACGTCCTGCTGTCTCTCTCCACAGGTGCTGACACATTCACCACCAGAAGCATCTCCGCCACAGACACCGCTGCAACCACCGCCACCAGCCCCGCAACGTGCTCAGACGGTGCCACCACAGCCGACATGGCAAGCATTCCCAGTGGACATCCATCCGAGGCTGCAGGAGACATCCTGGACCCTGCACAGCGTACATAAGGCACGACACCAAGCGTTGTTAGTACCAGCAGGTGGCAGGCAAAGTCGCAGCAGGGTGGAGTGTGTCTCTGCCTCCATGGAGTATCATGCTACCTGTTCCCAGGTAATCTCGTGGCACACACACCTTGGTGAGGGAATGGGACCTGCCACACTGCATGTGAAGCACTCTGGGCACCAAACCCCCCCTCCAGAATCAGTGGAGAAAAGAATCAACTACCCCAATCCTTGGCAGGATGAAGCACTCTGGGCACCAAGCCCCCTCCAGAACCAGTGAAGAAAAGCATCCACTACCGCAATCCTTGGCAGGATGAAGCACTCTGGGCACAAAGCCCCCTCCAGAACCAGTGGAGAAAAACATCCATTCACACAGTCCTTGTCAGGATGAAGCACTCTGGGCACCATGCCCCCTCCAGAACCAGTGGAGAAAAGCATCCACTACCCCAATCCTTGCCAGGGTGAAGCACTCTGGGCACCAAGCCCCCTCCAGAACCATTGGAGACAAGCATCCACTACCCTAATCCTTATCAGGATGAAGCACTCTGTGGACAAATCCCCCTCCAGAACCAATGGATAAAAACATCCACTCACACAGTCCTTGGCAGGACGAAGCAAACAGGGCACAAAGCCCCCTCCAGAACCAGTGGAGAAAAGCATCCACTATCCCAATCCTTCACAGGATGAAGGACTCTGGGCACCAAGCCCCCTCCAGAACCAATGGAGACAAGCATTCACTACCCCAATCCTTGGCAGGATGCACTCCCCAGGACCAATCAGTGGGCAAACCACCCACTTGAGAGACTTGAGAGACTGTGGCTTTGCACTCCCCAAGATAAAGCAGTGAGCAAACCACACACTTGAGAGACTGTGGCCTTGCATTCCCCAGGACCAATCAGTGGGCAAACCACCCACTTGAGAGACTTGAGAGACTGTGGTCTTGCACTCCCCAGGATAAAGCAGCGAGCAAAGCACCCACTTGAGAGACTTGAGAGACTGCGGCTCTGCACTCCCCAGGACCAAGCAGTGGGCAAATCACCCACTTGAGAGACTGTGGCTTTGCACTCCCCAGGATAAAGCAGTGGGCAAACCACCCACTTGAGAGACTTGAGAGGCTGTGGCTTTGCACTCCCCAGGACCAAACTGTGGGCATGGAGCCCCCTCGTGGAGCAGTGGCATCGTCCGTTCATCCGGCTGAAGTGCCCCCCCTCCCTCTGAGGTGCTTCGATCTGATGCCCCAGCAGTGTTCTCTCTGTTTCGAGTCAGGTATCATGGTTGGGCTTCGCCCATGCATTTTGGGACCACTGGTCCACGGAAAATGATTGGAACACTATCTGGACTTGTGTAGTTCCTGTACATATTTGTATATACTGATGATGTAAAGTTATCTTGGCCTATCTGATTTTTCGATGATTACACTCGTTACAGTCATTTCATTTTGTCCTTGCGTTCTTCCAGGGGGTGACGGGGTGTAAATTTACTGTTGCTGCATGTATTTGTGTGTATGTTGTTGTGGGTGTGGGTGGGGGTGTTGCGTGTTGCATGTGTGTGTGTGTCACTCTCTCTTTCCTCTCCCCCTCCCCTGTGTGCTAGGTGCAGTACTCACCGTGGTCGTCGCCGGCGTCTTTGCTGCTCCTGGTAGAAGAGGAGGTAAACCAACATGGGCAGGACCTGTAACTCGGGCTCGATGGCATCATGGTTCCTCGATGGGTGTCGAAAGGTGAGTGGTTTCCGTTCCAAGTCCTGTTTCTGCCGTGCTTTTGATGGCGTTGGTACCGCCCCGGAAAAGGTGGCGGATAGGCCTGTTGTAATACGGTGGGCGGTACATTGTGTTCCGCCTGTCTGTTGGCAGTTACCGCTGTGGTGTTAAAGTGGCTGTCTATGTTGCCAGTTTCCGCCATGGTTGTGATTCCATTTTCTTTACCACCGGCCTGTTGGTGGTATTACCGCTGCTTTAACACCGAATGCCAGGGTTGTAATGAGGGCCATGGTCTTGGGCTTGGATTGGGGTGGTGCTGTTGATGCAATAGTGCTGCTCCCAGGTTCCTTCCCACAGGCCGGTGTGTCAGGCACACGTTTCCCAAAAAAGGTTGTGGTTGGCACGCCACTGGCGGAAAGCTGCTTCTTCTCACTGGCCACTTTCTTGGGAGCAACATTTTTTGGGGCCATCTGAAGCTCTATGCTGGCAGTGGTCAGAAGAAGTAACTGTGAGGCGTTATGTTTGGAAGTAATGCTGGTGGTTTGGGGTCTCTTCTCTAGTGCACCTAAAAGCAACCAAGCAAGAACAACATGTAGTTAGTGAAACATGGCAATGTTGCAGGTTGAAAATAGTATAGAGAAATGCAATCTTAGTGAGGTTGGTTACTTATGTAACATACCTATATAATCAAATATTGTGAAGGCAAACCACACCATACCATAAACAATTACATTTCCAATCAGACAGCACAACAGGCAGATCAAGCTCTTTGCTTTATCTCCATCTGTTTTAAAGGAGACACCTGGGGTAGTCAGAGAGAGGTGCATGGGTAAATGGAATAATCCTTTAAATATCCTATAGGGGCAAAGTGGTCTAGGGGAAATGGAATAATCATTAACAAAATGAATCATGCTGTAGATTTGTCTGCTATTCTCGCAGCCAGGGTGCCCTGGACGAAATAGAATCACACCTAAGAAACTGAGGCCCTCATTATGTCAATGGCTGTAATGACCACCTACCACTGAGGCGACGACCACCAAAACACCGTCGCCGCGGCTACCTATCATCCGCCATATTATGACAGTAGCTGGAATTCCACCAAAAGGCTGGCAGAATTCCAGCGGTGGTCATGGCGGCAGACAGCGGTAAGCCAGTAGACCGCCGCAGACTGTATCATGACCCATGATACGGCCTGGCGGTGTTCTGCTGGCAGCTGCACCACATCCTGTCTCCTGCCAGATGACCCCCTGCAAGCAGGTAAGTCGGGTGCTCTGACAGGGGAGGGGGTGGGGGTATTCTGTGTGTGTGGGGGGGTGTGGGTGTATGTGTGTGCGTGCATGCGGGTGTGTGGAATGCGTGTGAGTGTGCATGTATGTTGTGTTGCATGAATGTGTATGTGCTTGTATGTATGTCAATGGGTGTGGATGTGTGTGTTAATGGATGTATGCATGTGTGGGTGAATGTGGGTATGAGTGTGTGTATGCTTGTGTATGTTGCTGCGTGAATGTGCATGTATGTAGACGGCGGGGTCTGGAGTGGAAGGGGGAGGGCGGGGAGGGCTTTTGGGATGGGGAGCAGGGTGGGGGAGACTCCTATCAGTGACAGGGAAGGAATTCACTGGCACTGATAGTGCCTACCACCATGGTTTTTGTGGCGGTCAGGAAGCCACAAATACCATGGCGGTAGGTGGGGTCATAATCCCACTGGTGGGACAGTGACGGCAGTCTAGCTAGAGATTGTTGTATTATAGTTGAGAAATGGCTAGTAGTTCTATCGCATCTGGGGTGGAATGTTGAGGTAGATTGTGAGGTGGGCTCAGTCTTCCCTGAGATCTGCCAGGGTTAGATGTGTAGATCTAATCTCAGAGTAAAGAAGATTTATATGCACATTATCGTGTTCGTGGCTCTTTTAGAGGTGACAAGGATGGGATGCTGACGATGAGGATCAACTCTGGCAGTGTATTTGGTATCAAAGAGTGTTTTTTTTTTTTAAACTGGCAAAGTTAAAAAATATATATATATTTTCTTTTGGTTTTCCGGCATGAAGATTTTTTCTTTGGGCACAGACACAAGGAGTGTGGCCTATTGCTCGGAAGCTTTGTGTCGTTTATTGGTTATTTATTCCTTCCAAATTGGAATTGGCAGAAGAAGAGGAAAGGAAAAAAGGGGGAAATATATTCTGTGTTCCGGCGTGCCGCAGTACAAGATGCAGTGCTGCATGATATCATGGCATGTTTTGCGGTGAGTGGAACAAGTTCATAAATTTTGATTGGGGTCAGTATATCCATAAATAGCAACTCTTGCACGTGTGCCATTTCCGTTAATAGCAGCTCTTGCACGTTTGCCGTTACCACGCGTTCGAGCTGCCTGTGGGCTTACCTTGCGGTGTTCCTCTAGAGACTCGTGCAGACAACCCTGTACTATGCTCGCGTGGACATCCTGAGTGTGAGCGTCAGTAACGTTGTGCAATGGACAGCATCACGATGGCAGTGGCATGCTACGTGAGTTCCATTACGGTGTTGGTGTAAGGGAAACCACTTGTAGAAAAAAAAACATTGGTTTGTGCTCATGAAAGGACGTGAATTGTTTTTTTTTTTAATGCGCCGGTAGCGTGCTATGAGCACAGCGTGTCAAGTGGAGATTCCTGTGAAGAAATCTGAGCTAATTTCTGCCGATCACACACTGGAATTTTGAACCTATGTGTCATATGATATTTTTTTTTGTTGGATGTAATTAGAGACAGCAAGTGGATTTTTTTTTATTTTTTCCCAGAAGTTGGATTCCTTGTTGATTGTAGGACAACGGTGACTACTTTTTTAATGTCAGTTTGTTGTTTTTAGTTGAATGTCATCACAGTGAATGTTTTTTGTTTTGTTCTAAGAACATTTTAATTTAAGGAAAAAAAGAAAGGGGGGAAGATGCAATCCATAGCGCCACCACCCACGTTTTTGAGTGTACCAGGTGAACCGAACATGTCTTGGGAGGATTGGAGATAGACATTTGAGACTTATTTGGAAGCCTTAGGGGGGGCTATTTTTACAGATAAGAGGAAGCTTGCTTTATTAAAACACAATTTGGGGGTGGAAGGTAGGAAGATTTTGAAAAAAATACCCTCTGCAAATTTGTTAACTAGTGAGGGGAGAGGTTCAATGAGGATGAGAATGGTGTTAAAAACAATGTTTATACAAGGGTCTTGGAAGCATTGGAGGAACATTTTGGTTGTAAGTTCAACATTGTCGTAGAGCGTCATAGATTATTTTCTAGAGCCTAAGCTGTTCATTAATCTGTGGATCAATTTGTGAGTGCATTACACCCACTAGCAAATACATGCAAGTACAGAGACTTACATGAAGAGATTATTAGGGATCAGTTAATCAATCGTACAAAATGTTTAAAGATCCAAGAAAAGTTATTGAACTTGAAGAATCCATCTTTGGAAGAAGCAATAAGGGTTGCGAAATGGGTGGAGAGTACGCCAAAATATGTTAAAGAATTGAGTGAGAAGGATGCTGAGGATGCACTGGTACAGGCTGTGAGTACTGTTAAGACGACTAGGAATATGGGCAAGTTGGATGACAGGAGGAGATGTTATAAGTGTGGAAGTACAAAACATTAAGCATCTTTAACATATTGTCCTGCAAGAGATGCTAGATGTTTCACGTGTGATAAGAGGGGGCATTTTTCAAAGGTGTGTAATCAGAAGAAAGTGATATATAAAAGGAAAAGTGTGAACTATTTATGTGACGGTGCCCAGATGGGAGGGGAACAAGGAAGTTCCAGTGGTGAGGAGGTAAAAGATGATCATATTGAGATATTAATGCTTAATGTCATGTCTATGAATAAACAAATGAATGTTTCTGTGATGGAACAGAGCAAGTACAAAACTCCAAAGTGCGGAGTTAGTGTAAATGGTGCAACAGTACACATGTGGGCTGACTCGTGTTTGCCATATACTCTCATAGATAAAACAACATGGGAGAGAGTGGGTTGTAGGGAGTTGGCTAATGCAGAAGTAGATTTGGTGGGCTATGGAGGCAACAAGATTCCTGTTTTGGGGTATTTCCATGGGAACTTGATGTTTAATCATAGACAAACGGATTGTGATGTGTATGTGGTGGAAAGTGGACGATGTTTATTGGGCTGGAATGAACAACAAAAGTTGAAGGTGGTGTTGGACCCGAATAGTGAGGAGTAAGTTCTATCAGTTGTGGGAGAGGGTACTGAGAAAAATTCCAACATCGCATTGTGTTGAAGGATGGGAAAGTTCCTAGCGTACATAAGGTGAGGAGTGTGCCAATTGTACTAAGAGATGCGCTGAGAGAGGAGTTATCAAGATTGATGGATTTGGGTGTGATTGAAAGAATTGAGGCATCTGAGTGGTTGAGTCCAGTTGTTTTGGCCCGTAAACCTAATGGAATAAAATGCGTGTAGATTTAAGAGACCTAAATGATGAGACCTAAATGATAATATTTGGGTTGTAAGACACCTGATTTCAAAGATTAATGAATTGTTGTGTGGAATTCAAGGGGGTGAAGTGTATTCGACCCTTGATGTGTCTAATGCATATCATCAGATTATGTTGCATCCTGAATCTCAACATCACATATCATTCATTACACCTGAAGGGGCTTTTAAATTTGTACGCATGCCGTTTAGGCTTGCGTCCATTTCGGAAGTTTTTCAGAGAGTTTTGCAAGATTTGCTGGGAGGTGTGAAATGTGTCAGATTCTTTCAGGATGACGTACTGGTTTGGGCAGAAAATATGCGTGAGCATGATTGTGTGTTAGGAAATGTATGTCGTATTTTGGAGGATGCAGGTTTGACAGTTGAGCCTGACAAATGTAAATTTGCACGCCAGAGTGTTGAGTACCTGGGACATACTATTTCAGGGAAGGGGATTAAACCTAAGGTCAGTCTGATGGAAGCAATTGAAAGAGTGCCTAGGCCTGTCAATAAAGATCAATTGAAGTAATTCCTTGGGTTGGCAGAATATCATGCTAAATTTGTGAGAAAGTTTGCCGATATAGCACAACTGCTGAGGGTGTTGATGAAAGAAAAGACGTTTGGTCTGAGGAATGTTAACAGGCATTTGATGAATTGAAGAAGAATATTATTGATGCAGTCGAACTAAATCCTTTTGTAACACATTACCACACAATAGTAGTAACTGATGCAAGTATGTATGGATTAGGTGCTGTGTTGATGCAAGTGCACAACGGGAGAGAACGAGTGATAGCTTTTGCTTCACGTATGTTAAGGGGTGCTGAAACAACTTACTCTGCTGTGGAGAAGGAGGCTCTTGCCTGTTGGTGGGGTATTCAGAATTTTAAAAAATGTGTGTGGGGAAGAAAATTTGAGTTGCATACTGATCATAAGCCGCTAGCAGACATTTTTACCGCTTCAGGGGCGAGTCGTGCATCTTCAAGGATTGCACAGTGGTTGTATAGGTTGCAAGAATATACGTTTACTGTGAAATATGTGCCTGGGGTGACGTATGTTAATGATGATTGTCTCTCTAGACTGCCATTAGAAGGAATGTGTGTGGAAGAAGAGGAGGATTGGGTTGTGGATGATATACAGGACATGAAGACGAAAGCTATCCATGAAGAAGTGTGGAAAACAGCTGTGTTGGAGGATGTAGAATTACAGGCAGTGAAAAGGAATTGGAATAGGCATTGGTCTGATATTGGTGACAAAGCAAATTTGGTAATGAATTTTAAGAATGTGTGGTCGGAATTGTCAGTGCAGAATGATTTGATCAGAAGAGGTGATAAACTGATTGTAACACATGGATGGAGACAGAATGTGTTGGAAATTTTGTAAGATGGACATGGAGACATGTCAGGTATGAAAAGGAAAGCCAGGGAGGATTTCTGGTGGCCAGGCATGGACAGGGATGTTGAGAGATTTGTCAGAAATTGCATAAGCTGTGCTTGCAGCGACAAAACACATCTATGTGAAAAAACACCTGTTGTTCCAGTATCATTTCCTGGAAAACCATGACAAAAAAGTGGGAATGGATGTATGTGGGCCCTTTGTATTTGGTGATGGTGGAAAACATTTTGCTTTGGTTATGATGGATTATCACTCTAAGTGGCCTGCTGGCAGTACTTTTCTGCAAAATACCGCCGTCTGCCAGGGACATAATGAGGGCCTGAATGCTGTAGTGCAGTTGTGTGTCTTTGGTGGGTGGATGGAGGAATGCAATGAATCGGGTGGATGTGGATGGATGGAGCAAGGCAAAATACAAAATTAAATTAAAATTTAAATTAAAAAATAAATTACAAAATAACATATAAAAACAAAATAAAGAAACTAAAAAAATAAAAATAAAAAAATACAAAAGTAAAAAAAAAATTTAAAAAAGTAAAATATAAAAATTAAAGCAAAAAGGAAATTAAAAAAATTAAATGAAAATGATGTAAAAATACAAATAAACATTTTAAATGTAAACTTTAAAATAGAAAAAAATATAAAACTAAAAAACAAATGATCAGTAATGATGTTTGTATGTAAAGCTATGTCAAGGACATACTGGTTGCATGCTCCCAGCCAGCCACCTGGTAAAGCAACAAGTTACAACAACAAGGAGCAAGGGGGAGGCATGCAGAACAAAGAACGCATGCAAGCATATGGCAAAAGACACTGGTTGAATAGAAAAAAATGGCTACAAGCCAGCCACATTGTAAAACAACAACAAGAAGGAGCAAGGAGGCATGGCAGGTGAAGAACACATGCAAGCCTATGGCAAGGGACAATGGCTGGAAGGACAAATTGGCTGCCAGCCAGCCACATGGTCAAACAACAATAGCAAGGAGTTGGAGGCTTGTCAGACAAAGAACATATGCAAGCCTAAGGCAAGAGACACTTGCTGGATGGACACAATGGCTGCCAGCCAGCCACATGGTCAAGCAACAAATACAGGGAGCACAGGGGCATGGAAAATAAAGAACACATGCAGGCCTATATCAAGGTACACTGGCTGGATGGACAAAGTGGCTGCTGCCAGCCAAATGGTCAAACAACAACAGCAAAGAGCACAGAGGCATGGCATACAATGAACACATGCAGGCCTATGAAAAGGAACACTGGCTGGATGGACGAAATGGCTCCCTGCCACATGATCAAACAACAACAGCAAGGCAGCATGGCAAACAAAGAACACATGCAAGCCAATGGCAAGAGACACTGGCTGGATGGACAAAATTGATGCCAGTCACATGGTCAAACAACAACAAGGAGCAAGGAGACATGGCAAACAAAGAAAACATGCAAGCCTAAGGTAAAGGGAGGGAATTTGGCTGCATGCACAAAATGGCTGCCAGCCACATGGTCAAACAACAGCAACAAGGGGCAAGAAGGCATGGCAAGCAAAGAACACATGCAAGCCTATGGCAAAGGGACATTGGTTGCATGCACAAAATGGGTGCCAGCCACATAGCTAAGCAACAACAAGGAGCAAGGAGAACAAAGAAGAAAACATGCAAGCCTATGGCAAAGGGACACTGGCTGCATGCACAAAATGGTTGCCCTGCCACATGGTCAAACAACATCCTCCCATGCTATCATAAATTACTACCCCACAATATATAGACTTTTTGTAACAAAAAAATGAAATTTAAACAATAGCCAACATTTCAAATTTAATCCACTGCCATCCCTGCCCTAAAAGAAGTTTTAAAAACATATACCACTGAAACGTTTATTTCATGCAATGATGACTTCTAGTACTGGGCCAACAGGCTAAAAGGCCATTTGGAAAACTAGGCCACATACTAAAATAATATTTCAAATGTTGCAAACATGTAGAAAGGGTACGGAGCTGAGCAACAACTTTCCTTTCCGAAAGGTGAAAAATCAATGAAATGCAAAATAAATAATAACTAGACCCATACTTAAACTCCAGCCCACCCAACACTATAACATTTTAAATTCAAATATTAAACTAAAGTAAAAACAAATACTGGTGCATGTCCAAGCAAACAAACACAACACCCTTATACAATAGTTTTTGAATTTACTTGGATGATTCAACAAAAACAAAATCCTCATCAAAGAGAGTGATCCTTCCACCTTGAAATCCAAGTGAAAGGTGACCAGGTGATGGGTAAACCACTGGGAGAAGCCTGCTGTACAGCAACAGGAAGTTGAGGTCGCTGGCATACTTCCTTCCTGTTTGAAAAAAAAGGCTTTTTAATCTGAAAAACAAATTGCAGGGTCCATTGGAGAAGAAAATCTAGTCAAAATCTCTTTTTAGTGGCTATAGAGTAGAAAATCTACTTCAGAAGTGAGTTCGTACTTGCGAGCTACCCTGTTTTGGCTGCCAGTGCAGCTGGAAGCAACATGAGAGAACACAAAGTCTCGCTTGCACTCGCTAGTGGGCCGGGAGTATCATTGCGCTTGTGAGAGAGTGCCAAAATCCAATCTCCCAAGCTGAAACAAACTCTGTCCTGGGATGGAGTGAGGAATTTGTGAACTCAATGCTACTCCGTGTTGCACAAAGTGCCCAAAGTCCGCAAACTCCGCCGGCAGAGCAGAGTTCTACGCCCAGGCCTAGTCCCTACTTTTGTAATTTCACAGACATTCCCGAGCAAATGACTGAAAAGCTGCGCTAGGCACAGGTTTGCAGACATACTCTTGGGAAGGTCAAGTGACTTCTACTGAAGGATCCTAATCCTGCTATTTGCAGTTCTCTGTAGTGGTGAACTCGGCACAGGGGTAATGATCCCCTGTACAAATGCAGTTTTCTTTTTACATTTTCTTCTTTGTGGGAAAATATTTTGCCATGTGAAGAAGCCTTCCTCGTAGACCACCAGCAAATCAGTGGGGGGGGGTCCATTTCCCTGCCCACCCCGGAAAGAGTCTTATGCCAGTCCTGTGCTAGATTAACTTTTCAACACATTCAGGGCGCAAAGGGGAGGGAGAGGAGCTTGGAAATTTCCACAAAAATCCACATTAATGAGAATTCACAAACTTTTAAAGCAAACCACACCTTTGAGCGTCCACATTCCCAACACCTCCCAGTGAGATTTATTGGTCCAGCGATCTCTGTACTAACGGCATAGATCTCAGAACCCCTATACATCTGCCAGGAATTTGATTTTGTGAATTCATGGCAGGAATTTCCTGCAAGCTTACATTTGTGAACTAATTTATCTTTGTGAATAGGTCTGATTTGCTAGTGTTGTATAGCCATCTTAGCTATGGTTTTAGATAATGCTATTTTAGCAAACTAGGCCTGCCACTGTGCACTTTGATCTAGATTTTCTTTATTTTAGCTTTGTTATATTATTTTAACAATAGCCACATTTGAGGTCTTGTTTTATTTCCTATTTCTAGCTGTTCTTTGTCTAGGTCAACACTGCGTTCTTAAACAAGACATTTCTTTCACTGTGATTTTCTCAAGGCTGCATTAAAATAGGTTGATGGCAAAAGTGGTATGCTTTGTCTCCAATGTTCACAGAAACATACACACTCTTATGTGGGGATCCTTTATTGGAACATCTGCTATTTTATTATAGAAACACTACTTTGACCCATGTACGTTAGAGGGAGATTCAAGCCAGATGACCACAACTGTATGCTGATTGCTTCACTGCAGCTGCTTATGTAGACTACAGGCCACTGGCTCAGGTATTAGGGATGATGTCTTCCCAGGAGAACCCCGAAAGGCAGAATTAGAGTTTAACATGCTGGGCTCTAACATAGCTTAGGTAGGAACTATCCTCAAAAACCTTAGTGACAACATGGTTGTGTTATTTTTGTGTTTTACTCTCCTTGTCACAATTTTAATCTTATTGTGCTTCATCGTCCTAGTTATTGCAATACATGCCTTATTCAATAAAACCTTATTGAATTATACTCTGCCTCTGATTGTCCTTGCATATGAGAGACTAATTAATGTAACTGAGAGAAACGGATTCCCCTGAGGAGTCATTTATGTCATGCGCCCAGTTGCCCCATTTATCCCTGCTCTTAGGTGGAGATAAGGCACTGCCAGTTAGCCAGAACAAAACTCGGATTAGGCTGACAGGTGTCACATGGTGCGGGATCAGGCTCAGTCCCCTGCAGTACAGGTGATTCTGCTGTCCAAATCTAGTATTCTCATTAGGATAATGAGAACCTACTTGACACTAGTAAATGTGTCTCTCTCTGTAAGGTGCAAATAGTGTTTGAAACATGTCTGTCACTGGATCATCTTCCAGAACTTATAACATTACCAAGCAGTTCTACTTGGTAGTATGGTCCTGTGCAAAAAGTAAGAGTGAGTACAATCGGGCAATGGTGTTAAATCAGCACAAATATCATTCTCACCTTTTAACACCACCACATGAGTTCAAATAAACCGGGATACACAGACTGCAACTGAAAGATCACAGCGGTGGACTTATCAGTAAGCATTTAAGTCAGTGAAGAGCGATGCTTAATTCACTTTTATTGGCAATATCTGTAGAAGGACTAAAGGCCATGCTCTCTATAGAGCGTCACCAAAATGCCATGGGAAGTAGAAGTAAAATCACACACCTTTTGACCACGGATGACAACATAGGGTTGACGCCTTATCCCATCCACCCTTAGCCATTAAGATCTTTTACATTTGCTGAGTGTTTGCTGGAAGGGAAAGAAGTGAAAAAAGGCAAGTGAACAGGACTCATGGGATCCTGATTGCCCTATTTCCTTCCTTCACCCTTCATGATCTCTTGGATAGCGGCAGTGAGGCCAGTGCCAGGGTCAGCCGCTACACCTGGACACCCATAAATACACACTACATGGCACAAGCTCGTTATCCAGCTTTATGAAATGACACAGGCCTAAAAGCCGACAACCTTTGACCGTTCCGGTGTCACAAATCACACACTCATTGGTCTTTCCTCTTTCCATGTTTACACTTAGCCTTCACAATTTCACACTAGTGCCTGTTATGACTATGCACTATGAAACTTACATCATCACAGGAGTACATAGATTCCACATGTCACTCAGGGAATGAATAGAGGGAGGAATCAAAGGTGTTTGATGTGATGTTTCTCTTTAAATGCCAACCTCTGCATGACAGACAATATATCATATGTCCTTCGGTTCAGCTCGTCTCGGTAACTGTTCATGTTAAACACCGGATTGTCTGGAATTTCAAAACTGCATATTTTGCCAGCAGCTTGCTGCCAGGTGTCCTGATTTGCAGCTGAAATGTATTTCAATGGCTCTCCCTGCGCAAGACATAGGAATGCATTGATCGCCTGCGTGTAGATTTTTTTCACTTTTCTTGTCACCTGCATCCTTACATATTTTTATTGTGAGACTCTCTTTTGCTTTTGTTATGAGGTCCGCTTTAACCACGCCCGGTGCCAGAATTGTTTTACACCCTTGCCGGTGTTTGGCCCCCTTGTATCCCATCACGGTGCTCTGCCAAACATGTTAAACTGAGACTACGTATGTGGGACCTCACACCGACGACAGAATCCCCGTCCTGGCATTGAGGTAACATTCGCTGCTTGTACTGGCAATTTGCCTCCTGATTCGCTCCTACTGGAGGCCCTGCAAGCTACCTCCCAGACATACCAATTCTATAACTGCTCCGACTTCAATTCTGTTTCTACAAGAAGAGAGAGTAATAGTTCAGACTCTTACTCTACCTAAACATGAGCAAAAGCTATGGAAATGCATTTATACATATTTACTAATGTTCCATTAGTTCATCACGCATATCCACTCACAGGTAATCATGCCTAAAAATACTATCATGAATATGTGAAGCACAAATTATTTTATTACATATGGATATTTTTTTGCAGCGCATTAAGGGATAGTACCTCCTCCACTCAACATACATGTCTTAGGGTCACTGTTTTTTTCCCCAAATTAAAGCAAACACTTTTGACGCCCGTCTACCATAGATTGCTCTCTTTACTCTTCTTGGGTGACGGGTTCCATCATCTGGCCATCACAGAGCTTGGATGGACAACTCTTTAGCCTCGGAAATACAGATCAGAGAAGAGGAGGTGGGGCTTCTGGAGTGAACCTTGGCCCAAAATTCCAGACATATCACTCATCGAATCCCAGACAAACCCTGCATTAAAAGTTCTCAAAGAAGATTCTGTCTGTTCCTCTCTACTGCTGTATGGCACGTGGCTCATTTTGACATGGTCGGGATTGTTTGTGAGGCAACTGAAAACAGCCAGGCAGTATGCCAAATACCCAACTTCTGAAAAAACCTCAGTTTGTGCCTCTTAGCTCCTGTAGAGTGGATGGCGGATGGGAAGTCACTTTAACTGTGCAACAGTGCAAACGGTAGGTATTGGGCAGTAAATGGCACATCTTGTGTCAGGATGTCAGGTTCCCTGCTTCGGACTTCATAGGGCATTTTAGATTCCTTTGGATGAGTGGGGATTTCACCTCAGATCTTCTCTCCAGGGAAGCGGAAATGCAAATGGTTGTGATAGGCCCCTGTTTGCCAAATGGTTGGGGTATATATGTTATCTCCCGCTGCCTTACCCAAGAACAAGTGAGGTGTCCCTCTCTCGAGATTGTTCAAAGGTGAGGAAGTTATTATGTGCTTTTTACTTCTATCTGACGGTCAGGGACATTGGAAAATAATAAAATCATAAAGGGAAGTGGCTTAACTATGTAGCCATTTTAATGTAATTGCAATGTTGTCAAGAAAACAGAGTGATTTCAATGACAGTGAACTCTCATCGCAAAACTAAATGCTTCCTCCTTGCTGAAGGGTAGAGGCTTTGTTCCCTCTCCACTTTTTCCAGTTGCATGGAGGGGAGATCGGCAACTTTGTTTTACATTCACTCTCTGCTAAGAAAACTGGGAGACATTTATACTCCCTCCTTAGGTAATTGTGATAGTGGTATTTCCTCACTTTAATTACCAATCTTACAGAAAGTCTTGATGTTATTTCCCACAGCATTCTTATCACAAATGCAAGGTAGTATGTATTATCTCCTGTCTTGTCCAAGGGCGGGGACACTATGGCCCTCATTACAACCCTGGCGGTCAGTGTTAAAGCGGCGGTAAAACAGTAAAAAAAAATGGAATCACGACTGTGGCGGAAACCACCAACATAGTCAGCCAGTTTAAGACTCCGACCGCCATGGCAGTACAAACAAACAGCATGGCGGTCACCGTCAACAGACAGGCGGAAGACAATGTACCGCCCACAATATCATGAGAGGACAATCCGCCACCTTTTCCGGGGCGGATTCACCGCAAACAAAAACACGGCGGAAACAGGACTTGGAAGGGGAAACGCTCACCTCTACACACCCCACGAGGAAACAGGACGCCATGGAGCCGGAACTCCATATTCTATCTGCCATTGTCTTCCTACTCCTCTAGCAGGAGCATGAACGTTGGCGGCGAAGACCACGGTGAGTACTGCACTACGACACAGGGGAGAGGGAGGGAAAAGAGAGTGACACACACATGCAACACGCAAAACCCCCACCCCCACCCACACCCACTACAACACACACACAAGTACACGTTGACACATTACATTTACACCTCCCAACCCCCCCCCGGAAGAATGCAAGGACAAAAGGAAATGAGTTGAACGATTGTAATCAATAAAAATCCAGTACTCATAAAATATATATACACTATTAACAACTATATGCACCAAGAATTCAAGTCCATGTACTGCACATGCATAGTCCGTGGACCACTGGGCCCAAAATGCATGGGTGAGGCCCACACAAGATACCCGACCAAAACGGAAAGAACACTGCAGGGGCACCAGATTGAAATAAAACAGGCACCTCAGGGGGAAGCAAAGGGGGGGCACCTCAGCCGGATGAGTGCACAACGCCAGATCCACGAGGGGGCTCCAGGCCCATTGATGTATCCTGGGGAGTGCAAAGCCAGAGTCTCACAAGTCTTTACAGTGGGTGGGTTGCCCACTGCTGCATCCTGGAGAGTGCAAAGCCACAGTCTCACAAGTCTTTACAGTGGGTGGGTTGCCCACTGCTGCATCCTGGGGAGTGCAAAGCCACAGTCCCTCAAGTGGATGCCTTTCTCCACTGATTCTGGAGGGGGCTTTGTGCCCAGAGTGCTTCATCCTGCCAAGGACTGAGGTAGTGGATGCCTTTCTCCACTGGTTCTGGAGGGGGATTTGTGCCCAGAGTGCTTCATTCTGCCAAGGACTGAGGTAGTGGATGTAACTCTCCACTGGTTCTGGAGGGGGCTATGTGCCCAGAGTGCTTCATCATGCCAAGGACAGAGGTATTGGATGTAACTCTGCACTAGTTCTGGAGGGTGCTTTGTGCCCAGAGTGCTTCATCCTGCCAAGGACTGAGGTAGTGGATGCCTTTCTCCACTGGTTCTGGAGGGGGCTTTGTTCCCAGAGTGCTTCATTCTGCCAAGGACTGAGGTAGTGGATGTAACTCTCCACTGGTTCTGGAGGGGGCGTTGTGCCCAGAGTGCTTCATCCATCCAAGGACAGAGGTAGTGGATGACTTTCTCCACTGGTTCTGGAGGGGGCTTTGTGCCCAGAGTGCTTCATCCTGCCAAGGACTGAGGTAGTGGATGTAACTCTCCACTGGTTCCGGAGGGGGCGTTGTGCCCAGAGTGCTTCATCATGCCAAGGACTGAGGTAGTGGATGTAACTGTCCACTGGTTCTGGAGGGGGCTTTGTGCCCAGAGTGCTTCATCCTGCCAAGGCCTGAGGTAGTGGATGCCTTTCTCCACTGACGGTGGGCCTACATGGAAGCTGTCCAGGCCCCTGAAACTGACCACCAGCTTCGTACGACTGACCACTGGGGTTGGCAGCCATGTCTGCGGTGGTGCCACTGGCACATGAAGTGGCGTGGCCGCTGGCGGTGCTTGCGGCGGCCTCAGTAGCGGTGGTGCTTGCAGCGCTCATGGGCCTGCGGTGCTGGTGGGTGGCTCAGGGAGTGTGCTGGTGTGGCGGTGTCCTTGTCAGCGGTGCTGGTGGCGGCGGTGTCCTTGGCAGCGGTGCTGGTGGCGGCGGTGTCCTGGGAAGCGGTGCTGGTGGCGGTGGTGTCCAGGGAAGCGGTGCTGGTGGCGGCAGCGGTGCTGGTGGCGGCGGTGTCCTGGGAAGCAGTGCTGGTGGCGGTCTTGTCTGCCATGCAGGTTGGCGGCGACTTCCCTTTCTTTCTCTGCCCCTTCTCCACCTTGGATGGTGGTGCAGCTGTCTTACCACTCCCAGCTGTAGTCCTGGGAGAGCCCTTGGTGGCAGGTGTTTTGCCCTTGTCCCTCTGGGCTGTGGCCAACTTCTTATGTTTCTGAGGTGGGGGACTGTTCGTGGTCTGGCTCCGTGGCACACTGGCTGCCCTGCTGCTTGGCGCACTCCAGAAGCCGGTTACTGCTGGCACCACTGTTCCCGGTGATGTGGTGGCTGAGGTGCTGCATTGGGACCTGGAAAGGGGTGCCCTAGGGGACGGAAGGGGTGGGGGAGGTGTAGGGAAGAGGTCAACATTTAAGAAGAAAAGTTTTTTAGACACACTGGGATGGGTAGATGGAGGGGGTTTGGGAGTGGAGGAAGGGGTAGTTGTTGTAGGAGGTGTACGTTTGCTGACTTTGGGTGAAGGTGCATGGGCTGGAGGCTGTTGTGAGGTGGATGGCTGTTGGGTGGGTGTGTGACTGCGTTTATGTACTTTGGGAGGTGGGCTCACAGACACACTGGGAGAGGACACGGGCTGTGTGAATGGTAGTGGGGGTGGTGAGTGCAGGTGAGCGGTGTGTGGTGATGGGCGTGCTGGTGATATACGTAGTGGCTGAAGATGTAGTGCATGCAGGTGTGAGTGGAGACATGACAGGGAGGGAGGAGGGAGACCAGGAGGAGGGGGACACAGTGGACGCAGTGGATGTTGGTATGTGTGCATGGGTATGATGCTTGTGTGAGTGCCTGTGGGATATGTGGTGCTTATGTTTGCCAGAGCTACCCTTGTGTGCTGAGGTGTGTGCATGCTGGTCTGATGGTGTGCTTGGGATAGACTGAGGTACAGGGGATTGGGGCTGGGTGGAGGAAGTTGGGGGGGGGGTGCTGGACACAGGGATAATGGCTGCCATCAGTGCTGAGGCCAGTCTGAAAAGCTCGCTGTTGGGCTGCCTGACCAGAATGAATACCCTCCAGGTATGCATTCATCTGTTACAACTGCCTCTCTACACCCTGGATGGCATTCAGAATGGTAGACTGCCCAACAGTGAGGGATCTGAGGAGGTCAATGGCCTCCTCACTGAGGGCAGCAGGGCTGACAGGGGCAGGGGCTGAGGTGCCTGGGGCGAAGGAGATGCCCACCCTCCTGGGTGAGCGGCCACGGGGCACACGCTGAGGGACTACTGAGAGGGCAGTGCTGGTATGGGGGGTGGCGGCTGTACCTGTAGATGCGGGGGGCACAGAGGGGCCCGCCACCGCAAGGGAGCTTCCATCAGAGGAGGAGTCCGTGTCGCAGGTCTCAGCTCCTTTCCCCTCGCCCTCCGTCCCACTGGTGAATTCGGAGTCCGTTGTCTCGCTCTCCAGGGCCATGTGGGATGCAGCTCTCTCCTGCTCCGGTGCCACTGCTCCTCTGCCTGATGATGCTATTGCACACAAGAACAGGGAGACCACATAAAGGGGGGGGAGACAGAAGAAAGACATGTTCAGTGCATGCAATACCGCTACCGTTGGCGGACACTACAGACACAGCAGCCCTCTGCACTACGCCATGCACTTAGAGTTCCCTCATTAATCACAGGGCCATGGGGTACAAGACCTATGCCCGATTGCTGCACACATGGACGTCACAGGATCCTGACTAGGTGTAGTTGGCTCTTAACACTGGTGGGGTGGTGTGCCACATGGCCTGCCTTACGAAGGGACCTTGCTTACAAAACTCGTCCTGGCATAGCGGTACCCACAGCCCACCTCCCCCACCCAGACACCTCCAATGTGCGCTGATTCAGCTGAATGAGAGTGTACTCACCCTCTTGTGGCTGCTGTGATGCTCTCAAGCACCCATCCAACTCCGGGTACGCCACTACCAGAATGCGGAAAGTCAGGGTGGTCATGGTGCGACGGGCAACCCTCCCACATTGGGAGGCCATCCCCAGCTGGGCCTCTGCCGTCTTCTTGCTCCAGTGGCGAATGTCCTCCCATCTTTTCCGGCAGTGGGTGCTCCATCTGTGGTGGACCCTACAGGGTCCGGACTTCCTTGGCGATGGCACGCCAAACATCCTTCTTCTGGTGGGCGCTGACCTACAGGAATAGTACAGGGGAAAAGGAGAAGATATAACCGTCCGGACAGTCACAGTCATTGGCCCACGTTCCTACCCTTGCCATGACGCACATACACTCACCGTCATTTCATGCATGCCTCATTCTCCCCCCTCCCTGTATCTTACATCCACACCACTCCACACAGGCAGTGCCCATACAGCATGCTCACAGTGTACTTACCTGTTTGTCTGGAGGACCGTAGAGTAGCATGTACTGGGGGAGGACCCCATCCACTAGTTTCTCCAACTCCTCCATGGTGAAGGCAGGGGCCCTTTCCTAAGACACATGAGCGATTGTCGCTTCCAGACTGAGGTCACAGCAGCACTTGCAGTGTAGGTCCTCTCCTGTCGAAGATCGCATATCAAGTGAGTGAATAGATAGAAAATGGCGGTCACGTCCACGGCAGTGCATACCGTCACCGCCGGCGTACATCGTCATTGGCTCCTGGGACCAATAGGCACCAATGTTAACCAATGCAGGATTGCGCTGCCGTCTTCGACCGCCTACCGCAACGGTGTACAACACCAGCGCAGTTACCTCATATCCCATTGTCCCACCTTACAGGTCAGGCAGCTGCCATTTCAGGGAGCCACATGGCATAATTTTTAATTGCGTCACACATATCTAGGCCTTGCATACACACTAAGACAGGCCAATAGCGGATTAAAATTTTTTTGCAATGAAGTTGTGTTTTCGTACCTCAGTGTTGGCTGACCCTCTGCTCGCTGTTCTCCTCCATAGAGCACGTCCACTGGGGCAGGTGAGGAGATGGCGGCAACCTCCGGTGTACAGACTGCTTGTGGACCTGTCGACAATGGAAGAGCAACATGTAATTGTCACCTACAGACTGGACTGTGCCACAATCCATGAATTGTGTGCCCAGTTGGAGCCGGACCTGATGCCAGCTATCCACCTTCCCACAGGGATGCCCCCTCTAGTGCAGATGCTGTCAGTACTCCATTTCCTGGCAAGTGGGTCTTTTGAGACAACAGTGGCCATAGCATCAGGGATGTCCCAGCCTATGTTCTCCAACGTGTTGTCCAGAGCTGCTGAAACACATGTGCAGCTACATTGTGTTCCCTAAGGTGGAGGATTTGCCTACAGTGAAAGGCGACTTCTATGCTTTGGGACATATCCCCAACATCATAGGTGCCATTGATGGGACACATGTGGCCTTGGTCCCCCCCGCAGGAGTGAACAGGTGTACAGAAACCGGAAGAGTTACCATTCTATGAATGTGCAGATGGTGTGTTTGGCCGACCAATACATCTCCCATGTGAATGCCAAATTTCCTGGCTCAGTGCACGACGCTTACATTCTGAGGAATAGCAGCATACCTTATGTGATGGGGCAACTCCAGAGGCACCGTGTGTGGCTATTAGGTGAGGACATGGACCCTATACAGTGTGAATACTTGTCTGGGTCTGGAGTTGCCCCTAAGGGTTAGTGCGTGTCTAACAGTTGTCCCTCAACATTTGCAGGTGACTCTGGCTACCCCAACCTGTCATGGCTACTGCCCCCAGTGAGGAATCCCAGGACAAGGGCAGAGGAACGCTACAATGAGGCACATGGGCAAACTAGGAGGGTTTTAGAGAGGACCTTTGGCCTCCTGAAGGCCAGGTTCAGGTGCCTCCATATGACAGGTGGTTCCCTATTCTACTCACCAAAGAAGTTGTGCCAGATCATCGTGGCCTGCTGTATGCTGCACAACCTGGCTTTGCGACGACAGGTGCCTTTTCGGCAGGAGGATGGTCCAGAAGGAGGTTTTGTGGAAGCTGTGGAGCCTGTGGACAGTGAAGAAGAGGAAGCTGAAGAAGAGGACACAGACAACAGAAACACCATGATTCATCAATACTTCCAGTGAGACACAGGTAAGAAGACATCACTGCCTGCTACATCTGATACACTTGTTCTACCTCTCATCTGTCTGTCACTTTCACCCAGTGTATGGACCCCGATTTGTCACTTTCCCTTTCGAGTTCACAGATGTGGGTCCCACTGTGTGACCTCTGCTATGTTTCCTCATGGACTAGATCTGTGTGACATAGGTATGTTGACAATACAATGGATATTGCTATTTCCCTCAGTTAATGCAAAGACACATTTGTGAAAGCACAGACTGACTCCAGATAGTTTTGTAATTTAAGGGTGTTTATTTAAGTGCTAAAAAGTGGAGGGGGTTGTAAAATGGCAGGGGTGATGGCGGAGGAATGTCCATGCCAGAGTCCAGTCTATTTGTCTCACAGGTGCATTGTCCAAAGGGGCATGGGAAGTGGAGCTGGGACAGTTGATGGACGGACAGGGTGACAAAGTGGGACAGAAGGATGACAATCAGGGTGGTCTCATTTCTAGGCGGGGTCTTGGCATTGTTCTATGTCTTTATCCTGGATCTCAGGGACCACTTGCGGGGTGGTTCTCCATCTGCAGGGGGTGGGGTGCTGGTGTCGCGGTCCTGTGGTGGTGCCTCCTGTCCACTAGTGCCGGCGGAGGTGGTTGGAAGTTCATCATCCATGCTAGTGTCAGGGGCCCCTTGTGGTGCCACAGTGTCCATCCTGGTGTTCACGAGTTCCTTCAGCACCCCTACAATGGTGCCCAGGGTGGTATTGATGGATTTGAGTTCCTCCCTGAACCCCAAATACTGTTTCTCCTGCAGCTGCTGGGTCTCCTGAAACTTGGCCAGTACCGTTGCCATCGTCTCCTGGGAATGGTGGTAGGCTCCCATGATGTTGGAGAGGGCCTCGTGGAGAGTGGGTTCCCTGGGCCTGTCCTCCCCCTGTCACACAGCAGCCCTCCCAGTTCCCCTTTGTTCCTGGGCCTCTGTCCCCTGAACTGTGTGCCCACTACCACTGCCCCCAGGTCCCTGCTGTTCTTGAGGTGGTGGGTTAGCCTGGGTTCCCTGTAGTGGTGAACACACTGCTGCTTGACGTGTCCTGGGGACAGAGGTATGGGTCCGCTGGGTGGATGCTGTGCTGGTGTTTTCAGAGGGGGGAGGCTCTGTTGTGGCTTGTGCCAGTGTGAGGGGAACCGACTGTCCCGAGGTCCCAGATGGGCCGGGCTGGTCATCTAGATCCAGTTGGACAGAGCAGCTGTCATTACTGTGGGCCTCTTCTGTGGGGGGAGTGGACATGTCTGGAACCTCCTGTCCGGTGACGTTGGGTAGGGGTCCTGCAGGGGTGTAAAGGCATAGTTTTAGTCTCTGTGTGTGCCATGGTGTGCAATGGGTGGGTGACCCCGTTCCCCAGTGGTTACATTCCTGTGTAGGACCTTGTGTGCTAATTGTTTAGGGCTCTGTGTGGGTATGTGCAGTGGACATGCATTGGTAATGGGTGTCCATGCATTGGTGTTGCATGCAAGGCTTGGTGTCGGGATGTGTGGTTTGTGATAGTGTGACATATGTGAGGAGTTGTAGTGATGGGGTGAGGGTAAGGTGGGGGTATGTGTTAGCATGCAGGTAGGGTGGGGGATGTAATAGTTAAGATTTGACTTACCAGAGTCCATTCCTCCTGCTACTCCTGCGAGGCCCTCAGGATGCAGTATAGCCAAGACCTGCTCCTCCCATGTTGTTAGTTGTGGGGGAGGAGGTGGGGGTCCGCCACCAGTCCTCTGAACCGTGATGTGGTGTCTGGATACCACGGAACGCACCTTCCCCCATAGGTCGTTCCACCTCTTCCTGATGTCATCCCGTGTTCTTGGGTGCTGTCCCACTGCGTTGACCCTGTCCACGATTCTACGCCATAGCTCCATCTTCCTAGCTATGGTGGTGTGCTGCACCTGTGATCCGAATAGCTGTGGCTCTACCCAGATGATGTCTTCCACCATAACCCTGAGTTCCTCCTCAGAAAACCTGGGGTGTCTTTGTGGTGCCATGGGTGGTGTGGGTGATGTGTGAGGGGGTGTGTGTTGTGATGTGTGGGGTGATGTTTAGGGGTGTGTGGTGTTTTGTGCGTGGATGTGTGATGGTGTTGTGTGCCTCTGTATGGTGGTGTTGTCTTTGCTGTGCTGTCTCTCTGGCCTTCGTCAATATTTTAGGTAGTAAGGGTTTGTGGGTGATGTGGGCGGGTGTTTTATAGTGGTGTGGGTACTTGGGAGTGGTGTGTGTATGTGTATCAGGTGTGTATATTTGGAACTGTCCAATGTGGTAGTGTTTTGTAAATGTGTGTGTATTTTGAGCGCAGCAGTGTGTACCGCCAATGGTTTAAAGGTTGAAAGACCACCGCGTGGATTCATGGGTCATGATAGTGTGGGCGTATTCCTGTTGGTGTGACGGTGTCGGTTTTGTTATCGCCAGTTTGTCACTGACCTTTGGTGTGGCGGACTTGTGTGGGTGTCAAAATTTTGGCAGATTCCGAGCTGTGGGTGGTAATAGCTGTGGCGGAATTCCGTGGACGCGGCGGTGTGTTGGCAGTCTTCTTCACGGCGGTAAGCGGGATTTACCACCAATGTTGTAATGAC
Organism: Pleurodeles waltl; assembly: GCF_031143425.1. Lineage (NCBI taxonomy): Eukaryota > Metazoa > Chordata > Amphibia > Caudata > Salamandridae > Pleurodeles > Pleurodeles waltl. Next base: position 968,823,900 of record NC_090437.1, read on the forward strand.
CCCCTATGTTTGTTTTACCTCCCCAACTTGCCCAATGACAGGGAATACATTTTGTCCCATATCCGCCTTGCTGAGTGGTGCACGAGGCTATTTAACTCCCTTCCTACATCCTTGTCCAAAGTCAATAGGCGCCCTTTGTGTACAACTAGTAGTGCCACGGATTAGCCTACAGCATTTTATGAGTAACAATAGACCATAGCTATGATCAATTGCTCTGTTTGCATTTGTGAACATGGTGCTTGGGCAGCATAGCTGCCCTGTTCTTTCATAGTTTGAGAAATATATTTGGCAATAGGCCAGATCCTGAGGGTAGGTGGCCATACTCTTTAAGTCTGCCTTGAAGACCCAATGCTGTGCACCTCGGAGGTTGGCAAATGGGACCTTTGGTGCAGGCCATGCAGAAAAACCCACTGCACAGAGCTAAAGGTCATCTGTAGAGAGGATAGACTACAGATGAAGTTGGTTGCTTTGTCAGGCCACACACAGGACCTGCAGACAATTGCCATTGCACATGTAAAGCAGACCTTCTGCACTGGCAGAAAGAAAGATTGAGCCAGGACTTACACCTATAGCCTGCTATCCATGGGCAAAGTTGTGGCAACAGGATTAGCACATGTGACAGGCACTGTGGTCTACTCTAATCAGATGTTCGCACCAGAACACTGGATGCATTGGAAGCTGAATGTACTTCCTGACTGCAGGCAGGCAATGCATCAACCCCAACTTCGCAATGCAAGGGTTTGATCAAAATGGAAGTGGACAGCAAAAAACAGGAACTGTGGCAAACCCCCACCCTAGGGTCAACCTCTTCTGTCACACAGATGAAGGTTTTGTTCTGTAGGGTTTGGCAGCATGGGGTGTTGGGAGGATGACATTTCCCAATGCACATGGTGTAAGCCCATATGTAATGTTGGTTTGCTTGCATAAGATGATGTTGAGTGTGAACAACATCACAAATGAAATCTTTAGTAACATCGCCTATCACTAGACTTTAACTTCATCAATGACATCACTTTGGAGCCACAATTGTTTTTATTGTGTATGAATTGTAATCTACTGCGTTTGTTGTTGGCATGTGCTATTATGTATTGTTCCATGAACAGTGCAAACGGGGCGAGTTATGGTTGCATAGCTGCTGCTGCATACTAGTTCAGTGGCTATTTGTTGGGACATTACAATTGTTGCCATTTGTTTGACCTGGCATCCTTGGCTTGGTTCTCCCCTAACTTTTTACCTTTAACTCTCCTGTTTTGATGACTTTGTTTTTGCTTGTTTTTGGACTCTGCACACTTTACCACTGCTAACCAGTGCTAGAATGCTCGTGCTCTCTCCTTAGAACCTGGTAGAATTGGCTTACACTCAATTGGCCTATTTAATTTACTTTGAAGACCCTGGTAAAGTTGTACTATATCTGCCCGCCCACGGCCTGTAAATTAAAATGCTACTAGTGGGCCTGCAGCACTGATTGTGCCACCCACTTGCGTAGCCCTTTAGACATGTCTCAGGCATGCCATTGCAGCATGTCTATGCAGTTTTAAACTGCCATTTCGACCTGGCTAAATAATCCTTTTGCCAGGCCCAAACCTTCCTTTTTAATGCATATGTCACCTCTAGGGTAGGCCCTAAACATCCCAAAGGGCAAGGTGCAGTGTATTTATAAAGTAGGACATGTACTTTTAAGTTTTACATGTACTGGTAGTGAAAACATCCTAAATTCGTTCTTCACTTGGTTACAGTATTACCTTTACCAAGCTGTAACTTCCAACTGGGAGCAAGTAGACATTGTGAGTTTGGAGTCCAAAGAATTTTAATTAACCACCATCTGTAATGGTTAAGTCAGATGTTTAATCACAATTCTGAAAATGCCATTTGTAGAAAGGTGCCTTTTTCTTGTCCTAAACATGTGGTGCCTGCAGGCTGATCCTGGCTCACATGATTAGGTGAAGCTGGTAGTTTGTCAATGTGTATTTGTAGGAGGGTGGACCTCTATGTAGTGTGGGCTCTGTGTGGGGTTCTGGCAACCACACATTAGCTTACAGGGGTAAAAACTAGATCACCTAATGCTCTAATTTTTGAGGTAGCTTGGTCAAGAAGTTAGGCCAATCTTGGAGATGTGCAATGCATTTATTGTACCCACAGAATCAATCTTGCAACTCACACAGTCAAAGGAATAACTTGAGCCCAATTTGTAAAGAATACTTCGGATTTTTATGTAATTTTTAAGACCAAGATCATCAAAATGTGTTAAGTACTTTTTGAGATATGAATAGGTGATCTGGGTTTTACCACTGTAAACCAATGTGTGGTTGCCTGGACCTCCCTGCACAGTATGCCTAGTTTTAACACTGTATAGATGGCCAGCCTCCTACATTTAGTGGCAGTGGTAGGTTGACCAATACTCAGGCTATTGGCATGGTTTGGCCGCTAGAGGGTGCAGTGCCACCAAACTTGGCACACTGGCAGGGTTTGTCTATGTGGTTGTCGGGGTACAGTTTAGTCCAGCTTTGATGTCTAGTTCTGGAGTTAGCAGCTGGTCAGTGAAGTAACACTCACTGGCGTGTTGGTTTCTTGTAGGTTTAGAGTGGTACCTGTACTCTAGAGGGAGTTTCTGGAGAATTGCGAAGCCTGGAGGTCCTCTGGGTTTTCTGTAAAGTTGTCCAGTTGTCCAGCATGCTCCTCTGCAGTACTTGTCAGGTCCTGGGTGCAGCAAGCAGGGTTTGGTGCCTTTTCTTTGGTGCAGCAGGTCCACAGTTCACGTGCTTCGGATCTTATTGGTGCTGGTCTTCATCTGTCCGTTGAGTCTGATTCCTTGGTCTAGGGATGCCCACTAAATACTGTATTTAGTGGACATTTTTGGGGGAACTTGGTAATGACCAATGGGTCATCTACCTTAGGGTGGCTACACCTACTAAGTGACCACTTCCTGTGGGCCGGAGACACTTCTTTACACCTGATTGGCTATTTTCCTTCCATCCAAGATGGAGGAAAATCAAATCGAGGGTCCACCTCGCAGGCAACACCTTAGGGGTGGTGCACGCCAGGTGGGGCCACTCCTCCTATTCTTTGTTTGATTTTCCCGTTGCTGCTGCCAAAAGTGGGGATTTGCAATGGGGGCGGCCATCTGCTGCTAGTAGCAGGCCTGGGCTGTTGAGTTTCAAAGGTGGTAACCCTTTGAAGCTCTCAGCCATGGCAGTGCACATTCCTGATGAACGGTGTGTTAGCACTTCCACCCATGAAGGTCTTTGTTCTGCAACCCAGAGAGAAAGATCTCTCACCCTAGGGTTGTAGATTGGTTGTCTGGCAGTGGCAGGCTGGATAGAACCAGTCAGCAACCACGCATGGGGAGTTAGCTTTTGCAGGGGGCACCTCTAAAGTGACCCCTGGGCTTATCTAGGAATAAATCCAATACTGCTACCAGTTAGGATTGATCATTCTGAGTTGTTTGATACCAAACAACCCAGGGTTCAGAATGGCCATCATGTAGCTGTGGAACTTGTATTGACAGTTCCTAGCACATGTATTAAAATGGCTGCTCTGTTTACTCACTATGTCCCCGGTTTGGCAAGGACACAGTTGGGGCATATTGCTCATGCAACTATGCTCTCACATACAGTATAGTACACCCTACTTTGGGGCTGGAAGGCCTGCCAAAGGGGTGTCTTACCCATAGTGTATGAAGTGTGTGGTGGACAGGGAACATAGGCAATGCCATGTCGTGTTTGTGTTTTAAATTTGCTCTACAGTACTCAGCTTACAATGGTAGGACTGGGTGCAGCTGGATGCATGGCCATAGAGGGTGGCACAATCAGTGCTGCTGCCCTCAGGGGCCTACCCTTAGTAGCCCGTGCTCTGGGTACGTACCTAAGTACCTTTTGCTAGGGACTTATAGTGGCAGTTAAAGGTGTCTCCAGTTGTGCCAATGCATCACAACAGTTTAGGGAAAGAGCTCTGACCCAGGGAAACTGGTTCGCTGGGGCCCTGGGCACTAACAATTTTTAAGCTACATCATACACTAGTTAAAAAAGTGGGTGCTAACCATGTCAAAAAGAGGTCTTTGCTCACTGTATTGCTCCCAGACGGGGAGACACAGGGAAGAACGGTGTTGGCAGAATGAGCTACTCTGACTTAGCTGGTGGGAGGGGCTGTTACCTACCACGTTTGCATATCACAATGGTCCCGCTTGAGCACTCTCACAAAGGGTTTCTAACTAGTCTTTTGTAACCCCAAACAAACTGCAGCCAGGACATGTAGGAATGGGATTCCTAAAACCTCAGGAGTGTGGAAACCTATAGAGGCTTCCTCTGCTTCAAAGCAGACACCAGGTATAAATGTTGGACCGTTACACCCAACTCTTCAGTATACTTTTGAACCTGTGGACTCTGCCAGGAAGAACCACTGATGTGCTGCTGAAAGGGCTGTCACTCTGTCGGACTGTTGCTCTGAAGGACTGCTGCCCCCTTGTCTGGGTGAGAAGGACTTGACTTGCATCTCTAAACCCAGGATTCCACAGCTAGTTGGCTGGCCTCCTGATCAGAACCTCAGGGACATAACAGGCCTCTAACAACCTTGAACCCAGCATCTGGACTCTGTCATCTGTGAGTCCTGCCTTCCTAAGTGGTGCCACCCCAGTCCTAGACCATTGGAAGAGGGCCTGAAGGTGCTCTGCCAACCATCTGTAGACCCTGCCGACAAACACATCTCCTCTGTGGTGGGGCACATCTCCCATAGAACCGGCGCATCACCTTTGCTGCCAAACACATAATCCTCTGAACCAATGCATTGTCTCTGCAGTTCAGACTTTTCCAATGAATAGAAGTCGGAAAAACGCATGCTGGAACCACGCATGCCTAAACAACGCGGCCGGAACAATGACCGCATTGTTACCACGAATGCCTTTACCACGAATGCCTTAACAACGATTTTTTGTTGTAAAGGCATTCCTGGTATAGGCATGCGTGGAAAGGCATAAGTGGTTCCAGCATGCGACCCTCCTACCCCTAAACCAATCATACCCCAACCCCCCACCACTGCCCCTAAAAACTTTCTACCCCTACCCAAGTACCCCGACCCCATTCCTAAAACTTAAACTACCCCCGCCCCTAAAACTGAATCCCCCTAAAACCTATACTACCTCGACCCCCCACCCCGCCCCTAAAAACTAAAAACACCCGGCCCCCCACCCCTAAAACTACTGCAACACCCCTAAAACCTAAACTACCCCTATCCCTGCCCCTAAAAACTAAAAATACCCTGACCCCCAACCCGCCCCTAAAACTGTCAACCCCCCTTAAAATCTAAACTACCCCGACCCCTCGCACTTAAACTCCAAAAATATTGTTTACTAAAAATTACTAACGAAATTGGTGTGTGATTTGTCTTGCATTGTGTTCTTACTTTGTTACTATTTGAGGTACAGCATAAATGCTTTACACATTGCCTCTAAGTAAGCCTGACTGGTCTACCAGAGGACTGAGCACAGGGTAATTTGAGGTTTGCTTGTGATTTTACCCTGACAAGGACTGTGGTTTCTGCTTGAGTAGGGTTTCACCCCTTGTTAGAAATGAGGTCTCTGGTTGGCAGTCAGTTTGCACTCTGTCCAAGCAGGGACCCTCACTCTACTCAGGGTACACTCTTAAGACAACCCCTATTCTCCTCTTGGTAGCTTGGCATAAGCAGTCAGGCTTATCTCAAAGGCAATGTGTAAAATATTTGTACCAACACACACAGTAATACAGTGAAAACACTACAAAATGGACACCACACCAGTTTAGGAAAATAGGCAATATTTATCTAAACGAAACAAGAACAAAATGACAAAAATCCAACATACACAAGTCAAGATATGAATTTTCAAAGTAAAAAGAGTCTTAATCCTTAGAAAACAATGGAAACGGTGATTCTACACAAAGTACCAGGTTTGCTTCAAAAATAAAGCTGCACGGGCGAGCATGTGTCCAAAAAGTCAGCGATGCACTGATTCCTTAATTGCAAGTGAGGCACTGCGTCGTTCCTTTTTTGGTTGGGTAGGCGATGTGTCATTTAACCTCTCCAGCAAGAGAGCGATGCGTCGATTTCCATACAGTGCACCTCAGATCTGCACAGGTTCATGATGACTTTGACCCCCGGAGACAAATGCGTGAGGAATCCAGTCGCACAGTGCTAGAAAACCACGCTGTGTGGGGTTTGCATCATTATCAGCAGCCGCAAGCGGGTGTTGCATCGTTTCTCCAGCCGCAGTGCATCAATCTCCCAGCCGCGATGCAGGTGGAGCGTCAATTTCAGCCGCAAAGCGGGTGGCACGTCTTTTTACAGCCACGTTGCAGGTGGTGTGTCAGAATTTCCTCCACACTGCTTCCTGTGTGTGGATTTCCATCCTTTTTCTACCAGCTACACCTTTCAAGGGCCCAGGGACTAGGTAGGCCACTAGTCAGCAGGGCAGGAGTCTCTGCAGAGAGTCCAGGTGCTAGCAGAGAAAGTCTTTGATGGCCCTGAGACTTCAAAACAGGAGGCAAGCTCAGTTCTAGCCCTTGGAGATTCTTCACCAGCAGGAATATACCACAAGGTCCAGTCTTTGTCCTCTTTCAGGCATAAGCAGCAACTGCAGACCAACACAGCAAAGCAGAGTCGCAGGCATAAGGGCAGTACTCCTCCTCCAGGTCTTCAGCTCTTCTACTTGGGAGAGGTACCTCTTGGTTCCAGAAGTGATCTAAAAATATGAGGTTTTGGGTCGACTACTTGTACCCCTTTCTGCCTTTGAGGTAGGCAAACTTCAAAGGAAAGTCTCTGTTGTTCACAAGATCCTGCCGTGCCCAGGCCAGGCCCAGACATACACCAGGGGGTTGGAGACTGCATTGTGTGAGGGCAGGCACAGCCCCTTCAGGTGTAAGTGGCCACTCATCCTTCCACTCTAGCTCAGATGGCTCATCAAGATATGCAGGCTACACCCCAGCTCCCTTTGTGTCATTGTCTAGAGGAGATTCACAAACAGCCCAACTGTCAGTCTGACCCAGACAGGGAATCCACAAACAAGCAGAGTCACAGAATGGTTTAACCCCTTGGCTGCCAGGCCTCTCCCCCTCAGGTGCTATACCTTTTTTTGGCTATTTGGAGCAGTTCACGCTTAGGCCCTTATAAATTTTGTCCCCATAAGCTACCCACCCCAGATTGGCATCCTTTTTTTCCAACAGCCTAGGGATTCTAGAGGTACCCAGAGTTTGTGAGTTCCCTTGAAGGAGACCAAGAAATTAGCCAAAATACAGCAAAAATTAGAAAAAAGGGCTGCAGAAGAAGGCTTGTAGTTTATTCTCTGAAAATTGCATCAACAAAGGATTTGCGGTGCTAAAATCACCGGCTTCTCAGCTTTCGGGAACAGACAGACTTGAATCAGAAAACCTAATTTTTCAACTCAATTTTGGCATTTTACTGGGACATACACCATTTTTACTATTTTTTGTGCTTTTAGCTTCCTATCAGTTAGTGACAGAAGTCGGTGTGAAACCAGTGCTGGATCCCAGAAAGCAAAACATTTCTAAAACGTAAACAAAATTCCAAATTCAGCAAGGGGTCATTTGTGTAGATCCTACAAGGTTTTCCTACAGAAAATAACAGCTAAAAAAATAAATATTGAAATTGAGGTGAAAACAGCCATTTCTCTCCACGTTTTACTCTGTAACGTTTTCCTGTAATGTCAGATTTTTGAAAAGCAATATACTCTTACATCTGCTAGACTCCTCTGGTTGTGGAGATATATAGGGCTTGTAGGTTCATCAAGAACCCTAGGTACCCAGAGCCAATAAATGAGCTGCACCTTGCAATGGGTTTTCATTCTATACCGGGTATACAGCAATTCATTTGGTGAAATATAAAGAATAAAAAATAGGTATCAAGAAAACCTTTGTATTTCCAAAATTGGTACAAGATAAAGTGTTGAGAAGCAGTGGTTATTTGGACATCTCTGAATTCTGGGGTCCCCATACTAGCATGTGAATTACAGGGCAAATAGATGTCTTTTTTACACACTGTCTTACATTTGGAAGGAAAAAATGTAGAGAAAGACAAGGGGCAATAACACTTGTTCTGCTATTCTGTTATCCCCCAAGCCTCCCAATACAAATGGTACCTCACTTGCGTGGGTAGGCCTAATGCCCGCGACAGGAAACGCAACATAGGCACATCACATTTTTACATTGAAAACTGATGTGTTTTTTGGAAAGTGCCTAGCTGTGGGTTTTGATCTCTAGCTCAGCTGGCACCTAGGAAAACCTACCAAACCTGTGCATTTTCTAAAACTGGACACCTACGGGAATCCAGGATGGGGTGACTTGTGGGGCTCTCACCAGGTTCTGTTACCCAGAATTATTTGCACACCTCACAATTTGCCCAAAAAACGCCTTTTCCTCACATTTCAGTGACAGAAAGTTCTGAAATCTGAGATAAGCTACAAAATTCCTTCCACCCAGCATTCCCCTAATTCTCCCGATAAGAATGGTACCTCACTTGTGTGGGTAGGCCTAGCGCCCCCGACAGGAAATGCCCCAAAACACAACATGAACACATCACATTTTCCCAAAGAAAACAGAGCTGTTTTTTGCAAAGTGCCAAGCTGTGGATTTTGGCCTCTAGCTCAGCGGGCACCTAGGAAAACCTACCAAACCTGTGCATTTTTTTAAATTAACACCTAAGGGAATCCAGGTGGGGGGCTCTCTCCAGACTCTGTCACTCAGAATCCTTTGCAAACCTCAAAATTTGGTCAAAAAAACACTTTTCCCTCACAATTCGGTGACAGAAAGTTCTGGAATCTGAGAAGAGCCACAAATATCCTTCCACCCAGCGTTCCCCCATGTCTCCGATAAAAATTGTACCATTGCATCGCGATCGGCCAGCAGAAATGCTGAGAGAAACATGAAAGGAGAGAAAAGGCCTTTCCTCTCCTTTCATGCCTCTCTCGCCCCCTCCACGTGATTGGAGGAGAAGAGAAATTCCCCTTCCATCCCTGCCCATGGCATGGGGGTGTGCCAGGCCCTCTGGGGGAGCGCCCATGTGAGAAAGAGGTGGTTACGTCCCTGGCGCCTGAGCCCCATGGCAGCAGACGTAACCACCTCGTCCCGGGCAACCGAGAGGTTGAGCAAGAAAATGCCTACTTTCTAAAAGTGGCATTTTCAAACTAACAATCGAAGAACCACCTTCACTAAAATATGTATTTTTAATTTGTGAGTTCAGAGACCCCAAACTCCACATCTCTATCTGCTCTCCAAGGGAAACTGCACTTTAAGAATATTTAAAGGCAGCCCCATGTTAACCTATGAGAGAGATAGCCCTTGCAACGATGAAAACCGAATTTAGCAGTATTTTACTGTTAGGCCTGTTAGGCCATGTAAAACACCTCAGTACATGTCCCACCTTTAACATACACTGCACCCTGCCCATGGGGCCTACCTTAGGGGTGCCTTACATGTATAAAAAAGAGAACTTTTAGGCCTGGCAAGTGGGTACACTTGCCAAGTCGACTTGCTAATTTAAAACTGCAACCACAGACACTGCAGTGCCAGGTCTGAGCCATGTTTACAGGACTACTAATGTGGATGTCACAACCAGTGCTACAGGTTCACTAGTAGCATTTGTTTTACAGACCTTCGGCACCTTTAGTGCACCTTCCTTCGGACTTACTAGTAAATCAAATATGCCAGTCATGGAAAACTCAATTACATGTACAATTTACACAGGAGCACTTGCACTTTAGCACTGGTCAGCGGTGGTAAAAGACCCAGAATATTAAACACAGCAAAGAAAGAGTCCAGCACAGTCAAAATATGGGAAGCAGAGGCAGAAAAGACAGGGGAGACCAAGCCAAGAATGTCAGGTATAACATCCCTCAACCAGTATCCCAATTTCTTAAACCTGTACACCAGAATCCCACACTAAGGCACAAAATAGCTCCGGACTCCATATCTTGGGAACTGCTGGCTGTGGTTAAGAAACTCTATTGCAAAGGATACCACGGGTTCAGGAACACAGGCTGTAGCCACTGACAAAATCAAATACAGGGCTGAACACAGTGGACCCGCGGTTCACATTTAAATATCTGCAGAAATGCAGAAGCTAGAAACATGCTTTTGAATGATTGTGGGCTCTTGATGAGCTTCTGCAGTTACCTCTGGATTCCCAGGCCAAGTATGATTGTAAGGTAATTATCAATATCTCAGGAGGCAGCTGGATAGTATGCAAAGGTTTTTCTGCATTGCAGACTGGCCAGTGGGCGAAGGAGAGTGTCCAACAGATGCAGGAGGCAATGACTGGTTGCTGGCCCCAGGCATTGCAGATGAGGATGCAAAGATCATGCTGTAGTTGGTGCAGTGCCACAATTACTACTATGGAGTATTTTCAGTTAAGCTGGGCTCTGCACTTCCTTGCAAGTTGTCACTCTTTCTAAAATGTAAATTCACCCTTCTCTCCAGTCAGCAGTCTCCCTCACACATGATGACTGCTACACCACATCCTCTTGTGTCCTGTGCTCAAACATGTCTTCAGCTTGTAAGAAGGTAAATTCACCAGCAGCTGATTTCCCCAGGTTGCTGTGCTAGCGAGTAGATTCACCTTTAATGTAGAGAAATTGCGGATCACTGTTCTGGTTAAAATGGCCACTACCTCTGGACAAAATTGATTAATCATGTCTCCTACTATGTTCGAATTCTGGGAGCCTCATCCAGGAACAGTGGACTTGGAAACTACATGATCTGTGCATGCAGAGATCCTAAACAACAAACGCCCTCCAAGCCTGGTTCTCAAACGCGCAGGTAAAATGATTAATTGGCCCTAGACTACAGACCATATCTCTCAGAGAAGCAGACTGAGGGAGCGAGAACCTAGAAGGGGGCCAGAGAGCTCTCAGAATTAGGGCTTACAGCAACTACAGGGGGCTAATGTCCCTCCAACCCCTCCAATAGAAACAACTGTATTTGGGGCAGAGTGGAAAAGATTATAAACATGTTGGAGGTTTTATCGTCAGAGACTTAAGCAGCCAGAGCCAGTAACGACCTTTGGGGTGCTATACACACATGGAGTCAAACAGACTTCACCGTTCACTGATTCAGACCTGCACATAGACCTCACACTGCACCACCAACTTACACAGCCTATTTGTTTTCCTGCATGTCCCACAGTATATCGAAGCGAAAGACGGGGTTAGGGAAACTGGCTGGACCTTTTACAAAGGAAAGCTAGTAACCATCGCCCCAGGAAGGAACGTGAAAAAGACCCGTGGTTGCACTATCCATCATGATGCCTCACCACAAGTTTGATTTTGTTTTCTGTGACATCAAAAAGAAGTAAGAAAGTTTTATTACAAGAAGCACTAATACCCCTTTCCAAACATGCAACATTTCACGAATATTCAGCAGAAAGCAGTTACTTACCTCTTTTATCGTTGGAGACTAATGAAATAAGAACAGGAGTCATGTGGGACATTTGTTGGTTTCAGGGAGAGGATGGGGGGTGGAAGAAATATTAATGAAGAGAATGGAGGAGGCGGCTCCAGACCTCAGATTGGAACAATAAGTAGGTAAGGCAAGCATGTGGTTTCTTAACAGAAAGCAGGAATGATATCAAACAATATCATTTTTATGGAAAGGATAGACTGGATTTCTTGAGATCGTGGGATATATATTGGACTGGGATGGCAAGACATGGGGTGCAACTATCACAGCTGAAACATTCTACCCACTTTACGCATCCCATTGATAGTCCCCCGCACTTCCTCCCTCAAAACGAGAAATATGGGGGCTACAAAACTATATTTTAGCATTCCCTGACCGTATGAGGATGGGGGGGAGATGGTACTTTCCAGATAACAATGTAGGTTTTGACATAGTATCTACTAATCTATTAGATGAATACACAGATACCACATTTGCCATTTTCTCCTGGTCATCCAAGCATCTCATGATGCAGAAAGAGCAAAAGGTAGCCTAAGGGGGCCTCAGAGGAGTGACATAGTTAGAAAGGAGGGTAAAAAAAACATTAAGTGTGCACATAAAAAAATAATACGTCCAAATAAACGCGGCATGGAGGATCCCAAGGAATGCCACAAGACTCAGAGCTTCGGCTCTGTTTGGGATCTGTGAATTGATTGTCAAATCCTGCAATTTGAAAAAATAATAACATTTTTTTTTTTTTTTAAACTACAAAACTAAGCCCATAGTTACAAGGGCGACTTGCAGTTCGTTGTGTGGATACGTGTGGATGGGCTCAGGGCTTAACAAACTGGGAAACCCTTCACCCTGAGTCTTTTGTGCACATCTCAAAGCAGTCCACAGCTGGATCGGTAGCTCAGGATGGGGGTGCAGGCAGTGGCCTTGCCTTAGAACCTGTTACTCAAGGCCAAACAATGTATTCGTTCAGTTGTACAGGGGCATTGGACGCGGTGTGGCCAGAAGCCACGAAGCGCATTCAACAAGCATTGTCTTTTCTACACATGGCCAAAGCCTGTCCACGGTGAACTCTGTGGGCATGCTCACTGGGTACAGACCTGGCCAGTGCCATGCCCTGCATAGACAGTGCACATGACGAGTCGGTGCAGGGCTTTGCCAAAGTAAAACGAAACCATACCCATTCCGCATTACACTGTTTAATGACTTCACATAGGGTACATCAAGCTCGGCATGGCCGAACCCATAGGAGCGAAATG